>NC_143134.1:30719621-31022651 GCF_059928025.1 Delphinapterus leucas
TTATAATCCATATAAACAAAAGATCTGAGAGATCCACAAAAATTTTAAGACTGTAAAAGAGGCCTGAGATAAAAAAACTTTGAGTACTGCTGTTCTAGTACAATTAACAGAAAACAAATTTCTTTTGGTGGGCTTATTTCATTTTGGTCTGTGTGATATAATCTGTTTGGGGGCTAGGTGTGGTGGTTTTGCAAGGTGTCACTGTCTAGGCTGGACTACATTTCCTAGGATTCCCTTTCCTGTGTGTTTCTGGTCAGGGCAGGCCACAAGAGAGGTTCTCCTGCAGTATCTTGGGGACAGAATTTGAATGGCAGCCATCTGTAGCTCACTCATATCCCTCACCTTATTGACTCACCTCATTGCCCTGAGACTGAACCAGGCAGGCTGTTACTCACCTTTCCCTGAATCCCCTTTCAGTTTCTCTGACTTCTTGGCCAGAGGTGTACGTTTAGTTCATTGATGAAAGGCCCTGGTTTCTACAAGATGTGCGTACCACCAAAGTCAGAGGAAACAAGAATGGATTTGTGTTTTAGTCTGCTCTCATGGGCTCCAGGCTCTGCTTCTTTTCTCACGTTATAACTACCTTCCCTTCCAGCTGCATTCCTTGTGAACTCCAAGCTCCAGCACCAGACATAAAGACAAGGGCCTTAGCCAGCTCCTACGACTGTCAAGTCCTATTAAATATGTGTGTGTGTGTGTGTGTGTGTGTGTGTGTGTGTTAAATATATATATATATTCTCCTTATAATACACCAAGGCAGTAACTAGGATTTGACAAAAGTTGGAGAGACAGGAAGTACAGAAACAGGAAGTCATGGACAGTAGTTATAGTGAAAGACATACTGACCATCTCCTCCTCACAGTGAGATTATGTCCTTTCACATTTTGGCTTCTGAGGTCATCTATCACTCTGAAAGGATCCAATAACTGAAAGGTCACACACAGAACTACATCCATAAAGAGAGGTGAAGGCAGAGCTCATTTGAAACAATGCCTCAGGTTGTCTCACTTGGAAACACATTTGCTGGCAGATCATGAAAGTTGGTAAAAAGACATACATGATATCATTCTGGTCATTTATGCAGGACAGACAGCCTCATCTGGGAGTAAGTTGTTAGTGTACATGTGTATATTCTGCTTTCCGGCCATTCCTTCTTTCCCTTTCCCTTTTCTTTTTCAAGTATTGTTGAATTGAGTACCCACCATGTGACTAGCCCTGGGTTGGATTCTATGGGCAAATACATATATTATTCTACTTGAGGAATTGTATTAGTTTTCAATTCCTACACAACAAATTACCCCCAAAACTTAGCAGCTGAAAGCAACAAACATATATTAACTCACAAAGTTTCTGGGAGTCAGAAATCTTGGAACAACTTAGCTGGGTGTTTCTGGCTCAGGATCTCTGAGGAAGTTTCAGTCAAGCTGTCAGCCGGGGCTACAATCATCTGAAGACTTGACCAGGGCCGAAGATCTACTTTAAAGGAATAGCCACTTTCAATCTCCTTCACATGGAGATAGACCGGAGGCCTCACTATGTAAGTTTATCCATAGGATGGCTGATGACATGGTAACTGGCTTCCTCCAAAGCAAATGATCAGAAAAAGAGAAAAATAGAGAGAGAGAGAGGGAACCACTAGTATCTTTTATCACCTAATCTCAGAAATGATATAACATCACTCCTTCCATATTCTATTGGTCACACAGACTAATCCCAGTATAGTTGTGGAAAGGGACCACATAGGGCATGAATCCTAGGAGGTGGAATCACTGGGGACCATCATGGAAGCTGGTTTTCATAAGGAATCATCATCTTATGACTCAGGGAGAAACTGAATAATGAATACACAGACCTCAAGCAAAACAATTAATTATCCTTTATATTTATTCATTAGTTCATTTGACTTTCTTGGAATAGAATTGTAATCTCAACAGGGAAATTATCACCATCCCTTATTTGCAGACAAGAAGAGTGAAGCAAGAGACCTTTGGCTTGCCCCAAGTCACCAGGTAATGGCACAGCTAAGTCGGGATCTAGAACTCTTCACTGACTGGATTTTCCTCTTTGTCTCCCCATTATGGGGTGAGGCAACAAGAGTCCATGAAAAAGCTCCCCATGGAATAGAATAAAGAATAGCCAGCAGGCAGAAATAAAGATTTTGGCCATTTGAGGAGAATTTCCTACATAATCCTCCCCACTGACTTTCAGGCTAGTGGCTTTCAAATAATACATCCTCTCCCTGTCCTGAACAACATGCCCTGCTGTTAAAATTAAATGATGCCAATTTTTTACGCATTCGTATACATACACAAATATTAGATAGAATTTTCTTAATTTTGAAATTAATTTTATCCCTAATATTTATCCTCTAAATTTTTCCTAGACTTTGCAGCCTGATACCAATTATCCAGTAAGAGCTGGTAGAAAACACAATGAATAAGGACCAAATTGACTATTAGAAAAAAACAGGTACAGCCAGTATGTTTTGTTAAATGCCTTGTGGTATTTTTAATATATTTTCACACGTGCTTGAGATTATCTCATGTTATGCAAACATATTTTCCTAATTATTCCTAAATTGTGTTTCATTAAATGAATTGGTGTTTCCAGTGACTCACCCAGGAGTTTTAAGCCTAAGAGGCAGCCTCTCAGATAGTTCTGAAAGACTGCTCCAAATAGCTAAGGAAGGAGCCAGGATATATAGGGGGTTTTGCTTAAAATAATAATAATTTTTTTAAAAAACAGGTAGTCGAATATCAAAATGTTGCTGCTATTTAAGACAAGCAGACATCTCAAGTTAGTGAATTTAATTCTTTTCTATGTATGGGAGGAGGCAAGAGTCTGGGCTCACTGAAATCATTCCTTTAATATGCATTTTAACTATCTAGGGCCACTGTCTTGTTTTTCTCCATCCTGAATCACCTCAGGATGCACAGTCTGGGGTGGCTGCAATGACTGATGGCTTGTTGGCCGCAACATCCTTTGCTTACTGAGATGACAAATGACATTTTTCATCCACACCACTGAAGATGAACTCATTCTAACTCATCCCCTCTCCTGGTCAGTATAAAAAGCTGATCTTTGGCTTTCATAAAAAATATATCAGAAGAAACTTAAAATTTTCCGCCCCAGAAGAATACAGATTTGGGAAATGTCTGTCTAGTAGCACCCAGCCAGCTGAACTTTTTAGAACCACTATTCTCTCTTCTTAGTCAGACTTCTGAGGGGAAGAAAAAGAGTCCTTCTTGCCACCAGGAAATCTTGTATCTTCCTCTCTGATGATGTCATGTGAAACCTGTCATTAGCAACCCCTGAGAGGATTTTAGCTCCTCCAGCATAGGAATCCCACATCCTTGGCTCTGCACAGTATTTGTCATAATACCGACCTGGTCATAAGAGGCAGCCAATAATGATCTATTGAAGTAATGAACACCTCAGAAGTCTCAGATGGCCTGGTCCTGTTCCCCGAGCTTTCTAATTACAGCCTTTTTCAATCAGGATTCCATAAGACAATTAGCATAAAGATGAGTGATTTACGTGACTATTTTCTCAGTTCTACCAAGAATGCTACATAATTGTTAGTCATTGTAGTTGGAGAGCAGATAAGCTAATTTATTACATATGTAGGTTGCCTTGGGGAATTGGGGATTTATTCTATCAGGAATTTTTGCTGGGAATGGTCAACTGAGGTTTCCTTGCTAACTTGGCATACGGTGGGAATACACAAGGTGGATGTGGGATCTGCAGCTCTGCCTGGGAATAAACACCTATATGCATTTGAGTTCCTTCAATGAGCACAAAACCTAAATTTCATGAGCACAGAAAGCAGATTAGTGGTTGCCAGGGACTAGGAGAAAGAGAGGAGGAGGGTGACTGCAAATGGACCCGAGGAATCTTTCTCAGGCAGTGGAAATGTTCTAAAACTGGATTGTGGCAACAGTTGCACAGCTTTATAAATAAAAATCATTGAATTATACACTTAAAACAAATGAATTTTATGGCATTCAGATTATACCTCAAAAGAGGTTTTGGGGTTTTTTTGCAGAAGAATGTATGTAGATTTTTATCATTCACATACTTGTTTTTATACATGTAGAATCTCTCTGAAAATATATACAAGAAACTGGTGATACTAGTTGACTCCAGGGAGAACTGAATGAATGAGGAAGGGACTCTACTTTCTATATCTTTTAATTTTACACCTTGTGAATATTTTAAAAATTAAAATATTTTCAATGCTTCTCCTCCAATTTCCTTTATTATCTACTTCTGGTCCTCCCTTTAAATGTCTTTTGGAACCTCTCAGTCTTGACAGGTTTCTCCTTGTCTCTCAATTGCTTTTTCGTATTTTAAAATCTCAGTCACTGGCCTACTTTTGGGTGAATTCTTCCATGCTGGCTTCCAATTCTTTAATTTTCTTTTTAACTATGTCCAGTCTAGAGTTCATACCCTTTGTTGATATTTTTAAGAATTACAATTATTGTATTTTTCACTTCCAAGATTTTTAATTGGTGTTTTGCCTGTTCATCCATTCTTTTTTAGTTGTGCATGTTTTTATTTCAAAGTGTATTGCCACTACTTCCATCTTTGTGAAAATAAATATTATTCTTACTGATTGCTCTGAGTGCCCTAAACATACTTGTTTTAAACTTTTGTCAGACTGTTCAGCAAAATTAATTTAATCTTGGAATGAAGTAATGTGCCAGTTATTGCTTTGGTTGGCTGTTTCTCATCATTTGATTTCTGTGTGTATTTTCTTTTTTTCTTTTTTATCACACCCACACACTGTATTTTATAAGAGTTATTTTTTAAAAAAACCCATTTAGCCATAAACATCTACTATAGGAACAACTAAGGAAACAGGCATGAAAGGAAAGACCTCACGTTGAGATGAACCACAGGCTGATTTAGAATCACAGTGTCACACTATTGTTAAGAATAAAAATGGTGAACACAGCCATGTGTTAAATAAAGATTTTTAAACTTTCCCTTCAGTGATTTCTTTCCCACACCATATAAACATGTTCAATTAAAAAAAAAAAACCTCCTTCAAAATTACTCATTTTCTAGGTACCTTATGTCTACTTGCAATCATAGCCAAGCTTTTCATCTGTCTCCATTTTAAACTCCTATTGATGTATGCATATATTCATGCAAAGAATATATAATAAACATCTATCATGCAACCAACAGTTTGCTCAGCACATGTATAAATAAAATACAGGACGTATCTACTCTTAAAAATGATCGCAGAGGGCTTCCCTGGTGGCGAAGTGGTTGAGAGTCCGCCTGCCGATGCAGGGGACAGGGGTTCGTGCCCTGGTCTGGGAGGATCCCATGTGCTGCGGAGTGGCTAGGCCCGTGAGCCATGGCCGCTGAGCCTGCGCATCCAGAGCCTGTGCTCCGCAACGGGAGAAGCCACAACAGTGAGAGGCCCGCGTACCGCAAAAAAAAAAAAAAAAATGATAGCAGAGACTTTCCTGGTGGTCCAGTGGTTAAGACTCCATACTCCCAGTGCAAGGGGCCTGAGTTCGATCACTGGTCAGGGAACTAGATCCCTCATGCCGCAACTAAAATATCCCACAGGCCTCAACGAAGATTCCACGTGCCCCAACTAAGATCCTGCACAGCCAAATAAATAAATAATTTTTTTTAATGATAGCAAAAATGGCAGAGGAAGGGGCTCCAAAATTCCACATCTCCATAAAAGCAATGAAAAAGAAAAAAAAAAACAGGCAGAATCAACATTTTTGGAACTCTGGAAAATATCCAAAATCTTTCACTAACCTGGGGAGCACTTCCAGAAAAATGCTTGAATCTTGGTAAGCCTTGTGGCATTTTAACTTACCATATCCCATCACCCATGACCCAGCTGAGGATCAGACTTAAAAATAACAATCTTCATTCCTGGTACAGGTACCAGAGGGAAAAAAATGAAACTCATTTGCAAAGAGTCACCATTATTTGATTTGTCTGATGGTTTCCTAGGGGATATGCTCAAAAGGCTTGGATTTCTGGCCTCGTGCAAAAGCTGTTACCTGGTGGCCATTTGTCAAAAATATTTGTGGGCAAATGTGTTAGTCACTGATGCATGAGGCAATGATTAACAGTACACAGTAAACTGAACACAATTATGGGGAGGAAATGCAAGGTAATGAGGAGCTTTGGGAAATAAGGGCTTTGAAAAGTTCCTACATATTTATGGGAATCTTGAAAACCTCATGCATGCCCAGAGCTTGCATATAGGCAAGAAAGACCTGAGAAGACTATAAGCTCTCACTTCTGGCTGGTCTGGGGGCTCTATGAAAGCTAAGTTAAGGCTAAGGCAGAGTTGCAAACTGCCTAGCTGAGAGTTGGAGGTATGCCCCAGCACACATAGACACACACACACACACACACACACACAAACATACATAACACTTCATCAAAGACTGGGAGATTTTTTTAGTCCCAGTCATTTAAACAATGTCTGTCAAATTACTAGCTGACCACTAAGCTAATGGAACAGAGACTTCAGTAGGCATATATGACAAAGAACACAGACTACAAAATTTGTTCAGAAAAAATCACTAAAAGAACAAACTACTACTACTACTACTACAAGAAGCAATAAAAACAAACTCTTGGGAAGAGGAAGAATTAAAAGTTGTCACATTGTAATATACAAAATGTCAAGTTTTCAATAAAAAAGTATGAGGCATGCAAAGAAACAAGAAAGTATAGCCCATACACAGAGGGGGAGAAAAGTAATTAATAGAAACTCCCTGATAGTCGGTTATTTTAACTATGCTCAAAGAAATAAGGGAAACACTGTGTAAAAAAAAATTAAAGGAAATTGTGGGACTGGTGTCTCATAAAATAGAGAATATCAATGAGAGAAATTATAAAAAGAAACCAATTAGAGAGAGAAAACGAGATCAAGATGGTTAAGAAGGAGGACATGAAACTCACCTCCCCCGAGAAACACATCAAAAATACATATGCATGTGGAGCAATTTTCACTGAAAACTAACTGGAGATTGGCAGAAGGACTCCTGTATGACCTAAGCTTTAAGAAAGATACACATGTAATCAGGTAGGAAGGGAAGAGAGGTAATCAGGTTGGGGCCTGTGCCCCTGGGAGGAGACACAGAAGAAGGGGGATTACACAGGCTCCTTGGGGTGTGGGTGGTTTGAGCCACATATTGAGTGCCCCAGCTCTGGGGGTTAACACTGGGAAAACAAGTCCCCTTAGCTGGTTAGAAAACCATGGGACTAAGAGGAAGGCTGTAAGAAACCTAGACTCTGCTCATGAAGATCATGCACACATTTACTCACTCCAAAAACAAGGTAGAAAAAACAGACTGAAACTGCACAGGGCTCAGGCTGGTTTCCTACAACTACTCCAGTGCACAACCTGGCCTCAGCCGAGTGCCCACTGCACTCCACTTGTTTCATGATGCAGTTCCACACTAGAGTGAGGGCTAACACAGCCAAGTGGAGTCCTCAGTTGTGAGGGATGATGCCAGCCTGGACCTGGAACAATATCTGAGGTGGGAAGGGGCAGCTATTACTGGTACTTACAGAGGGAGCACATCAGAAGTGATTCAGTACCATGACTGGGGCCAGGGTCACCACAGCCTGAGTCCAGACCCACACCAAGTGGCTGATCCAGCCACTCTTGCTCCAGCACTGCTCCGCTCTGGCGCAAATGTGCCAGTGCTGGGATGGGGGAGAGCACACACTTAGAGAACAGAACCAACTTGGACCCAAACCCCAGAGCTTCTTCTCCAGTAACTTGGGACCCCACCTCCACCCACAATAAGGTAGAGTTGGCCACTGAGCAAAGGAAAAACCCTGACTCACACCTGACTCTAGCTTTAGCCACTCCATCTCCAGCCCCACCTCTTACTAAGGTGAGAGCTGCCAGCACACCCTGGGGAAAGATGTGACTTGTGCTCATGTCATATCCAGCTTTCTCACCAAAGTCCCTGGGTACACACAGACTGTATAGGGATGGTTCCACACAGGACACCCATTCAAGATGCAAATAGGTAACTTTCACCTAATTTCATAGAGACAGAGAAAGTTAAGCAAAATGAGAAGACAGAGAAATTTGTTTCAATTGAAAGAACAGGAGAAAACATCTGAAAAAAACAACTCAGGAAATAAAAATAAATAATTTACCAAATAAAGAGTTCAAAGCATTAGTAATAAAAATGTTAACTGAGTTAAGGAAAAGTATAGATGAACACAGTAAGAATTTTAACAGGGAGCTAAAAAATATAAAAAACAAACAGCCAGAATTGAAAAACACAATAACTGAAATGAAAAACACAATGGAGAGACTTAACAGCAGAGTAGGTAATACAGAAGAATGTATAAGTGATCTGGAAGATAGAAGAATGTAAATAACTTAATCAGAACAGCAAAAAGAAAAACAAATTTTAAAAAATGAGAACAGCTTAAGGGACCTATTGGACAACATCAAGCATACCAAAATCCACATAATAAATGTGCCAGAAGGAAAAGAGAGGAAAGGGTCACAAATGTATCTGATGAAATGATGACTGAAAATTTCCAGAACCTGAAGAAAGAAAGCAATATCTGGGTACAGGAAACACAAAGGGTCCCAAATAAGATAAATCCAAACAGACCACACTAAAACATATCATAATTAAAATGGCAAAAGTTAAAGATAAAAAGAGAATTCTAAAGGCAACAAGAGAAACATGAAGAGTAAAGGGAACCGCCATAAGGCTAATAGCTTAATTTTCTGCAGAAACTTTGCAGGCCAAAAGGGAGTGGCATGATATATTCAAGTGCTGAAACATGAAAACCTGCAATCTAGGATATTCTACTCAGCAAGAATATCGTTTGGAATTGAAGGAGAAATAAAAATTTCTCAGACAAGCGAAAACTAAGAGTTCATCAATGTTAAACTGAATTTACAAATGTGTTAAAGGGTCTTTTTTAAGTAAAAAAGAAAAGCCTACAACAAGAAGTAAGCATATATAGGGAGGTAAAAATTCCACTAGTAAAGGCAGATATATGTAAAGGCTGAGGATCAAAACTTAGGTAAACTTGTACAATGATTAAAAGACAAAATATTGTAAATCAGCTATAACTATAAAAAATATTGAAGGAAAAACATGAAGATGTAAAATATGACATCAAAAAAACAAAATGTGGGGGAAGGGAGTAAAAAATGTATATCTTTAGAATATGTTTGAACTTAACTACCAGTTTAAAACAAATAGATATACCTTTAGGTCAACATATAGAAAACTCATGGTAACCACAAATGGAAAACCTACAATAGATACACAAAAACTAAAAGAAAGGAATACAAGCATACCACTAAGGAAAATCATCAAACCACAAGGGAATAAGCTAAAAGAAGAAGAAAAGAACAGAGAAAAACTACAAAAACAACCAGAAACCATGTAACAAAATGGCAATAAGTACATGCCTGTCAATAATAATTT
Source organism: Delphinapterus leucas (assembly GCF_059928025.1). Taxonomy (NCBI): domain Eukaryota; kingdom Metazoa; phylum Chordata; class Mammalia; order Artiodactyla; family Monodontidae; genus Delphinapterus; species Delphinapterus leucas. The sequence goes on from NC_143134.1 coordinate 30,729,089, forward strand.
TGTCAATGGACTAAATGTTCCAATCAAAAGACATAAGGTGGTTAACTGGATAAAAAACAAGACCCATCTACATGGTACTTACAAGAGACTCACTTCAGAGCTAAAGATACACAAAGACTAAAAGTGGAGAGATAGAAAATGATATTTCAGGCACACAGAAACAACAAGAAAGCAGAGGTAACAATAATCATATCAGACAAAATAGACTTTAAAACAAAGCCTATAATAAGAGATAATGAAGAACATTATACAATGATAAAGAGATAAATACAAGAAGGGATATAACACTTGTTAACAGATAGGCACCTAATACAGGAGCACCTAAACATATAAAGCAAATATTAACAGGCATAAAGGGAGAAAGTGACAATACTACAATAATAGTAGGAGACTTTAACACCCCGTGTACATCAATAGACAGATCACCCAGACAGAAAATCAATAAGAAAACAATGGTCTTAAATGACACAATAAACCAGTTGAACTTAATAAATAGCTATAGGACATTCCACCCCAAAACAGTAGAATAGACATTCTTTTCAAGTGCACATGGAACTTTCTCCAGGATAGATCACATGTTTAGGCCAAAAAACAAGTCTCAGTAAATTTAAGAGGATAGAAATTATAACAAAATAATTTTTTCCAACCACAACAGTAAGAAAATACATATCAATTACAGGGATAAAAGTGGGGAAAACACAAGCATATAGAGACTAAAGAACATACTACTTAAAAACCGATGGATCAACAAAGAAATGAAAAAGGAAGTCAGAAAATACCTCAAGACAAATAAAACTGGAAACACAACTTTCCAAAATCTCTGTGATACAGCAAAAGCAGTTCTAAGAGGGTATATTTTAGCATTCAGGTCTACCTCAAGAAACAAGAAAAATCTCAAATAAACAACCTAACCTACCATCAAAAGGAATTAGAAAAAGAAGAGCAAACAAAGCCCAAAGTCAGCAGAAGGAAGGAAATAATAAAGATCAGAGAGGAAATATAAGATATAGACCAAAAAAATAGAAAAGATCAATAAAACCAAGAGCTGTTTTTTTGAAAAGACAAATTTGATAAAACTTTTTTTAAATAATGTTATTTATTTATTTACTTTTGGCTGCATTGGGTCTTCATTACTGCACACAGGCTTTCTCTAGTTGCAGCAAGCAGGGGTTACTCTTCATTGTGGTGCACAGGTTTCTCATTGAGACAGATTCTCTTGTTGCAGAGCACTGACTTTAGGAACATAGTTTCAGTAGTTGTGGCACATGGCCTCAGTAGTTGTGGCACACAGGCTTAGTAGTTGTGGTGCATCGTCTTAGTTGCTCCATGGTGTGTGGGATATTCCTAGACCAGGGATTGAACCCATGTCCCCTGCATTTGCAAGTAGATTCTTAACCACCGTGCCACCAGGAAAGTCTCCAAAATTGATAAATCTTTAGCCAGGCTCATCAAGAGAAAAACAAAAAGAGAGGATCCAAATAAAAAAAAAAGAAATGAAAGAGGAGAAATAACAACTGTTATCATAAAGATTTTAAAAATTACAAAAGAATACTACAAACAGTTATATGCCATAAATTTGACAACCTAGAAGAAATGGACAAATTTCTAGAAATATACAACCTTTCAAGCCTGAATCAGGAAGAAACAGACAATCTGAACAGACCAAGCATTAGTAGTGAAATTGAATTTGTAATTTAAAAACTCCCAGAAAACAAAAGTCTAGGACTAGATGGCTTAACAGGGGAATGCGACCAAACACATAAAAAAAGGGCTAATGCCTATCCTTTTCAAACTATTCTAAAAAATTGAAGAGGACAGTGCACACCCAAATTCATTTTATAAGATCAACATTACCCTGATACCAAAACCAGAGAAAGAAAGAAAGGAAGGAAGGAAGGAAGAAAGGAAGGAAGGAAGGAAGGAGGGAGGGAGGGAGGGAGGGAAGGAAGAAAGAAAGAAAGAAAAAGAAAGAAAGAAAAAGAGGGCTTCCCTGGTGGTGCAGTGGTTGAGAGTCCGCCTGCTGATGCAGGGGACATGGGTTCGTGCCCCAGTCCGGGAAGATCCCACATGCCGCGGAGCGGCTGGTCCTGTGAGCCATGGCCGCTGGGCCTGTGCGTCCGGAGCCTGTGCTCCACAACGGGAGAGGCCACAACAGTGAGAGGCCCACGTACCGCAAAAAAAAAAACAAAATCTTTGAGCTTCCCTGCTGGCGCAGTGGTTGAGAGTCCGTCTGCTGATGCAGGGGACACGGGTTCATGCCCCGGTCCGGGAGGATCCCGCATGCCGCGGAGCGGCTGGCCCGTGAGCCATGGCCTCTGGGCCTGCGCATCCGGAGCCTGTGCTCCGCAACGGGAGAGGCCACAGCAGTGAGAGGCCCATGTACCGCAAAAAAAAAAAAAAAAAAAGAAAGGAAAAGAAAATTACAAGCCAAAATCTCTGATGAATATAGAGGCAAAAATACTCAACAAAATATTACCGAATAGGGGCTTCCCTGGTGGCGCAGTGGTTGGGAGTCCGCCTGCCGATGCAGGGGACATGGGTTTGTGCCCCGGTCTGGGAAGATCCCATGTGCCACGGAGCGGCTGGGCCTGTGAGCCATGACTACTGAGCCTGTGCATCTGGAGCCTGTGCTCTGCAACAGGAGAGGCCACAGCAGTGAGAGGCCCGTGTACCGCAAAAAAAAAAAAAGAAAAATTACCAAATAGAATTCAAGAATATAAAAAGAGGTCATACACCATGATCAAGTGGGATTTATTCCAGGGATGCAAGGATGGTTCAATATCCACAAATCAATCAATGTCATACATCACAGTAACAAAAGGAAAGATAAAAATGACATGATCATCTCAATAGATGCAGAAGAAACATTTGACAAAAATCAAACTTCATAATAAAAACTCTCATCAAAATTGCTATGGAGGGACTATATCTCAACATATTAAAAGTCATTTATCACAAACTCACACCTAACACCATACTCAACAGTGAAAAGATGAAAGTTTTTCTTCTAAAATCAGAAACAAGTCAAGAATGCCCACTCTCACCACTTCTATTTAATGCAGTATTGAAAGTCCAAGCCATAACAATCATACAAGAAAAAGAAATAAAAGGTATCTAAATTGTAAGGGAAGAAGTAAAACTGTCACTATTTGCAGATGACATGATACTATATATAGACAACCACAAAGTCTCCACCAAAAAAAAGAACCCACTATTAGAACTAAAAAATGAATTCAGTAAAGTTGCAGTATACAAGATTAATATACAGAAACCTGTTGCTTTTCTATACACTAATAAACTATTAGAAGGAGAAAGCAAAAAAAAAAAAAACAAGTTTAAAATCACATCAAAAAGAATAAAATACCTAAGAATAAATTTAACCAAGGAGGTGAAAGACCTATACTCTAAAATCTATGAAACATTGAAAAAGGAAATTGAAGATGATACAAAGAAATAGAAAGATATCCCATGTCCATGGATTGGAAGAATTAACATTGTAAAAATGTCCATACTACCAAAGCAATCTGTAGATTTAATGCAATCCCTATCAAAATACCCATGACATTTTTCACAGACCAAGAAAAAATAAGTCTAAAATTTATATGAAACCACAAAAGACCCTGAACTGCCAAAGCAGTCTTGAGAAAAAAAGAACAAAGCTGGAGGTACTGCACTACCTGACTTTAAACAATAGTCAACCTATAAGCTACAGTAATCAAAACAGTATGGGACTGGCACAAAAACAGATGTTTAGATGAATGAAACAGAATAGAGAACACAGAAATAAACCCACGAACTTTTGGTCAATTAATCTATGACAAAGAAGGCAAAAATATACAATGAAGAAAAGACAGTCATTCAATAGTGGTGCTGGAAAAACTGAACAGTTACATGTAAAAGAATGAGATTAGAACATTTCCTCACACCACATGCAAAAATAAACTCAAAATAGATTAAAGACATAAATGTAAGACCTAAAACCATATTAATCAGAGTGAGGCCTTCTGAAGGTCATCATCTCAGCACCAAGACCCATCTCTACCAACTGCCTGAGAACTCCAGTGCTGGACACCTCAGGCCAAACAACCAGTAAGACAGGAATACAATCCCACCCATCAAAAAAAAAAAAATGAAATGACCAAAAATAGTTTAAGATGAAGGAACACAGTAAAAACCTACAAGACCAAATAAATGAAGACAAAATAGGCAACCTAACTGAAAAAGAAGTCAGAGTAATGATAGCAAAGATGATCCAAAATCTCAGTAACAGAATGGAAAAAATACAAGAAACCTTTAAAGAGGATCTAGAAGAACTAAAGAGCAAAAAAACAGTGATGAACAACACAAAAATTGAAAAGAAAAATACTCTAGAAGGAAACAATAGCAGAGTAACTGAGGCAGAAGAAGAGATAAGTGACCTGGAAGATAAAATACTGAAATAAATACCACAGAGCATAATAAAGAAAAAAGAATGAAAAGAATTGAGGACCGTCTCAGAGACCTCTGGGATGACATTAAACACACCAACATTCGAATTATAGGGGTCCCAGAAGAAGAGAGAAAAAGAAAGGGTCTGAGAAAATATTTGAAGAGATTATAGTTGAAAACTTCCCTACCATAGGAAGGAAATAGTCAACCAAGTCCAGGAAGCACAGAGAGTCCCATACAGGATAACCCCAAAGAGAAACACGTTGAGATACATATTAATCAAACTATCAAAAAATTAAATACAAAGAAAAAATATTAAAAGCAGTAAGGGAAAAGCAAAAAATAATATATAAGTGAATCCCCATAAGGTTAACAGCTGATCTTTCAGCAGAAACCCTGCAAGCCAGAGGGAGTTGCAGGACATATTTAAAGTGATGAAAGGGAAAAACCTACAACCAAGCTTACTCTACCTGGCAAGTATCTCATTCAGATTTGACGGAGAAATCAAAAGCTTTACAGACAAGCAAATCTAAAAGAATTCAGCACCACCAAACCAACTTTACAACAAATGCTGAAGGAACTTCTCTAAACAGGAAACACAAGAGAAGAAAAAGACCCACATAAACAAACCCAAATCAATTAAGAAAATGGTAATAGAAACATACAGATCGATAATCACCTTGAATGTAAATGGATTAAATTCTCCAACCAAAAGACACAGACTGGCTGAATGGACACAAAAACAAGACCCTTATATATGCAGTCTGCAAGAAACCCACTTCAGACCTAGGGACACATACAGACTGAAAGTAGGGGATGGAAAAAGTTATTCCAGGCACATGGCAATCACAAGAAAGTTGGAGTAAAACTACTCATATCAGATAAAACAGACTTTAAAAAAGACTGTTATAAGAGATAAGGAAGGACATTACATAATTATCAAGGGATCAATCCAAGAAGAAAACATAACAATTATAAATATTCACCCAACATATCAGCACCTCAATACATAAGACAAATGCTAATAGCCATAAAAGGAGAAATCAACAGTAACACAATAATAGTTGGGGGCTTTAACATCCCAATGACACCAATAGACAGATCATCCAGACAGAAAATAAATAAGGAAACACAAGCTTTAAATGACACAATAGACCAGACAGACTTAATTGATACTTTTAGGACATTCCACCACAAAGTGGAAGAATACACTTTCCTCTCAAGTGCACACGGAAAGTTCTCCAGAATAGATCACATCTTGGGTCACAAGTCAAGCCTTGGAAAATTTAAGAAAACTGAAATTGTTTCAGTTTTTTTTTTTTTTGTATATTAAGGAATAATTTATTTTTTTACGTCTTTATTGGAGTACAGTTGCTTTACAATGGTGTGTTAGTTTCTGCTTTATAACAAAGTGAATCAGTTATACATATACATATGTTCCCATATCTCTTCCCTCTTGCATCTCCCTCCCTCCCACCCTCCCTATCCCACCCCTCCAGGCGGTCACAAAGCACCGAGCTGATCTCCCTGTGCTATGCGGCTGCTTCCCACTAGCTATCTACCTTACATTTGTTTAGTAGTGTATATATGTCCATGCCTCTCTCTCGCTTTGTCGCAGCTTACCCATCCCCCTCCCCATATCCTCAAGTCCATTCTCTAGTAGGTCTGTGTCTTTATTCCTGTCTTACCCCTAGGTTCTTCATGACAATTTTTTCTTAAATTCCATATATATGTGTTAGCATATGGTATTTGTCTTTCTCTTTCTAACTTACTTCACAATGTATGACAGACTCTAGGTCTATCCACCTCACTACAAATAGCTCAATTTCGTTTCTTTTTATGGCTGAGTAATATTCCATTGTATATATGTGCCACATCTTCTTTATCCATTCATCCGATGATGGACACTTAGGTTGTTTCCATGTCCTGGCTATTGTAAATAGAGCTGCAATGAACATTTTGGTACATGACTATTTTTGAATTATGGTTTTCTCAGGGTATAAAATTGAAAGCATCTTTTCCAACCACAACACTATGAGATTAGAAATCAATTATAGGGGAAAAAACTGTAAAAAACATAAATACATGGAGGCTAAACAGTGCACTGGTAAGTAAGCAAGAAATCACTGAAGAAACCAAAGAAGAAATTAAAAAGTACTGAGAAACAAATGACAATGAAAACACAGCAATCCAAAACCTATGGGATGCAACAAAAGCAGATCTAAGAGGGAAGATCAATTCAAGCTCACCTCAAGAAACAAGAAAAATCTCAAATAAAAAAATATAACCTTACACCTAAAGGAACTAGAAAAAAAGACAAAGAAAACATAAAGTTAGTAGAAGGAAACAAATCATAAAAATCAGAGAAGAAATAAATGAAATAGAAACAAAGAAAACAACAGCAAAGATCAATACATCTAAAAGTTGGTTCTTTGAGAAGATAAATAAAATTGATAAACCTTTAGCCAGACTCATCAAGACAAAAAGGGAGATGACTGAAATCAATAAAATTAGAAATGAAAAGGAGAGATTACAACTGACACCACAGAAATACAAAAGATCATAAAAGACTACTACAAGCAACTATATGCCAATAAAATGGACAACCTGGAAGAAATGGACAAATTCTTGTAAAGGTACAACTTTCCAAGATTGAACCAGGAAGAATTAGAAAATATAAATGGACCAATCACAGGCAATGAAATTGAAACTGTGATTTAAAATCTTCCAACAAAGAAAAGTCCAGGGCCAGATGGTTTCACAGATGAATTATATCAAATATTTAGAGAAGCGTTAACACCTATCCTTCTCAAACTCTTCCAAACATTTGAAGAAGGAGGAACACTCCCAAACTCATCCTACAAGACCACCATCACCCTGATACCAAAACCAGACAAAGATATCACAAAGAAAATTATAGAACATAATGAACATATAGAACAGCTGAACATAGATGCAAATTCCTCAACAAAATACTAGCAAACAGAATCCAACAGCACATTAAAAGGACCATACACCATGATCAAGTGGGATTTATCCCAGGGATGCAAGGATTCTTCAATATACACAAAACAATCAATGTGATATACCATATTAACAAATTAAAGAATAAAAACCATATGATCATCTCAATAGATGCAGAAAAAGCTTTTGACAATATTCAACAACCAGGTATGATAAAAACTTTCCAGAAAGTGCACATAGAGGGAACCTACCTCAACATAATAAAAGCCATATATGACAAACCACAGCAAACATTATTCTCAGTGGTGAAAAACTGAAAGCATTTCCTCTAAAATCAGGAACAAGACAAGGGTGCCCATTCTCGCCACTATTATTCAACATAGTATTGGAAGTCCTGGCCACAGCAATCAGAGAAGAAAAGAAATAAAAGGAATACAAATTGGAAAAGGAAAAGTAAAACAGTCACTATTTGCTGATGACATGATACTATACATAGAAAATCCTAAAGATGCCTCCAGAAAACTACTAGAACTGATCAATGAATTTTGTATGGTTTCAGGATACAAAATTAATGCACAGAAATCTCTTGCATTCCTATACACTAACAATGAAAGGTCAGAGAGAGAATTTTTTTAATATAAATTTATTTATTTATTTTTTGGTTGCATTGGCTCTTTGCTGCTGCATGAGGGCTTCCTCTAACTTCAGCAAGCAGGGGCTACTCCTCACTGTGGTGCATGAGCTTCTCATTGTGGTGGCTTCTCTTGTTGCAGTGCATGGGCTCTACATGCACAGGCTTCAGTAGTTGTGGCATGCAGGCTAAGTTGTTGTGGCTTGCAGGCTCTGGCACACAGGCTCAATAGTTGTGGCTCATGGGCAGAGTTGCTCCACGGCATGTGGGATCTTCCTGGACCAGGGCTTGAACCCATGTGCCCTGCACTGGCAGGCAGACTCTTAAATACTGCACCACCAGGGAAGTCCCCAGAAACAGACATTAAGGAAACAATCCCTTTTACCATCACAACAAAAAGAATAAAATACCTAGCGATCAACCTACCTAAGGAGGCAAAAGACCTGTACTCAGAAAGCTATAAAACACTGATGAAAGTAATCAAAGATAACATAAACAGAGGGAGAGATATACCATGCTCCTGGATTGGAATAATCAATGGTGTGAGAATGACTATACTACCCAAAGCAATCTACACATTCAATACAATCCCTCTCAAATTACCAATGGCATTTTTTACAGAACTAGAACAAGAAATTTTACAATTTGTATTGAAACGCAAAAGACCCTGAATAGTCAAAGAAGTCTTAAGAAACAAAAACGGAGCTGGAAGAATCAGGCTCCCTGACTTCAGATTATATGACAAAGCTACAGTAATCAAGACAGTATGGCACTGACACTGACACAGAAATATAGATCAATGGAACAGGATAGAAAGCCCAGAGATAAACCCACACACATATGGTCACTTTATCTGTGACAAAGGAGGCAAGAATATACAATGGAGAAAACACAGTCTCTTCAATCAATGGTGCTGGGAAAAATGGACAGATACATGTAAAAGAATGAAATTAGAACACACCCTGATACCATACACAAAAATAAACTCAAAATGGATTAAAGACCTAAATGTAAGGCCAGACACTATAAAACTCTTAGAGGAAAACATAAGCAGAATATCTATGACATAAATCACAGCAAGATCCTTTTTGACTCACCTCCTAGAGAAATGGAAATAAAAACAAAAATAAACAAATGGGATCTAATGAAACTTCAAAGCTTTTGCACAGCAAAGGAAACCATAAACAAGACAAAAAGACAACCCTCAGCATGGGAGAAAATATTTACAAATAAAACAACAGACAAAGGATTAATCTCCAAAATATACAAGCAGCTCATGCAGCTCAATATCAAAAAACAAACAAGCTAATCCCAAAATGGGCAGCAGATCTAAATAGACATTTCACCAAAGAAGACATACAGATGGCCAAGAAGCACATGAAAATCTGCTCAACATCACTAATCGTTAGAGAAATGCAAACCAAAACTACAATGAGGTATCACCTCACACTGATCAGAATGGTCATCATCAAAAAATCTACAAACAATAAATGCTGGTGAGGATGTGGAGAAAAGGGAACCCTCTTGTACTGTTGGTGGGAAGGTAAATTGATACAGCCACTATAGAGAACAGTATGGAGGTTCCTTAAAAAACTACAAATAGAACTACCATATGACCCAGCAATCCCACTACTGGGCATATATCCTGAGAAAACCGTAATTCAAAAAGATACATGTACCACAATGTTCATTGCAGCACTATGTACAATAGCCTGGACATGGAAGCAACCTTAATGTCCATCAACAGTGAAATGGGTAAATAATATGTGGTATATATATATACACAATGTAATATTACTCAACAATGAAAAATAATAAAATTTTGCTATTTGCAACAATGTGGATGAACCTAGAGGGTATTATGCTTATTGAAATGCCAAGCAGAGAAAGATTAATGCTGTATTCTATCACTTATATGTGGAATCTAAAAAATAAAACAAATGAATGAATATAGAGAAAAAGAAACAGACTCACAGATATAAAGAAAAAACAATGGTTACCAGTAGGGAGAGGCAAGCAAGGAGGGGCAATTACAGGAAGGGGATTAAGAGATACACACTACTATTTATAAAATGAATAAGCTACAGAGATATATTACACAGCACAGGGAAATATAGCCATTATTTTGTAATAACTTTAAATGGAGTATAATCTATAAAAATATTGAATCACTGTGTTGTACATGTGAAACTAATATAATATAATCAACAATACTTCAATTAAAAAAGGAAACCAACTAGAAATTATGGAGCTAAAAAGTACAACTGAAATTAGAAATTCAGTTAGAGGAATTCAATAAGAGATTTGAATAATCAGAATAAAGAATCAGTTGAAGATAGGACAAATGAAACCATCTAATCTGAGGAAAAGACAGAAAAAAATGTGAAGCAAAATTAACAAAACCTCAGATACCTTTGGGATACCATCAAGCATACCAACGCATGCATACTGAGATTCCCAGAAGGAGAAAGGAGAGAGAAAGAGGCAGAAAGAATTTGGGGACAAATAATTGTTGAAAACTTCCCGAATTTAATAAAATACATAAATCTACATAGCCAAGGAGCTCAAAAAAACCAAGTAGAATAAACTGAAAGACAGCCACACAAGACATATCATAATCAAATTATTGAAAACCAAAGACAGAATTTTGAAACCAATGAGAGAGAACTGACTTACAATGCACAAGGAATCCTCAATGAGGTTAACAACTGATTATCATTAGAAATCATAGAGGCCAGAAGATTGTGCGATGATGTGTTCAAAGTACTGAAATTAAAAAACTAAAAACAAAAATCCTATACCCAAAAAAACTATCTTTCAAGAGTGGAGAAGTTTCAGTTTCTGATCCTGAATATAAGGAATGTAGAAGCTATTACAGCTATCCTCACAAGAAGAGACTTGATAATCAACATCTGTTCTTAGATCAATCAGAGAACTGAGGTCACAGGACAAAACATTGTTCAAAAAATTCAGAGAGATGGGCAGGCAGATACAAAGTATCATAACCTACTGGAGCAAAAACCTAGGAGCAGGAACTTTCACAGGGATCAGCAGCAGAGTAAGAAAACATGCTATAATTGACAAATTTCTGGAGGCTTCATGTGAACAAGTTCAAGAGTTAAAAATTCCAGGGGACCTAATCTTAGAGAGGCCCCCACACTTTCTTGAGCTTTATCTCCAGGAGACACTCGGCTCTTACAGTGAAGATCAGAGGAAAATCACCTCATGCTTACGGCAAGAAGGAGAGACCTTGAAGATGGCGGAAGAGTAAGACGCGGAGATCGCCTTCCTCCCCACAGATACACCAGAAATACATCTACACGTGGAACAACTCCTACAGAACACCTACTGAAGGCTGGCAGAAGACCTCAGACCTCCCAAAAGGCAAGAAATTCCCCACGTACCTGGGTAGTGCAAAAGAAAAAAAGAAAAAACAGAGACAAAAGAATAAGGACGGCACCTGCACCAGTGGGAGGGAGCTGTGAAGGAGGAAAAGTTTCCACACACTACGAAGCCCCTCCACGGGCGGAGACTGCGGGAGGCGGAGGGGGGAGCTTCGGGACCGCGGAGTAGTGCACAGCAACGGGTGCGGAGGGCAAAGCGGGGAGATTCCCGCACAGAGGATCGGTGCCGACCGGCACTCACCAGCCCGAGGGGCTTGTCTGCTCACCCGCCGGGGCGGGCGGGGCTGCGAGCTGAGGCTAGGGTTTCGGTTTTGGACGGAGCGCAGGGAGAGGACTGGGGTTGGCGGCTTGAACATAGCCTGAAGGGGTTAGCGCACCACGACTAGCCCAGAGGGAGTTCAGGGAAAAGCCTGCACCTGCCGAAGAGGCAAGAGACTTTTTCCTCCCTCTTTGTTTCCTGGTGCGCGAGGAGAGGGGTTTAAGAGCGCTGCTTAAAGGAACTCCAGAGACGGGCGCGAGCCGCGGCTAAAAGCGCGAACCCAGGAGACGGACGCGAGCCGCGGCTAAAAGCGCGGACCCCAGAGACGGGCGGGAGACGCTAAGGCTGCTGCTGCCGCCACCAAGGGGCCTGTGTGCGAGCACAGGTCACTCTCCACACCCCTCTTCCGCGGAGCCTGTGCAGCCCGCCACTGCCAGGTTCCCGGGATCCAGGGACAACTTCCCCGGGAGAACGCACGGCGGGCCCCAGGCTGGTGCAATGTCACGCCGGCCTCTGCCGCAACGTCACGCCACCTCTGACGCCGCAGGCCCGCCCCACACGCAGTGCCCCTCCTTTCCCCCCCCACCCCCGGCCTGAGTGAGCCGGAGCCCCCGAATCAGCGGCTCCTTTAACCCCGTCCTGTCTGAGCAAAAAACAGACGCCCTCCAGTGACCTACACGCAGAGGCAGGGCCAAATCCAAAGCTGAGCTCCTGTGAGCTGTGAGAACAAAGAAGAGAAAGGGAAATCTCTCCCAGCAGCCTCAGAAGCAGCAGATTAAAGCTCCACAATCAACCTGATATACCCTGCATCTGTGGAATACCTGAATAGACAAGGAATGATCCCAAGTTGAAGAGGTGGACTTTAGGAGCGAGATCTATGATTTTTTTCCCTTTTCCTCTTTTTGTGAATGTGTACGTGTATGCTTCTGTGTGAGATCTTGTCTGTATACTCTTGCTTCCACCATTTGTCCTAGGGCTCTATCCGTCCATGGTTTTTTTTTTTAATTTTTTTTCTTAATAATTAATTTTAATTGTAATAACTTTATTATACTTTACCTTCGTTCTTTCTTTCTTTCTTTCCTTCCTTCCTTCCCTCCTTTAGACAACAAATCACCCCAAATTGAGGAGGTGGTCTCTGAGAGCAAGATTTATGATTTTTCCCCCTTTACCTCTTTTTGTGAAGGTGTATGTGTATGCTTCTGTGTAAGATTTTCTCTGTATAGCTTTGCTTCCAACATTTGTCCTAAGGTTCTATCCGTCCCTTTTTTTTTTTTCTAAATATTTTTTAATTCAATAACTATATTATACTTTATTTTATTTTTACTGTATCTTCTTTCTTTCTGTCTTTTTTCCTTCTTTCCCTTCTTCCTTCCTTCCTCCCTCCCTCCCTCCCTCCCTCCTTTCTTTCCTTCTTTGCTTCTTTCTTCTTTCCTTCCTTTCATCCTTTCCTTCTTTCTTTCCTCATACTTCTACTAATTCTCTGTACTTTTTCTCCCTTTTATTCTGAGCCGTGTGGATGAAAGGCTCTTGGTGCTCCAGCCAGGAGTCAGGGCTCTGCCTCTGAGGTAGGAGAGCCAACTTCAGGACACTGGTCAACAAGAGACCTCCCAGCTCCGCATAATATTAAACGGCGGAAATCTCCCAGAGACCTCCATCATAACACCAGCACCCAGCTTCACTCAACGACCAGCAAGCCACAGTGCTGGACAACCTATGCCAAACAACTAGCAAAACAGGAACACAACCACACCCACTAGCAGAGAGGCTGCCTAAAATCATAATAAGGCCACAGACACCCCAAAACACACCACCAGACGTGGACCTGCCCACTAGAGAGACAAGATCCAGCCTCATCCACCACAACACAGGCACTAGTCCCCTCCACCAGGAAGCCTACACAACCCACTGAAACAACCTTAGCCACTGGAGACAGACATCAAAAACAACGGGAACTACGAACGTGCAGCCTGCAAAAAGGAGACCCCAAACACAGTAAGATAAGCAAAATGAGAAGACAGAAAAACACACAGCAGATGAAGGAGCAAGATTAAAATGCACCAGACCTAACAAATGAAGAAGAAATAGGCAGTCTACCTGAAAAAGAATTCAGAATAATGATAGTAAGGATGATCCGAAATCTTGGAAGTAGAATGGACAAAATGCAAGAAACAGTTAACAAGGACCTAGAAGAAATGAAGATGAAACAAGCAACGATGAACAATGCAATAAATGAAGTTAAAAGTACTCTAGATGGGATCAATAGCAGGATAACTGAGGCAGAAGAACGGATAATGACCTGGAAGATAAAATAGTGGAAATAACTACTGCAGAGCAGAATAAAGAAAAAAGAATGAAAAGAGCTGAGGACAGTCTCAGAGACCTCTGGGACAACCTTAAACGCACCAACATTCGAATTATAGGGGCTCCAGAAGAAGAAGAGAAAAAGAAAGGGACTGAGAAAATATTTGAAGAGATTATAGTTGAAAACTTCCCTAATATGAGAAAGGAAATAGTTAATCAAGTCCAGGAAGCACAGAGAGTCCCATACAGGATAAATACAAGGAGAAATACGCCAAGACACATATTAATCAAACTGTCAAAAATTAAATACAAAGAAAGCATATTAAAAGCAGCAAGGGAAAAACAACAAATAACACACAAGGGAATCCCCATAAGGCTAACAGCTGATCTCTCAGCAGAAACCCTACAAGCCAGAAGGGAGTGGCAGGACATACTGAAAGTGATGAAGGAGAAAAACCTGCAACCAAGACTACTCTACCCAGCAAGGATCTCATTCAGATTTGATAGAGAAATTACAACCTTACAGACAAGCAAAAGCTGAGAGAGTTCAGCACCACCAAACCAGCTTTACAACAAATGCTAAAGGAACTTCTCTAGACAAGGAACACAAGAGAAGGAAAAGACCTATAATAACGAACCCAAAACAATATAGAAAATGGGAATAGGAACATACATATCGATAATTACCTTAAATGTAAATGGACTAAATGCTCCCACCAAAAGACACAGATTGGCTGAATGGATACAAAACCAAGACCCTTATATATGCTGTCTACAAGAGACCCACTTCAGACCTAGAGACGCATACAGACTGAAAGTAAGGGGATGGAAAAAGAGATTCCATGCAAATGGAAACCAAAAGAAAGCTGGAGTAGCAATTCTCATATCAGACAAAATAGACTTTAAAATAAGGACTATTACAAGAGACAAAGAAGGACACTACATAATGATCAAGGGATCGATCCAAGAAGAAGATATAACAATTGTAAATATTTATGCACCCAACATAGGAGCACCTCAATACGTAAGGCAAATACTAACAGCCATAAAAAGGGAGATCGACAGTAACACATTCATAGTAGGGGACTTTAACACCCCACTTTCACCCATAGACAGATCATCCAAAATGAAAATAAATAAGGAAACACAAGCTTTAAATGATACATTAAACAAGATGGACTTAATTGATATTTATAGGACACTCCATCCAAAAACAACAGAATACACATTTTTCTCAAGTGCTCATGGAACATTCTCCAGGATAGATCATATCTTGGGTCACAAATCAAGCCTTGGTAAATTTAAGAAAATTGGAATTGTATCAAGTATCTTTTCTGACCACAGCGCCATGAGATTAGATATCAATTACAGGAAAACATCTGTAAAAAATACAAACACATGGAGGCTAAACAATACACTACTTAATAATGAAGTGATCACTGAAGAAATCAAAGAGGAAATAAAAAAATACCTAGAAACAAATGACAATGGAGACACAACGACCCAAAACCTATGGGATGCAGCAAAAGCAGCTCTAAGGGGGAAGTTTACAGCAATACAAGCCCACCTTAAGAAGCAGGAAACATCTCGAATAAACAACCTAACCTTGCACCTCAAGCAATTAGAGAAAGAAGAACAAAAAAACCCCAAAGCTAGCAGAAGGAAAGAAATCATAAAAATCAGATCAGAAATAAATGAAAAAGAAATGAAGGAAACGATAGCAAAGATCAATAAAACTAAAAGCTGGTTCTTTGAGAAGATAAGCAAAATAGATAAACCACTAGCCAGACTCATCAAGAAAAAAAGGGAGAAGACTCAAATCAATAGAATTAGAAATGAAAAAGGAGAAGTAAAAACTGACACTGCAGAAATAAAAAAAAATCATGAGAGATTACTACAAGCAACTCTATGCCAATAAAATGGACAATCTGGAAGAAATGGACAAATTCTTAGAAATGCACAACCTGCCAAGACTGAATCAGGAAGAAATAGAAACTATGAACAGACCAATCACAAGCACTGAAATTGAAACTGTGATTAAAAATCTTCCAACAAACAAAAGCCCAGGACCAGATGGCTTCACAGGTGAATTCTATCAAACGTTTAGAGAAGAGCTAACACCTATCCTTCTCGAACTCTTCCAAAATATAGCAGAGGGAGGAACACTCCCAAATTCCTTCTACGAGGCCACCATCACCTTGATACCAAAACCAGACAAGGATGTCACAAAGAAAGAAAACTACAGGCCAATATCACTGTTGAACATAGATGCAAAAATCCTCAGCGAAATACTAGCAAACAGAATCCAACAGCACATTAAAAGGATCATACACCATGATCAAGTGGGCTTTATTCCAGGAATGCAAGGATTCTTCAATATACGCAAATCTGTCAATGTGATAAACCATATTAACAAATTGAAGGAGAAAAACCATATGATCATCTCAATAGATACAGAGAAAGCTTTCGACAAAATTCAACACCCATTTATGATAAAAACCCTGCAGAAAGTAGGCATAGAGGGAACTTTCCTCAACATAATAAAGGCCATATATGACAAGCCCACAGCCAACATCATCCTCAATGGTGAAAAACTGAAAGCATTTCCACTAAGATCAGGAACAAGACAAGGTTGCCCACTCTCACCACTCTTATTCAACATAGTTTTGGAAGTTTTAGCCACAGCAATCAGAGAAGAAAAGGAAATAAAAGGAATCCAAATCGGAAAAGAAGTAAAGCTGTCACTGTTTGCAGATGACATGATACTATACATAGAGAATCCTAAAGATGCTACCAGAAAACTACTAGAGCTAATCAATGAATTTGGTAAAGTAGCAGGATACAAAATTAATGCACAGAAATCTCTGGCATTCCTATATACTAATGATGAAAAATCTGAAAGTGAAATCAAGAAAACACTCCCATCTACCATTGCAACAAAAAGAATAAAATATCTAGGAATAAACCTACCTAAGGAGACGAAAGACCTGTATGCAGAAAATTATAAGACACTGATGAAAGAAATTAAAGATGATACAAATCGATGGAGAGATATACCATGTTCTTGGATGGGAAGAATCAACATGGTGAAAATGACTCTACTACCCAAAGCAATCTACAGATTCAATGCAATCCCTATCAAACTACCACTGGCATTTTTCACAGAACTAGAACAAAAAATTTCGCAATTTGTATGGAAACACAAAAGACCCCGAATACCCAAAGCAATCATGAGAATGAAAAAAGGAGCTGGAGGAATCAGGTTCCCTGACTTCAGACTATACTACAAAGCTACAGTAATCAAGACAGTATGGTACTGGCACAAGAAAAGAAAGATAGATCAATGGAACAGGATAGAAAGCCCAGAGATAAACCCACGCACATATGGACACCTTATCTTTGATAAAGGTGGCAGGAATGTACAGTGGAGAAAGGACAGCCTCTTCAATAAATGGTGCTGGGAAAACTGGACAGGTACATGTAAAAGTATGAGATTAGATCACTCCCTAACACCATACACAAAAATAAGCTCAAAATGGATTAAAGACCTAAATATAAGGCCAGAAACTATCAAACTCTTAGAGGAAAATATAGGCAGAACACTCTATGACATAAATCACAGCAAGATCCTTTCTGACCCACCTCCTAGAGTAATGGAAATAAAAACAAAAATAAACAAATGGGACCTAATGAAACTTCAAAGCTTTTGCACAGCAAAGGAAACCATAATCAAGACCAAAAGACAACCCTCAGAATGGGAGAAAATATTTGCAAATGAAGCAACTGACAAAGGATTAATCTCCAAAATTTACAAGCAGCTCATGCAGCTCAATAACAAAAAAACAAACAACCCAATCCAAAAATGGGCAGAAGACCTAAATAGACATTTCTCCAAAGAAGATATACAGAATGCCAACAAACACATGAAAGAATGCTCAACATCATTAATCATTAGAGAAATGCAAATCAAAACTACAATGAGATATCATCTCACACCAGTCAGAATGGCCATCATCAAAAAATCTAGAAACAATAAATGCTGGAGAGGGTGTGGAGAAAAGGGAACACTCTTGCACTGCTGGTGGGAATGTGAATTGGTTCAGCCACTATGGAGAACAGTATGGAGGTTCCTTAAAAAACTACAAATAGAATTACCATATGACCCAGCAATCCCAGTACTGGGCATATACCCTGAGAAAACCAAAATTCAAAAAGAGTCATGTACCAAAATGTTCATTGCAGCTCTATTTACAATTGCCCGGAGATGGAAACAACCTAAGCGCCCATCATCGGATGAATGGATAAAGAAGATGTGGCACATATATACAATGGAATATTACTCAGCCTTAAAAAGAAATGAAATTGAGCTATTTGTAATGAGATGGATAGACCTAGAGTCTGTCATACAGAGTGAAGTAAGTCAGAAAAAAAAGACAAATACCGTATGCTAACACATATATATGGAATTTAAGGGGGAAAAAAATGTCATGAAGAACCTAGGGGTAAGACAGGAATAAAGACGCAGACCTACTGGAGAACGGACTTGAGGATATGGGGAGGGGGAAGGGTGAGCTTTGACAGGGCGAGAGAGAGTCATGGACATATACACACTAACAAACGTAGTAAGGTAGATAGCTAGGGGGAAGCAGCCGCAAGGCACAGGGATATTAGCTCGGTGCTTTGTGACAGCCTGGAGGGGTGGGATAGGGAGAGTGGGAGGGAGGGAGACGCAAGAGGGAAGACATATGGGAACATATGTATATGTATAACTGATTCACTTTGTTATAAAGCAGAAACTAACACACCATTGTAAAGCAATCATACCCCAATAAAGATGTTTAAAAAAAAAAAAAAGAAGAAGAAGGAGAAGTGACCATTTTGAAATATACTCAGAACATTCTCTCTCTTTTTTTTTTTTCTGCCTTCCCTTCAAGAGAAGGGACTATTTTATCAGAGACTAAACATCTGGCGATTTACCAGAGCATAAAGAGCCCCTCTAGCTTTCCATACAGCAGAAGGGAAATACCCAACTCCAGCCCTTTCTAGCCTGCCTATCTCATCTAAGGAAGGAAAAACCCTGAGAAGCACATGTGAAGGTTACAGCCCAGGGGATATAGGCTCACTAAAAGACTAAGACCTAATCATAGGACTATAAAAATGCTTCCCCTCCTCTCAAATCTTGTGACCACATCAACAGAAGTCTTGTATACTAACAGAGGGATACAACTGAAAGAACTGTACATCTTAAACCTTATTTTTTAAGTCTCTAGGGAAACCCAATACACGGGGAAGATAACAAGAACACCACAGGAACTTTTACCCTCTGACAGCTACAGCAACAGCAAACAATAAACACAGCCTGACTTCTAGTCAGATAAACATAAAGCCTCACACTTAAGACATGTTTACCTCAGTTCCATTTCCTCAATATATGTCCAGTTTTCAGAAAAAATTACAAGGTGTACAAAGATCAACACAGTGTAAGGAGACAGAGAAAGCCTCAGAACTAGACTCAGATAAGAAAGAGATGTTGGAATTTTCAGACTGTGAATTTTAAAACAACTATGAATAACATGCTCAGAGCTATAATGAAAAGAGTGGGCAACATGCAAGAACAGATGGACAATACAAGTAAAGAGATGAAAACTCTAAGAAAGAGTAAAAAAGTAGTAGAAACCAAAAACAACACTGTAACAAAAAATTAATGTTTTGATTATCTCATCAGTAAACTGGGAAGAATAACTGGAAAAGAAAAGAATAAATGTCAGTAGAAAATTCAAAATTGAAATGCCAAGAGAAAGAAGAATAAAAAGGGTGAAACATAAGGACTTCCTTGGTGGTCCAGTGGTAAAGGATCTGCCTTCCAATGCAGGGGATGCAGGTTCGATTCCTGGTTGGGGAACTAAGATCCCACATCTCGTGGGGCAACTAAGCCCATGCACCACAACTACTGAGCTTCTGCACCTCAGTGAGAGAGCCCATGTGCAGCAAACTACAGAGCCAACCTGTCCTGGACCCCATGCCACAACTAGAGAAGAGAAAACCCACATGCCACAACTAGAGAGAAGCACGCATGCCGCAACAAAAGATCCCGCACGCCTCAGAGAAGACCACATGTGTCACAAGTAAGACCGAATGCATCCAAAAAATATAAAGAAAATAAATAAATAAAATAAATTTCTTTCTTTTAAGTGGAATATATATCTGAGAACTGTAACACAATAACAAAAGGTATAACATATAAGTAATAGGAATGCCAGAGGAGAAAAGGAAAAGGAACAGAAGAAATATTGAAGAAATGATGACCAGGAATTTTTCAATATTAAGGATAGACACAAAACCATAAATCCAGAAAGCTTAGAGAATATCAAACACAATATATTCTTTAAAAAGCTATACCTAGACATATCATATCCAAACTTCAGAAAATCAAAGGCAGAGAAAATCTTGAAAGAAGCCAGAGTGAGGGAAACCTTATGTATAGAAGAGCAAGAAAAAGAATTTCGTTTGACTTCTCTGCAGAAACTATACAAGAAAGAAGAGAGGAATAAAATATTTAAAGAGTTAAAAGATAGAGACCCTAACCTAAAATTCTATATTCAGCAAAATTATCCTTCACAAGTGAAGGAGACATAAGGACTTTCTCAGACAAATAAAAATTTTGGAAATTTGGCACCACTAGACCCACCTGGCAAGAAATGTTAAAAGATAATCTTCAGAAAGAAGGAAAATATAGATCAAAAGCTTGTGTCTATGTCAAGAACAGTATTAGAGAAGGAATAAATAAAGGTAAAATAAATTATTTTTCTTATTCTTAATTGATATAACAGAAAACACTTTGCTCAAAATAATAGCAACAATATATTTGGTGATTATAGCTTATGGATAGGTGAAATGAATAACAGTAATAGGACAGATGGAAGGAATGGGCCTTAAGGTACTTGGACTACCCAAGAAGTGGCATAGTATTATTTGAAAATAGACTTGGATTAGTTGTGAAAGCACACTGCAAACTCAAGGACAACTACTAAAAGTAATAAAAGTACAATTTATATGCTAAGAAAGATTAAATATACAAAATGCTGAATTAAAACAAGAGATGGTAGAAAAAGAGTGGAAGACAAAAGAGAAACAAAAAATGAAAGCAACAAAAAAAGTAATAAATATGGCCAAAATTAATCTAACTATATCAATTACCACTTTAAACATCAATGATCAAAATATATCAACTAAAATACAAAGACTGTCACAGTGGATAAAAAAATGAAAAATAAGACCCAACTACAATGAACATTGTGGTACATGACTCTTTTTGAATTATCGTTCTCTCAGGGTATATGTCAAGTAGTGGGATTGCTGGGTCGTATGGCAGTTCTATTTTTAGTTTTTTAAGGAACCTCCATACTGTCCTCCAATAGTGGCTGTATCAATTTACATTCCCACCAACAGTGTATGAGGGTTCCCTTTTCTCCACACCCTCTCCAGCATTTATTGTTTGTAGATTTTTTGATGATGGCCATTCTGACCGGTGTGAGATGATACAGGACATGGAAGCAACCTAAGTGTTCATCGACATATGAATGGATAAAGAAGATGTGGCACATATATACAATGGAATATTACTCAGCCATAAAAAGAAAGGAAATTGAGTTATTTGTAGTGAAGTGGATGGATCTAGAGCCCGTCATACAGAGTGAAGTAAGTCAGAAAGAGAAAAACAAATACCATATGCTAACACATATATATGGAATCTGAAAAAACAAACAAACAAACGAACAAAAAAACAGGTCATGAAGCGCCTAGGGGCAAGATGGGAATAAAGACCCAGACCTACTAGAGAGTGGACTTGGGGACACGGGGAGGAGGAAGGGTAAGCTGAGACAAAGTGAGAGAGAGGTAGTGTATATATGGATATATATACACTACCAAATGTAAAATAGATAGCTAGTGGGGAACAGCTGCATAGCACAGGGAGATCAGCTTGGTGCTTTGTGACCAGTTAGAAGGGTGGGATAGGGATGGTGGGCGAGAGGGAGACGCAAGAGGGAAGATATATGGGGATATATGTATATGTATAACTGATTCACTTTGTTATAAAGCAGAAACTAATACACCATTGTAAAGCAATTATACTCCAATAAAAATGTAAAAAAAAAAACCCAACTACATGTTGTCTATAAGAAACTCACTTTAAATATAAAGACACAGATTGCATAAAAGAAAAAGTGTGGGGCTTCCCTGGTGGCATAGTGGTTAAAAATCCACCTGCCAATTCAGGGGACACGGGTTCAAGCCATGGGCCGGGAAGATCCCACATGCTGCAGAGCAACTAAGCCCGTGTGCCACAACTACTGAAGCCCGCATGCAACAACTACTGAAGCCCATGCACTTAGAGCCTGTGCTCCACATCAAGAGAAGCCACCGCAATGAGAAGCCTGTGTACCACAACGAAGAGTATCCCCCACTCGCCCCAACTAGAGAAAGCAACAACGAAGACCCAGCACAGCCAAAAATAAATAAATAAATTTTTTGAAAAAGAAAAGAAAAGGCGTGGATAAAGATATATTATGCTAACACTAATCAAAGGAAAATCATAGTGGCTATAATAGTTTCAGACAAAAGGAATTCAGGAAAAGTAAAATTATCAAGAGAAAGATGGGCATTATATGATGATAAAGTGCTCAATTCTCCAAGAAGACATAATAATCCTTAACGTGTATGCATCTAACAGAGTCAAAATACATGAAGCAAAAACTGATAGAACTAAATGGAGAAATAGATGAATCCACTCTTATAGTTGGAGAATTCAACATGCCTCTATGAGTAACTGACAGAACCAGCAGGCAGAAAATCAATAAGGACATAGTTGAGCTGAACAACACCATCAATAAACTGGATCTAATTGACATTTAAGGAATACTTTACCAAAAAACAGCAGAATACACATTCTCCACAACTAGATATGGAATATATACAAAAAAATTAGCTAAAGTCATACTTAATGGTGAGAAACTACATACTTTCCTACTAAGATCAGAAACAAGACAAGGATGTTCCCCCTTGCCACACCTATTCAATACTGTACTGAATATTCTAGCTAATTCAATATGACAAAAAAACGGAAATAACATGGATACAGATTAAGAAGACAGTTGAACAGAGTAGAGACCCCAGAAATAGACCCACATACATAAACTGATCCCTGACAGAGGAATAAAGACATTTCAATTGAAAAAGGATAGTCTTTACAACAAATTGTGCTGGAAAAATTAGAAATGCACATGCAAACAAACAAAAAAACAAAAAGAATCTAGACATAGACCTTACACAAGAATGAACTCAAGATTGCAAAACTCCTATAAGATAACAAAGGAGAAAATGGAGAAAACCTAGGTAACTGTTTTTTGAACTTTATTTTATTTTTTTATACAGCAGGTTCTTATTAGTTATCTATTTTACACATATTAGTGTATATATGTCAAACCCAATCTCCCAATTCATCACACCACCACCACCAGCCCACCCCCGGTTTACCCCCCTGGTGTTCATACATTTGTTCTCTACATTTGTGTCTCTCTTTCTGACTTGCAAAATGGTTCATCTGTACCATTTTTCTAGATTCCACATATATGTATTAATATACGATATTTGTTTTTCTCTTTTTGACTTACTGCACTCTGTATGACAGTCTCTAGATCCATCCACGTCTCTACAAATGCCCCAATTTCCTTTCTTTTAATGGCTGAGTAATATTCCATTGTATATATGTACCACATCTTCTTTATCCCTTCATCTGTCGATGGGCATTTAGGTTACTTTCATGACCTGACTTTTGTAAATAGTGCTGCAGTGAACACTGGGGTGCATGTGTCTTTTTGAATTATGGTTTCCTCTGGGTATATGCCCAGTAGTGGGATTGCTGGGTCATATGGTAGTTCTATTTTTAGTATTTTAAGGAACCTCCATACTGTTCTCCATAGTGGCTGTATCAATTTACATTCCCACCAACAGTGCAAGAGGGTTCCCTTTTCTCCACACACTCCCCAGCATTTTTTGTTTGTAGATTTTCTGATGATGCCCATTCTAACCGGTGTGATGTGATACCTCATTGTAGTTTTTTTTTTTTTTTAAACATCTTTATTGGGGTATAATTGCTTTACAATGGTGTGTTAGTTTCTGCTTTATAACAAAGTGAATCAGTTATACATATACATATGTTCCCATATGTCTTCCCTCTTGCGTCTCCCTCCCTCCCACTCTCCCTATCCCACCCCTCCAGGCTGTCACAAAGCACCGAGCTAATATCCCTGTGCCTTGCGGCTGCTTCCCCCTAGCTATCTACCTTACTACGTTTGTTAGTGTGTATACGTCCATGACTCTCTCTCGCCCTGTCAAAGCTCACCCTTCCCCCTCCCCATATCCTCAAGTCCGTTCTCCAGTAGGTCTGCGTCTTTATTCCTGTCTTACCCCTAGGTTCTTCATGACATTTTTTCCCCCTTAAATTCCATATATATGTGTTAGCATACGGTATTTGTCTTTTTCTTTCTGACTTACTTCACTCTGTATGACAGACTCTAGGTCTATCCATCTCATTACAAATAGCTCAATTTCATTTCTTTTTAAGGCTGAGTAATATTCCATTGTATATATGTGCCACATCTTCTTAATCCATTCATCCGATGATGGGCGCTTAGGTTGTTTCCATCTCTGGGCTATTGTAAATAGAGCTGCAATGAACATTTTGGTACATGACTCTTTTTGAATTATGGTTTTCTCAGGGTATATGCCCAGTACTGGGATTGCTGGGTCATATGGTAATTCTATTTGTAGTTTTTTAAGGAACCTCCATACTGTTCTCCATAGTGGCTGAACCAATTCACATTCCCACCAGCAGTGCAAGAGTGTTCCCTTTTCTCCACACCCTCTCCAGCATTTATTGTTTCTAGATTTTTTGATGATGGCCATTCTGACTGGTGTGAGATGATATCTCATTGTAGTTTTGATTTGCATTTCTCTAATGATTAACGATGTTGAGCATTCTTTCATATGTTTGTTGGCATTCTGTATATCTTCTTTGGAGAAATGTCTATTTAGGTCTTCTGCCCATTTTTGGATTGGGTTGTTTGTTTTTTTGTTATTGAGCTGCATGAGCTGCTTGTAAATTTTGGAGATTAATCCTTTGTCATTTGCTTCATTTGCAAATATTTTCTCCCATTCTGAGGGTTGTCTTTTGGTCCTCATTATGGTTTCCTTTGCTGTGCAAAAGCTTTGAAGTTTCATTAGGTCCCATTTGTTTATTTTTGTTTTTATTTCCATTACTCTAGGAGGTGGGTCAGAAAGGATCTTGCTGTGATTTATGTCATAGAGTGTTCTGCCTATGTTTTCCTCTAAGAGTTTGATAGTTTCTGGCCTTATATTTAGGTCTTTAATCCATTTTGAGCTTATTTTTGTGTATGGTGTTAGGGAGTGATCTAATCTCATACTTTTACATGTACCTGTCCAGTTTTCCCAGCACCATTTATTGAAGAGGCTGTCCTTTCTCCACTGTACATTCCTGCCACCTTTATCAAAGATAAGGTGTCCATATGTGCGTGGGTTTATCTCTGGGCTTTCTATCCTGTTCCATTGATCTATCTTTCTTTTCTTGTGCCAGTACCATACTGTCTTGATTACTGTAGTTTTGTAGTATAGTCTGAAGTCAGGGAGCCTGATTCCTCCAGCTCCTCTTTTCGTTCTCAAGATTGCTTTGGCTATTCGGGGTCTTTTGTGTTTCCATACAAATTGCGAAATTTTTTGTTCTAGTTCTGTGAAAAATGCCAGTGGTAGTTTGATAGGGATTGCATTGAATCTGTAGATTGCTTTGGGTAGTAGAGTCATTTTCACAATGTTGATTCTTCCCATCCAAGAACATGGTATATCTCTCCATCGATTTGTATCATCTTTAATTTCTTTCATCAGTGTCTTATAATTTTCTGCATACAGGTCTTTCGTCTCCTTAGGTAGGTTTATTCCTAGATATTTTATTCTTTTTGTTGCAATGGTAGATGGGAGTGTTTTCTTGATTTCACTTTCAGATTTTTCATCATTGGTATATAGGAATTCCAGAGATTTCCGTGCATTAACTTTGTATCCTGCTACTTTACCAAATTCATTGATTAGCTCTAGTAGTTTTCTGGTAGCATCTTTAGAATTCTCTATGTATAGTATCATGTCATCTGCAAACAGTGACAGCTTTACTTCTTCTTTTCCGATTTGGATTCCTTTTATTTCCTTTTCTTCTCTGATTGCTGTGGCTAAAACTTCCAAAACTATGTTGAATAAGAGTGGTGAGAGTGGGCAACCTTGTCTTCTTCCTGATCTTAGTGGAAATGCTTTCAGTTTTTCACCATTGAGGATGATGTTGGCTGTGGGCTTGTCATATATGGCCTTTATTATGTTGAGGAAAGTTCCCTCTATGCCTACTTTCTGCAGGGTTTTTATCATAAATGGGTGTTGAATTTTGTCGAAAGCTTTCTCTGCATCTATTGAGAGGATCATATGGTTTTTCTCCTTCAATTTGTTAATATGGTTTATCACATTGATAGATTTGCGTATATTGAAGAATCCTTGCATTCCTGGAATAAACCCCACTTGATCATGGTGTATGATCCTTTTAATGTGCTGTTGGATTCTGTTTGCTAGTATTTCGTTGAGGATTTTTGCATCTATGTTCATCAGTGATATTGGCCTGTAGTTTTCTTTCTTTGTGACATCCTTGTCTGGTTTTGGTATCAAGGTGATGGTGGCCTCGTAGAAGGAATTTGGGAGTGTTCCTCCCTCTGCTATATTTTGGAAGAGTTTGAGAAGGAAAGGTGTTAGCTCTTCTCTAAACGTTTGATAGAATTCACCTGTGAAGCCATCTGGTCCTGGGCTTTTGTTTGTTGGAAGATTTTTAATCACAGTTTCAATTTCAGTGCTTGTGATTGGTCTGTTCATAGTTTCTATTTCTTCCTGATTCAGTCTTGGCAGGTTGTGCATTCCTAAGAATTTGTCCATTTCTTCCAGATTGTCCATTTTATTGGCATAGAGTTGCTTGTAGTAATCTCTCATGATTTTTTTTATTTCTGCAGTGTCAGTTGTTACTTCTTTTTCGTTTCTAATTCTATTGATTTGAGTCTTCTCCCTTTTTTTCTTGATGAGTCTGGCTAGTGGTTTATCTATTTTGTTTATCTTCTCAAAGAACCAGCTTTTAGTTTTATTGATCTTTGCTATCGTTTCCTTCATTTCTTTTTCATTTATTTCTGATCTGATTTTTATGATTTCTTTCCTTCTGCTAGCTTTGGGGTTTTTTTGTTCTTCTTTCTCTAATTGCTTGAGGTGCAAGGTTAGGTTGTTTATTCGAGATGTTTCCTGCTTCTTAAGGTGGGCTTGTATTGCTATAAACTTCCCCCTTAGAACTGCTTTTGCTGCATCCCATAGGTTTTGGGTCGTTGTGTCTCCATTGTCATTTGTTTCTAGGTATTTTTTTATTTCCTCTTTGATTTCTTCAGTGATCACTTCGTTATTAAGTAGTGTATTGTTTAGCCTCCATGTGTTTGTATTTTTTACAGATCTTTTCCTGTAATTGATATCTAGTCTCATGGCGTTGTGGTCAGAAAAGATACTTGATACAATTTCAATTTTCTTAAATTTACCAAGGCTTGATTTGTGACCCAAGATATGATCTATCCTGGAGAATGTTCCATGAGCACTTGAGAAAAATGTGTATTCTGTTGTTTTTGGATGGAGTGCTCTATAAATATCAATTAAGTCCATCTTGTTTAATGTATCATTTAAAGCTTGTGTTTCCTTATTTATTTTCATTTTGGATGATCTGTCTATGGGTGAAAGTGGGGTGTTAAAGTCCCCTACTATGAATGTGTTACTGTCGATCTCCCCTTTTATGGCTGTTAGTATTTGCCTTACATATTGAGGTGCTCCTATGTTGGGTGCATAAATATTTACAATTGTTATATCTTCTTCTTGGATCGATCCCTTGATCATTATGTAGTGTCCTTCTTTGTCTCTTGTAATAGTCCTTATTTTAAAGTCTATTTTGTCTGATATGAGAATTGCTACTCCAGCTTTCTTTTGGTTTCCATTTGCATGGAATCTCTTTTTCCATCCCCTTACTTTCAGTCTGTATGTGTCTCTAGGTCTGAAGTGGGTCTCTTGTAGACAGCATATATAAGGGTCTTGGTTTTGTATCCATTCAGCCAATCTGTGTCTTTTGGTGGGAGCATTTAGTCCATTTACATTTAAGGTAATTATCGATATGTATGTTCCTATTCCCATTTTCTATATTGTTTTGGGTTCGTTATTATAGGTCTTTTCCTTCTCTTGTGTTCCTTGTCTAGAGAAGTTCCTTTAGCATTTGTTGTAAAGCTGGTTTGGTGGTGCTGAACTCTCTCAGCTTTTGCTTGTCTGTAAAGGTTTTAATTTCTCCATCAAATCTGAATGAGATCCTTGCTGGGTAGAGTAGTCTTGGTTGCAGGTTTTTCTCCTTCATCACTTTCAGTATGTCCTGCCACTCCCTTCTGGCTTGTAGGGTTTCTGCTGAGAGATCAGCTGTTAACCTTATGGGGATTCCCTTGTGTGTTATTTGTTGTTTTTCCCTTGCTGCTTTTAATATGCTTTCTTTGTATTTAATTTTTGACAGTTTGATTAATATGTGTCTTGGCGTATTTCTCCTTGGATTTATCCTGTATGGGACTCTCTGTGCTTCCTGGACTTGATTAACTATTTCCTTTCCCATATTAGGGAAGTTTTCAACTATAATCTCTTCAAATATTTTCTCAGTCCCTTTCTTTTTCTCTTCTTCTGGAGCCCCTATAATTCGAATGTTGGTGCGTTTAAGGTTGTCCCAGAGGTCTCTGAGACTGTCCTCAGTTCTTTTCATTCTTTTTTCTTTATTCTGCTCTGCAGTAGTTATTTCCACTATTTTATCTTCCAGGTCACTTATCCGTTCTTCTGCCTCAGTTATTCTGTTATTGATCCCATCTAGAGTACTTTTAATTTCATTTATTGCGTTGTTCATCATTGCTTGTTTCATCTTTATTTCTTCTAGGTCCTTGTTAACTGTTTCTTGCATTTTGTCCATTCTACTTCCAAGATTTCGGATCATCCTTACTATCATTATTCTGAATTCTTTTTCAGGTAGACTGCCTATTTCCTCTTCATTTGTTAGGTCTGGTGCATTTTTATCTTGCTCCTTCATCTGCTGTGTGCTTTTCTGTCTTCTCATTTTGCTTATCTTACTGTGTTTGGGGTCTCCTTTTTGTAGGCTGCACGTTCGTAGTTCCCGTTGTTTTTGATGTCTGTCTCCAGTGGCTAAGGTTGTTTCAGTGGGTTGTGTAGGCTTCCTGGTGGAGGGGACTAGTGCCTGTGTTGTGGTGGATGAGGCTGGATCTTGTCTCTCTAGTGGGCAGGTTCACGTCTGGTGGTGTGTTTTAGGGTGTCTGTGGCCTTATTATGATTTTAGGCAGCCTCTCTGCTAATGGGTGGGGTTGTGTTCCTGTTTTGCTAGTTGTTTGGCATAGGTTGTCTAGCACTGTGGCTTGCTGGTCGTTGAGTGAAGCTGGGTGCTGGTGTTATGATGGAGGTCTCTGGGAGATTTCCGCCGTTTAATATTATGTGGAGCTGGGAGGTCTCTTGTTGACCAGTGTCCTGAAGTTGGCTCTCCTACCTCAGAGGCAGAGCCCTGACTCCTGGCTGGAGCACCAAGAGCCTTTCATCCACACGGCTCAGAATAAAAGGGAGAAAAAGTAGAGAGAATTAGTAGAAGTATGAGGGAAGAAAGAAGGAAGGAGGAAAGGAAGGAAGGAAGAAAGAAGCAAAGAAGGAAAGAAAGGAGGGAGGGAGGGAGGGAGGAAGGAAGGAAGGAAGGAGGGAAAGAAGGAAAAAAGACAGAAAGAAAGAAGATACAGTAAAAATAAAATAAAGTATAATATAGTTATTGAATTAAAAAATATTTAGAAAAAAAAAAAGGGACGGATAGAACCTTAGGACAAATGTTGGAAGCAAAGCTATACAGAGAAAATCTTACACAGAAGCATACACATACCCCTTCACAAAAAGAGGTAAAGGGGGAAAAATCATAAATCTTGCTCTCAGAGACCACCTCCTCAATTTGGGGTGATTCGTTGTCTAAAGGAGGGAAGGAAGGAAGGAAAGAAAGAAAGAAAGAAAGAACGAAGGTAAAGTATAATAAAGTTATTACAATTAAAATTAATTATTAAGAAAAAAAATTAAAAAAAAAAACCATGGACGGATAGAGCCCTAGGACAAATGGTGGAAGCAAGAGTATACAGGCAAGATCTCACACAGAAGCATACACGTACCCATTCACAAAAAGAGGAAAGGGGAAAAAAATCATAGATCTCGCTCCTAAATTCCACCTCTTCAATTTGGGATCATTCCTTGTCTATTCAGGTATTCCACAGATGCAGGGTATATCAAGTTGATTGTGGAGCTTTAATCCGCTGCTTCTGAGGCTGCTGGGAGAGATTTCCCTTTCTCTTCTTTGTTCTCACAGCTCACAGGAGCTCAGCTTTGGATTTGGCCCTGCCTCTGCGTGTAGGTCGCTGGAGGGCGTCTGTGTTTTGCTCAGACAGGACAGGGTTAAAGGAGCCGCTGATTCGGGGGCTCCGGCTCACTCAGGCCGGGGGTGGGGGGGGGAAGGAGGGGCACTGCGTGCGGGGCGGGCCTGCGGCGTCAGAGGCGGCGTGACGTTGCGGCAGAGGCCGGCGTGACGTTGCACCAGCCTGAGGCCCGCCGTGCGTTCTCCCGGGGAAGTTGTCCCTGGTTCCCGGGAACCTGGCAGTGGCGGGCTGCACAGGCTCTGCGGAAGAGGGGTGCGGAGAGTGACCTGTGCTCGCACACAGGCCCCTTGGTGGCGGCAGCAGCAGCCTTAGCGTCTCCTGCCCGTCTCTGGGGTCTGCGCTGTTAGCCGCGGCTCGCGCCCGTCTCTGGGGTCCGCGCTTTTAGCCGCGGCTCGCGCCCGTCTCTGGGGTTCACACTTTTAGCCGCGGCTCGCGCCCGTCTCTGGAGTTCCTTTAAGCAGCGCTCTTAAACCCCTCTCCTCGCGCACGAGGAAACAAAGAGGGAAGAAAAAGTCTCTTGCCTCTTCGGCAGGTGCAGGCTTTTCCCTGAACTCCCTCTGGGCTAGTCGTGGTGCGCTAACCCCTTCAGGCTATGTTCAAGCCGCCAACCCCAGTCCTCTCCCTGCGCTCCGTCCAAAACCGAAACCCGAGCCTCAGCTCGCAGCCCCGCCCGCCCCGGCAGGTGAGCAGACAAGCCCCTCGGGCTGGTGAGTGCCGGTCGGCACCGTTCCTCTGTGCGGGAATCTCCCCGCTTTGCCCTCCGCACCCGTCGCTGTGCACTACTCCGCGGTCCCGAAGCTCCCCCCTCCGCCTCCCGCAGTCTCCGCCCGCGGAGGGGCTTCCTAGTGTGTGGAAACTTTTCCTCCTTCACAGCTCCCTCCCACTGGTGCAGGTGCCGTCCTTATTCTTTTGTCTCTGTTTTTTCTTTTTTTCTTTTGCCCTACCCAGGTACGTGGGGAGTTTCTTGCCTTTTGGGAGGCCTGAGGTCTTCTGCCAGCCTTCAGTAGGTGTTCTGTAGGAGTTGTTCCACGTGTAGATGCATTTCTGGTGTATCCGTGGGGAGGAAGGCGATCTCTGCGTCTTACTCTTCCGCCATCTTCAAGGTCCCCCCTCATTGTAGTTTTGATTTGCATTTCTGTAATAATTAATGATGTTGAGCAGCTTTTCATGTGCCTCTTGGCCATCTGTATGTCTTCTTTAGGGAAATGTCTATTTAGGTCTTCTGCCCACTTTTTGATTCGGTTGTATGTTTTTTTAATGTTGAGCTGCATGAGCTGCTGTATATTTTGGAGATTAATCCTTTGTCCGTTGAGTCGTTTGCAAATATTTTCTCCCATTCTGAGAGTTGTCTTTTCGTCTGGCTCATGGTTTCCTTTGTTTTGCAAAAGCTTTTAAGTTTCATTAGGTCCCATTTGTTTATTTTTGGTTTTATTTCCCTTACTCTAGGAGGTGGGTCAAAAAGGATTGTGCTGTGATTTATGTCAAAGAGTGTTCTTCCTATGTTTTCCTCTGAGTTTTATAGTGTCCAGTCTTATATTTAGGTCTTTAATCCATTTTGAGTATATTTTTGTGTATGGTGTTAGGGAGTGTTCTAATTTCATTCTTTTACATGTAGCTGTCCAGTTTTTCCAGCACCACTTCCTGAAGACACTGTCGTTTCTCCATTGTATATCCTTGCTTCCTTTGTCATAGATTAGTTGACCATAAGTGTGTGGGTTTATCTCTGGGGTTTCTATCCTGTCCATTGATCTATACTTCTGTTTTTGTGCCAGTAAAATACTGTGTTCATTATTGTAGTTTTGTAGTATAGTCTGAAGTCAGGGAGTCTGGTTCCTCCAGCTCTGTTTTATTCCATCCAGATTGCTTTGGCTATTCGGGGTCTTTTGTGTCTCCCTATAAATTAAAAAAAAAAAATTTGTTCTAGTCCTATTAAAAATGCCAGTGGTAGTTTGATAGGGATTGCATTGTATCTGTAGATTGCTTTGGGTAGTATAGTCATTTTCACAATGTTGATTCTTCCAGTCCAAGAAAATGGTATATCTCTCCATCTGTTTGTGTCATCTTTGATTTCATTCATCAGTGTCTTATACTTTTCTGAGTACAGGTCTTTTACCTCCTTAGGTAGGTTTATTCCTAGGTATTTTATTCCCTTCATTGCAATGGTAAATGGGAGTGTTTCCTTAATTTCTTTTTCAGACTTTTCATCATTACTGTATAGGAATGCAAGAGATTTCTGTGCATTAATTTTGTATCCTGACACTTTACCAAATTCATTGATTAGCTCTAGTAGTTTACTGGTGGCATCTTTAGGATTCTCTATGTATAGTATCATGTCGTCTGCAAACAGTGACAGTTTTACTTCTTCTATTCCAATTTGTATTCCTTTTATTTCTTTTTCTTCCCTGGTTGGCGTGACTAGGACTTCCAAAACTATGTTGAATAATAGTGGTGAGAGTGGACATCATTGTCTTGTTCCTGATCTTACAGGAAATGCTTTCTGTTTTTCACCATTGAGAATGAAGCTTTTTCTTTATTTTAACATCTTTATTGGAGTATAATTGCTTTAAAATGGTGTGCTAGTTTCTGCTTTATAACAAAGTGAATCAGTTATACATATACATATGTTCCCATATCTCCTCCCTCTTGTGTATCCCTCCCTCCCACCCTCCCTATCCCACCCCTCCAGGCGGTCACAAAGCACCGAGCTGATCTCCCTGTGCTATGCGGCTGCTTCCCACTAGCTATCTACCTTACGTTTGGTAGTGTATATATGTCCATGCCTCTCTCTTGCTTTGTCAAAGCTTACACTTCCTCCTCCCCATATCCTCAAGTCCATTCTCTAGTAGGTCTGTGTCTTTATTCCTATTTTATCCCTATGTTGTTCATGACATTTTATTTTCTTAAATTCCATATATATGTGTTAGCATACGGTATTTGTCTTTCTCTTTCTGACTTACTTCACTCTGTATGACAGACTCTAGGTCTATCCACCTCATTACAAATAGCTCAATTTCATTTCTTTTTATGGCTGAGTAATATTTCATTGTATATATATGCCACATCTTCTTTATCCATTCATCCGATGATGGACACTTAGGTTGTTTCCATCTCCGGGCTATTGAAAATAGAGCTGCAATGAGCATTTTGGTACATGACTCTTTTTGAATTATGGTTTTCTCAGGGTATATGCCCAGTAGTGGGATTGCTGGGTCATATGGTAGTTCTATTTGTAGTTTTTCAAGGAACCTCCATACCGCCTCCATAGTGGCTGTATCAATTTACATTCCCACCAAGAGTGCAAGAGGGTCCCCTTTTCTCCACACCCTCTCCAGCATTTATTGTTTCTAGATTTTTTTTTTGTTTGTTTGTTTTTTGTTTTTTTTTTTAAACATCTTTATTGGGGTATAATTGCTTTACAATTGTGTGTTAGTTTCTGCTTTATAACAAAGTGAATCAGTTATACATATACATATGTTCCCATATGTCTTCCCTCTTGCGTCTTCCCCCCTCCCACTCTCCCTATCCCACCCCTCCAGGCTGTCACAAAGCACCGAGCTAATATCCCTGTGCCTTGCGGCTGCTTCCCCCTAGCTATCTACCTTACTACGTTTGTTAGTGTGTATATGTCCATGACTCTCTCTCGCCCTGTCAAAGCTCACCCTTCCCCCTCCCCATATCCTCAAGTCCGTTCTCCAGTAGGTCTGCGTCTTTATTCCTGTCTTACCCCTAGGTTCTTCATGACATTTTTTTTCCCCTTAAATTCCATATATATGCGTTAGCATACGGTATTTGTCTTTTTCTTTCTGACTTACTTCACTCTGTATGACAGACTCTAGGTCTATCCATCTCATTACAAATAGCTCAATTT
The DNA here is from genome assembly GCF_059928025.1 of Delphinapterus leucas. Classification (NCBI taxonomy): domain Eukaryota; kingdom Metazoa; phylum Chordata; class Mammalia; order Artiodactyla; family Monodontidae; genus Delphinapterus; species Delphinapterus leucas. The sequence continues at coordinate 30,763,563 of NC_143134.1, forward strand.
CATTTCTTTTTAAGGCTGAGTAATATTCCATTGTATATATGTGCCACATCTTCTTTATCCATTCATCCGATGATGGGCGCTTAGGTTGTTTCCATCTCCGGGCAATTGTAAATAGAGCTGCAATGAACATTTTGGTACATGACTCTTTTTGAATTTTGGTTTTCTCAGGGTATATGCCCAGTACTGGGATTGCTGGGTCATATGGTAATTCTATTTGTAGTTTTTTAAGGAACCTCCATACTGTTCTCCATAGTGGCTGAACCAATTCACATTCCCACCAGCAGTGCAAGAGTGTTCCCTTTTCTCCACACCCTCTCCAGCATTTATTGTTTCTAGATTTTTTGATGATGGCCATTCTGACTGGTGTGAGATGATATCTCATTGTAGTTTTGATTTGCATTTCTCTAATGATTAATGATGTTGAGCATTCTTTCATGTGTTTGTTGGCATTCTGTATATCTTCTTTGGAGAAATGTCTATTTAGGTCTTCTGCCCATTTTTGGATTGGGTTGTTTGTTTTTTTGTTATTGAGCTGCATGAGCTGCTTGTAAATTTTGGAGATTAATCCTTTGTCAGTTGCTTCATTTGCAAATATTTTCTCCCATTCTGAGGGTTGTCTTTTGGTCTTGATTATGGTTTCCTTTGCTGTGCAAAAGCTTTGAAGTTTCATTAGGTCCCATTTGTTTATTTTTGTTTTTATTTCCATTACTCTAGGAGGTGGGTCAGAAAGGATCTTGCTGTGATTTATATCATAGAGTGTTCTGCCTATGTTTTCCTCTAAGAGTTTGATAGTTTCTGGCCTTACATTTAGCTCTTTAATCCATTTTGAGCTTATTTTTGTGTATGGTGTTAGGGAGTGATCTAATCTCATACTTTTACATGTACCTGTCCAGTTTTCCCAGCACCATTTATTGAAGAGGCTGTCCTTTCTCCACTGTACATTCCTGCCACCTTTATCAAAGATAAGGTGTCCATATGTGCGTGGGTTTATCTCTGGGCTTTCTATCCTGTTCCATTGATCTATATTTCTGTTTTTGTGCCAGTACCATACTGTCTTGATTACTGTAGCTTTGTAGTATAGTCTGAAGTCAGGGAGCCTGATTCCTCCAGCTCCTTTTTTCGTTCTCAAGATTGCTTTGGCTATTCGGGGTCTTTTGTGTTTCCATACAAATTGTGAAAGTTTTTGTTCTAGTTCTGTGAAAAATGCCAGTGGTAGTTTGATAGGGATTGCATTGAATCTGTAGATTGCTTTGGGTAGTAGAGTCATTTTCACAATGTTGATTCTTCCCATCCAAGAACATGGTATATCTCTCCATCTATTTGTATCATCTTTAATTTCTTTCATCAGTGTCTTATAATTTTCTGCATACAGGTCTTTCGTCTCCTTAGGTAGGTTTATTCCTAGATATTTTATTCTTTTTGTTGCAATGGTAAATGGGAGTGTTTTCTTGATTTCACTTTCAGATTTTTCATCATTAGTATATAGGAATGCCAGAGATTTCTGTGCATTAACTTTGTATCCTGCTACTTTACCAAATTCATTGATTAGCTCTAGTAGTTTTCTGGTAGCATCTTTAGGATTCTCTATGTATAGTATCATGTCATCTGCAAACAGTGACAGCTTTACTTCTTCTTTTCCGATTTGGATTCCTTTTATTTCCTTTTCTTCTCTGATTGCTGTGGCTAAAACTTCCAAAACTATGTTGAATAAGAGTGGTGAGAGTGGGCAACCTTGTCTTGTTCCTGATCTTAGTGGAAATGCTTTCAGTTTTTCACCATTGAGGATGATGTTTGCTGTGGGCTTGTCATATATGGCCTTTATTATGTTGAGGAAAGTTCCCTCTAGGCCTATTTTCTGCAGGGTTTTTAGCATAAATGGGTGTTGAATTTTGTCGAAAGCTTTCTCTGCATCTATTGAGATAATCATATGGTTTTTCTCCTTCAATTTGTTAATATGGTTTATCACATTGATAGATTTGCGTATATTGAAGAATCCTTGCATTCCTGGTATAAACCCCACTTGATCATGGTGTATGATCCTTTTAATGTGCTGTTGGATTCTGTTTGCTAGTATTTTGTTGAGGATTTTTGCATCTATGTTCATCAGTGATATTGGCCTGTAGTTTTCTTTCTTTGTGACATCCTTGTCTGGTTTTGGTATCAAGGTGATGGTGGCCTCGTAGAAGGAATTTGGGAGTGTTCCTCCCTCTGCTATATTTTGGAAGAGTTTGAGAAGGATAGGTGTTAGCTCTTCTCTAAACGTTTGATAGAATTCACCTGTGAAGCCATCTGGTCCTGGGCTTTTGTTTGTTGGAAGATTTTTAATGACAGTTTCAATTTCAGTGCTTGTGATTGGTCTGTTCATATTTTCTATTTCTTCCTGATTCAGTCTTGGCAGGTTGTGCATTTCTAAGAATTTGTCCATTTCTTCCAGATTGTCCATTTTATTGGCATAGAGTTGCTTGTAGTAATCTCTTATGATTTTTTTTATTTCTGCAGTGTCAGTTGTTACTTCTCCTTTTTCATTTCTAATTCTATTGATTTGAGTCTTCTCCCTTTTTTTCTTGATGAGTCTGGCTAGTGGTTTATCTATTTTGTTTATCTTCTCAAAGAACCAGCTTTTAGTTTTATTGATCTTTGCTATTGTTTCTAGATTTTTTGATGATGACCATTCTGACTGGGGTGAGATGATATCTCATTGTAGTTTTGATTTGCATTTCTCTAATGATTAGTGATGTTGAGCATTCGTTCATGTGTTTGTTGGCAGTCTGTATATCTTCTTTGGAGAAATGTCTATTTAGGTCTGCCCATTTTTGGATTGGGTTGTTTGTTTTTTTGTTATTAAGCTGCATGAGCTGCTTATAAATTTCGGAGATTAATCCTTTGTCAGTTGCTTCATTTTCTCCCATCCTGAAGGTTGTCTTTTGATCTTGTTTATGGTTTCCTTTGCTGTGCAAAAGCTTTGAAGTTTCATTAGGTCCCATTTGTTTATTTTTGTTTTTATTTCCATTTCTCTAGGAGGTGGGTCAAAAAGGATCTTGCTGTGATTTATGTCATAGAGTGTTCTGCCTATGTTTTCCTCTAAGAGTTTGATAGTTTCTGGCCTTACATTTAGGTCTTTAATCCATTTTGAGCTTAGTTTTGTGTATGGTGTTAGGGAGTGATCTAATCTCATACTTTTACATGTACCTGTCCAGTTTTCCCAGCACCACTTATTGAAGAGGCTGTCCTTTCTCAACTGTACATTCCTGCCTCCTTTATCAAAGATAAGCTGGCCATATGTGCGTGGGTTTATATCTGGGCTTTCTATCCTGTTGCATTGACTTATCTTTCTGTTTTTGTGCCAGTACCATACTGTCTTGATTACTGTAGTTTTGTAGTATAGTCTGAAGTCAGGGAGCCTGATTCCTCCAGCTCCTTTTTTCGTTCTCAAGATTGCTTTGGCTATTCGGGGTCTTTTGTGTTTCCATACAAATTGTGAAATTTTTTGTTCTAGTTCTGTGAAAAATGCCAGTGGTAGTTTGATAGGGATTGCATTGAATCTGTAGATTGCTTTGGGTAGTAGTGTCATTTTCACCATGTTGATTCTTCCAATCCAAGAATATGATATATCTCTCCATCTATTTGTATCATCTTTAATTTCTTTCATCAGTGTCTTATAATTTTCTGCATACAGGTCTTTATTCATTCTTTCACCATTGAGAATGATGCTTGCTGTGGGTTTGTCGTATATGGCCTTTATTATGTTGAGGTAGGTTCCCTCTAGGTCCACTTTCTGGAGAGTTTTTATTATAAATAGGTGTTGAATTTTGTCAAAAGCTTTTTCTGCATCTATTGAGATGATCATATGGTTTTTATTCTTCAATTTGTTAATATGGTTTATCACATTGATTGATTTGCCTATATTGAAGAATCCTTGCATCCCTGGGTTAAATCCAACTTGATCATGGTGTATGATCCTTTTAATGTGTTGTTGGATTCTGTTTGCTAGTATTTTGTTGAGGATTTTTGCATCTATATTCATCAGTGATATTGGTCTGTAATTTTCTTTTTTTGTAGTATCTTTGCCTGGTTTTGGTATCAGGGTGATGCTCTCATAGAATGAGTTTGGGAGTGTTCCTTCCTCTGCAATTTTTTGGAAGAGTTTGAGAAGAATGGGTGTTAGCTCTTCTAAATGTTTGATAGAATTCACCTGTGAAGCCATCTGGTCCTGGATTGTTGTTTGTTGGAAGATTTTTAATCACAATTTCAATTTCTTTGCTTGTGATTGTTCTGTTCATATTTTCTGTTTCTTCCTGGTTCAGTCTTGGAAGGTTATACCTTTCTATAAAGTTGTCTATTTCTTCCAGGTTGTCCATTTTATTGGCATAGAGTTGCTTGTCATAGTCTCTTAGGATGCTTTGTATTTCTGTAGTGCCTGTTGTAACTTCTTCATTTTCGTTTCTAATTTTATTGATTTGAGTCTTCTCCCTTTTTTTCTTGATGAGTCTGGCTAATGTTTTATCAATTTTGTTTATATTCTCAAAGAACTAGCTTTTAGCTTTGTTAATCTCTGCTATTGTTTTTTTCTTGTTTCTATTTCATTTATTTCTGCTCTGATCTTTATGATTTCTTTCCTTCTACTAAATTTGGGTTTTATTTCTTCTTGTTTCTCTAGTTCCTTTAGGTGTAAGTTTAGATTGTTTATTTGAGATTTTTCTTGCTTCTTGAGGTGAGCCTGAATTGATCTTCTCTCTTAGAACTGTTTTTGCTGCATCCATAGGTTTTGGATCATCGTGTTTTCGTTGTAATTTGTACCTAGGTTTTTTTTAAAATTTCCTCTTTGATTTCTTCAATGATATCTTGGTTATTTAGTAACGTATTGTTTAGCCTCCACGTGTTTGTGTTTTTTATGTTTTTTTCCTGTAATTGTTTTCTAATCTCATAGGGTCATGGTTAGAAATTTCAATTTTCTTAAAGTTCCTGAGGCTTGATTTGTGACCCAAAATGTGATCTAGCCTGGAGAACTTTCTGTGTGCACTTGAGAAGAAAGTGTAATCTGCTGTTTTTAGTTGGAATGTCCTATGAATATCAATTAACTCTATCTGGTCTATTGTGTCATTTAAAGCTTGTGTTTCCTTATTAATTTTATGATTGGATGATCTGTCCATTGGCATAAGTGAGGTTTTGAACTCCTCCACTATTATCGTGTTAGTGTCAATTTCCTCTTTTATAGTTCTTAGCAGTTGCCTTATGTATTAAGGTGCTCCTATGTTGGGTGCATGTGTATTTATAATTGTTTTATCTTCTTCTTGGATTGATCCCTTGATCATTGTGTAGTGTCCTTCCTTGTCTCTTGTAACATTCTTTATTTTAAAGTCTATTTTATCTGATATGAGTATTGCTACTCCAGCTTTTTTTGATTTCCATTTGCATGGAATATCTTTTTCCATCCCCTCACTTTCAGTCTGTATGTGTCCCTAGGCCTGAAGTGGGTCTCTTGTAGACAGCATATATATGGGTTCTGTTTTTGTATCCATTCAGTGAGCCTGTGTCTTTTGGTTGGAACACTTAATCCATTCACGTTTAAAGTAATTATCGATACGTATGTTCCTATTACCATTTTCTTAATTGTTATGGGTTTGTTTTTGTAGGTCCTTTTCTTCTCTTATGTTTCCCAGTTAGAGAAGTTCCTTTAGCATTTGTTGTAGAACTAGTTTGGTGGTGCTGAATTCTCTTAGCTTTTGCTTGTCTCTAAAGCTTTTAATTTCTCCATCAAATCTGAATGAGATCCTTGCCAGGTAGAGTAACCTTTGTTGTAGGTTCTTCCCTCTCATCACTTTAAATATATTGTGTCACTCCCTTCTGGCTTGTAGAGTTTCTGCTGAGAAATCAGCTGTTAACCTTATGGGAGTTCCCTTGTATGTTATTTGTCATTTTCCTTTTGTTGCTCTCAATTATTCTTTATCTTTAATATTTGTCAATTTGATTACTATGTGTCTCAGCATGTTTTCCCTTGGGTTTATACTACCTGGGACTCTCTGTGCTTCCTAGGCTTGGTGGTTATTTCCTTACCCATGTTAGGGAAGTTTTCAACTATAATCTCTTCAAATATTTTCTCAGGTCCTTTCTCTCTCTCTTCTCCTTCTGGGACCCCTATAATGCGAATGTTGTCCCAGAGGTCTCTTCGTCTGTCTTCATTTCTTTTCATTCTTTTTTCTTTAGTCTTTTCCATGGCAGTGAATTCCACCATTCTGTTTGTCAGGTCCCTTATCTGTTCTTCTGCCTCAGTTATTCTGCTACTGACTCCTTCTTGTGTATTTTTCATTTCAGTTATTGTATTGTTCATCTCTGTTTGTTTGTTCTTTAATTCTCCTAGGTGTTTTTTCTTTAATTCTTCTAGGTCTTTGTTAAACACTTCTTGCATCTTCTTGATCTTTGCCTCCATCCTTTTTCCTAAGTCCTGGGTCATCTTCACTATTCTTATTCTGAATTCTTTTTCTAGAAATTTGCCTATCTCCACTTCATTTAATTGTTTATCTGAGGTTTTGTCTTGTTCCTTCATTGGGTACATAGTCCTCTGCCACTTCATTTTGTCTGTTTCTCTGTGAATGTAGTTTTCATTCCACAGACTGCAGGATTCTAGTTCTTCTTGCTTCTGCTGAAACTTAGGTAACTTTGGGTTTGACATTTTAGATACCACACCAAAAACACAATCCATGAAAGAAAAAATTTTAAGTTGCACTTCAGTAAAATGTAAAACTTCATTCTACAAGAGACAGTGTTATGACAATGAAAAGGCAAGCCACATATTGGGAAAAAATAGTTTCAAAACACTTATCTTTTAAAGGACAGGTATATAAGATATACAAATAATTCTTTAAAACCAACAATAAAACACGTTTTCATATACCTGCTGGTTATTTGTATGTCTTCTTTGAAAAACTGTCCATTCAAGATTTCAATAAGTTTATTTGTGTTTTAGGTTTTTTGTTTTTGTTGGTTTTTTGTTTTCTTGTTTGTTTGTTTACTCTTGAGTTGTATGAGTTCCTTATATTTTTTGGAGATTAACCCCTTATCTGGTAGATGGTTTACAAATATTTTCTTCCATTCCATACATTGCCTTTTCATTTTGTTTTTTTCTTTTCTGGGCAGAGGTTTTGGTTTGATGCAATCCTATTTTTCTGTTTTTATGTTTGTTGCCTGTACTTTTGATGTCATATCCAAAAATATAATTTCCCTGACCAATGTCAGAAGGCTTTTGCCTCACTTATTTCACTTAACATAATACCCTCTAAGTCCATTTATTTTGTCACAAATGGAAAAATTTCATTCATTTTTATGGCTGAGTACTGTTCCATTTTTTGTGTTTATGTGTGTGTGTGTGTGTGTGTGTGTATCACATCTTCCTTATCTATTCATCCATTGATGGGCACTTAGGTTGATCCATATCTTGGCAATTATAAATAATGCTGCTATGAATATTGGAATGCAAGTATCTTTTCAAATTAGTGTTTATATATTTTTTTTCGGATATATACCCAGGAGTGGAATTGCTGGGTCATATAGTAGTTTTAGTTTTAGTTTTTTCAGAAACCACCATTCTGTTTTCCACAGTGCCTGCACCAATTTAAAATTCCTGTCAGCAGTGAATGAGGGTTTCCTTTTCTCCACATCCTCACCAACATTTGTTATTGGTGTTCTTGCCATAGATTAGTACAGTATATATATGAGGGTTTATTTCTAGGCTTTTTATTCTTTTCCATTGGCCTATGTGTCTGTTTTTATGGCATTAACATACTCTGTTGATTACTATAGCTTTGTGTAATAGTTTGACATCAGAAAATGTGATGCCTTCAGCTTTGTTATTCTTTCTCAAGATTGCTTTGGCTATTCAGTCTCTTCCGTGGTTCCACACAAATTTTAAAATGCTGTAGGAATTTTGATAGGGATTTCATTGAATTGTAGTTCACTTTGGGTAAGAAGACATTTTCAGAATATTGATTCTTTCAATCCAAGAACACAAACTACTATTTTTCCACTTATTTGTTTCTTCTTCAATTTTTCTTGACAATGTCTTACAGTTTTCAGTGTACAGATATTTCACCTCCTTGGTTAAATTTATTCCTAAGTATTTTGTTGTTTTTTATGCTATTGCAAAGGGGATTATTTTCTTAATTTCTTTTTCAGATAGTTCAAAGTCAGTGTATAGAAATGAAATTGATATTTGTATGTTGATTTTGTATACTGAAACTTTACTGAATTTATTGACTAGTTCTAACATATTTTTTTGGTTGTAGTCTTTAAGGTTTCCTGTATATAAAACCATGTCATCTGCAAACAAAGATAATTTAACCTCTTCCTTTCAAATCTGGAATTACTTTGCTTTCATTGGTTCTGTTAGAGTTCTAGTACTATATTGAATAAACGTGGTGAGAGTGAGCATCCTTGTTTTGCTCCTGATCTTAGAGGAAAAGTTTCAGGTTTCCACCATTGATTATGAAGCTAGCTGTGTGCCTGTCATATATGGCTTTTATTAAGTTGAAGTACATTCTTTATATACCTAATTTGTTGAGAGTGTTTATCGAGAAAGGATGTTGAATTTTTTCAGATGCTTTTTCTGCATGTATTGAGATGATCATATGATTTTTATCCTTCATTTTGTTAATGTGGCATATCACATTTACTGATTTGCAAATGGTGAACAATTCTTACATCTCACTTCATACCACTTGATCATGGTGCATGATCCATTTAATGTGCTGTTGAATTCAGTTTGCTAGTATTTTGTTGAGGATTTTTACATCTATATTCATCAGGAATATTGTCCTGTAGTTTTCTTTTCTTGCAGTGTCCTTATCTGGCTTTGGTATTAGGGTAATCCTGGCCTTGTGAAATGAAATTAGAAGTATTTTCTCAGTTTCAATTGTTTGAAAAAATTTGAGAAGAATAGGTATTAATTCTTCTTTAAATGGTTTGAAGAATTTACCCATAAACTATCTAGTTCTGGGTTTTTCTTTTGGGGGAGGTTTTTAATTACTGCTTCAGTCTCCTTACTCATCATCTGTTCAGATTTTCTGTTTCTTCCCGATTCGGCCTTGGTAGGTTGCATGTTTGTAGTAATTTATTCATTTCTTCTAAACTATTCAATTTCTTGGTGTATAATTTTTCTAGTAGCCTCATAATTCTTTCTATTTCTGTGGTATCAGTTGTAATGTCTCCTCTTTCATTTATAATTTTGTTTATTTGAGTTCTCTCTATTTTTATTGGCTAACCTAACTAAAGATTTGTCTATTATGTTTATCTTTTCAAAAAAACCAACTCTTACTTTCATTGATTTTTTTCTATTGTCTTTTTAGTCTCTATCTGATTTACTTCTGTTCTAATCTTTATTACTATCTATGCTTCTGCTAAATTTTGACTTAATTTGTTCTCCTTTTTCTAATTCCTTGAGGTGTAAATTTAGGTTGTTTATTTGATGTCTTTTTTCTTAAGGTAGGCATTTATTGCTATAAACTTCCCTCTTAGAACTGCATTTGCTGTATCCCTTAAGTTTCAGTATGTTGTATGTCCATTTTTGTTTGTCTCAAGATACTTTCTGATTTCCCTTTAGGTTTCTTTTTTGACCCATTCATTGTTCAATAGTGTGTTCTTTATTTCCCATGTATTGGTGAACTTTCCTCCTATTATTGATTTCTAGTTTCATACCATTGTGTTCGAAAAAGATATTGGATGTTAAATCAATCTTTTTGAATTTCTTAAGACTTACTCTATGGCCCAATATATGATCTATCCTGGGGAATATTCCATGTGCATCAAGAAAAAAATGTGTTCTCTGGTACAGTAAGTCCCTTACATGTGAAAAAGTTCTGTTCCATGAGCACATTCATAAGTCCAATTTGTTCATAATTCTAACAAAGTTAGCCTAGGTACCCAATTAACACAATCAGCTACATAGTACTGTACTATAATAGGTTTATAATACTTCTCACACAAATAATACATAAAAAACAGACACAAAAAATAAAGAAAACATTTTGAATCTTACAGTACAGTACTTTGAAAAGTACAGTAGTACAGTACAACAGCTGGCATACAGGAGCTGGCATTGATTGAACAGGCAAAAAGAGTTACTGACTGGAGGAGGTAGAGGAGGTGGGAGATGGTAGAGCTGAAGGATCATCAGCAATAGGAGACAGAGGGCAAGGTGCAATTTCACTCGCACCTGACGTTGATGGCACAGGTTCTGGTTCCTTGCTGGATTCAACTCTATCTACCCTCTTGTAAAACCAATCCAGTGATGTCTGAGTAGTAGCTCTTTTTTTCTCATCATAGATGACAAGGTAGCACTGGATTGCATTCTGAATGGTTGCTGCAACATTCGTGTGCCATTCTACGTTCAGGCCCTGTGCCTCAAAAACTAACCAACATTGCCTCCTCAAATATGGTACACAAAAGTACAACCAACCATTTGTAGAGGATGCACACATGTGACAATGAATGCCAGACATGTGAACTGACTTACGTGATTGGACATGCAAACACACATTCACATCTTTGAAAGTTCACAACTTGAATTTTCGTTATGTAGGGGACTTATGTACTGTTGATGTTAATATTCTGTATAAGTCTATTACATCCATTTGGTCCATAGTGTTATTCGAGTTGGCTGTTTTCTTATTGACTTTCTGTCTGAATGATCTAGCCAATGTTGAAAGTGGGGTTTTGAGGTCCCTTATTGCTGTCTATTATTCTCTTTTGTTCTGTTCATATTTACTTTAAATACTTAGGTGCTCCACTTTTGGGTGCATGTATATATTTACAATTGTTATATTCTCTTGATAAATTGACCCCTTAATCACTATATAGTGACCTTCTTTGTTTCTTGTGACCAATTTTGACTGAAAACCTATATTACCTGATATAAGTATAGCCACTTCTGCTTTCATTTGGTTACCACTTGCATGGTATATCGTTCTTTATTCCTTCACTTTCATCTTAAGCATGTCGTTAAAGCTAAAGTGAGTCTTTTGTGGGCAGCATGTTGTTGGACCTTTGTTTTTTAATCCATTCAGTCACTATTTTTGATTGGATAATTTAATCCACTTACACTTAAAGTACTCATTGTTAGGTAAGAACTTACTGTTTCTATTTTGTTAATTGTTTTCTGACTGTTTTATAGTTCCTTTGCCCCTTTCTTCTCTTCACATCTTCCTTTGTGGGTTTTTGGTTGTTTGTTTTGCTTTTGTTTTTGTATAGATAATTCTTTTCTCTGTCTCTTTTGTGTATCTATTAGAGGTTTTTTTCTTTGTGGTTACCATGAGGCTTACATAAAATATATTACAGATATAACAGTCTATTTTAAGATAATAACTTACCTTCAATTTTATACAAAAGCTCTATGCTCTTACTTGTCCTCCCTCCACCATTTACATTATTGATGTCTCAGTTTACATCTTTTTATATTGTGCATCTATTAACAAATTATTGTAGCCATGGTTATTTTTAATACTAAAGTCTTTTAACTTTAATAGAAACAAAAATAATTTATATACCACCATTACAGTATTAGAGTATTCTGAATTTGACTATATATTTATCTTTACAAGTGAGTTTTATATTTTAATCTTTTTTATGTTTTTACTTAGTGTCTTTTCTTTTCAACTTGAAGAACTCCCTTGCAAGCTTTTCTTGTAAGCCATGTCCAGTGGTGGTGAATTGCCTTAGTTTTTGTTTGTTTGGGGATGTCTTTATTTCTCCTTCTTTTCTGAGTGACAGTTTTTCCAGGTATAATATTCCTGGCTTACAAGATATTTCTTTCAGTACTTTGAATATATTATCCTATTCCCTCCTAGTCTGCAAGGTTTCTGCTGAAAAATCCACTGATAGCCTTATGGGGTTCCCTTGTATGTGAAGAGTCATTTTTCTATTGCTGCTTTCAAAATTCTCTGTTTGTCTTTGACTTTCAACATTTTGACTGTAATGTGTCTCAGATGATCTTCTTTGGGTTGATCTTGCTTGGGGTCCTTTGAGCTTCATGTACTTGGATGTCCATATCTCTCCCATGATTTGGGAATATTTCAGCTACTTTTTTTAACATCTTTATTGAAGTATAATTGCTTTACATTGTTGTGTTCAGGTATTTTTTTAAAATAAGCTGTCTACCCATTTTCTTTCTCTCTTCCTCTGGGACATCCATGATGCAAATATCATTCACTTGCTGATGTCCCATAATTCATGTAGGTTTTCTTCACTCTTTCAATTTTTTTTTCCTTTTATTGATCAAACTGGCTAATTTCAAACAGCCTGGCTTCAAGTTCACTGATTCTTTCTTCTGTGTGATTGAATCTGAAACTCTGTTAATTTTTTTTTAATGCTGTCATTGTATTTTTCAGCTCCAGGATTTCTGTTTGGTTTTTTTCCCATGGTTTCTACTTCTTTATTAAGCTTCTCATTTTGTTCATACATTGTTTTCCTGATTTCATTTAGCTGTCTGTGTTCTCTTGCATTTCATTGAATTTCCTTAAGATTGTTATATTGAATTCTTTGTCAATCAATTAGTAGATCTTCATTTCTTTGGAGTCAGTTACTGAAGCTTTAGTTTTCCTTTGGTTGTGTCATATTTGCATGATTCTTCATGATACATGTAGCCTTGCATTGATGTCTATGCATTTGAAGGAGCAAATACTGCTTCCAATCTTTACTGACTGGTTTTGGCAGGTAAAGACCTTCTCCTGTTGGTTTCCAGGCTGGTAGGATTACCTCCAGAATCACACTTGTGCTGAATTGGAACCAGGTCATGATGCTGTTGCTGGGTCTGCAGTTAGTGGGTTTGTTACCAGGAACTCATGTGGGCATGGATCTTGTCTGGTCCCTAGGTTGATGGGATTGCTTCCAGGACTTTGTTTAGTAGAGTGGTGCTCTGGGGGCATGGGTGGGTTTGTCTCATTATGGGTGTCTTGGTGAAGAGAACTGCTCATGGATATGGCTGGTAGGGTTTGGAGCTGAATCATAGTTTCATTTGAAGTTCTGTTGTCAGATGATGAAGGTTGGGTTGCCTGCCTCCAGGCACACTGGTGGGAGCCAGTTGGTCCCTGGGTTTCCTGACAGGTTCCTGGGCCAACAAGTCTGCTTGTGGGCTGTAGATGAGAGGGATTGGAGCTGAGTATAGATCCCTTTCAAGATCTCCCAGTGTACAAACAGAAGTGTCTCCTGCTGGCTCCCTGTACCAGCAGGATTACTCATGAACTGCAGCTGGGAGGGACTCCAGTAACTCTTAGATCACTGCCAAGAGGGGCTGGAGCTGGGTCATGAGTTACTTCATAGTCCACATCCAGACAGAGATCTGCAAGCCATTTATCAAGGCACAAGGGGACATGACTCCTCCTGAATCTTTGACATATTATGGTCTTGGTAGCAGGACCAAGGCCAAATGTGGCTATAGCCAATTCTAATGGGTGGTGGTGTTTCCAGGTCTGTAGCTGGGACCAAGGTCAGCAAGTCAGCTACCAGGATTCAGGCCTGCCTTCTAAAAATGGTTCTCCTCAGGCTTGGACTCCACCAGGGTTTCCAAATCTCCTACATGGATCTCAAAACTCCCACAAGGGCACTTTTGTCCGTAGATGGTTACTAAATTATTATTGCTGAGGGAGGATGATTGAAGACTTCATATTCTACCATCTTTCTATCTTCACTCCTCTGCAAGAGGCTGTCTTTAGATTTAAAGACACAAATACATTGTAAGTAAAATGATGGAAAAAGATATTCCATGCAAACATAATCAAAGGAGAGTTGGAGTGGCTATACTCATATCAGACAAAACAGACTTCAATTTTTAAAAAAGTTGTTACAAGAGACAAAAAAAAGGCATTTTCTAATGATAAAAGGGTCAATTCATCAAGAAGATAGCAATTATAAACATATATGCACATAAAAGAGCTCCCAAAACAACAAAGCTCCAACATGAAGCAAAAACTGACAGAATTGAAGGGAGAGAAGACAATTCAGCAATAATAGTTGAAGACTTCCATACCCACTTCCAATAATGACTATAACAACTAGACAAAAGATCAAAGAGGAAATAGAGAACTTGAACAACACTCTAATCCAACTAGACATAAAAGACATCTATAGAACACTCTAGCCAACAACAGATGAATATACATTCTTTCAAATGACTACTCTCCAGGAAAGATCACATGTTAGTTCACAAAATGGTCTCAGTTATATTGAAACATACAAACTATATTCTCCAACTGCAATAAAATAAAATTAAAAATTATAGAAGAAAATTTGGAAAATTTACAAATAGTGAAAATTAAACACTCCTAAAAAGCTTGGTTTCAAGAAGTCAAGAAAAACATCACAATGGAAATTAGAAAATATTATAAGGTGAATTAAAACAAAAAACAACATACCAAAAAATGTGGGGTGTCAAAAGCTGTAAATTTGTAACTGTAAATGCCTACATTAAAAAAGAAAATCTCAAATCAGTAACCTGACTTTCCACTTTAAGACACTAGAAAGTGAAGAGCAAACTGACCAAAACAAAAAAAAAGAAAGAAAGAAAGGAAATAAATATTATAGCAAGTATAAATTAAATAAACAATAGAGAGAATAGATGAAACTAAAATTTGGTTCTTTGAAAAGATCAGCAAAATTGACAAAACTTTAGTGTAGAATGACCAAGAAAAAAGAGAGCAGATTCAAATTAACAAAATCAGTAATTAAGGAGCAGATGTTACTACTAACCTTACAGAAATAAAAAGTATTATAAAAGAATACTATGAACAAGTTTGTGCAACAAATCAGGTAACCTAGATGAAATGCACATATTTCTAGAAACTTACAAACTACCAAAACTGACTCAGAAAGAGATGATAGAAAATCTGAATAGACCCATAACAAGTAAAAAGATTGAGTAGTAATCCAAAAACTTCCAATAAAGAAAACCCCAGGGCAAGATGGTTCCACTGGTGAATTCTATCAAATTTTTAAAGAAGAATTAATATTAATAGCTAATGTTTTCAAAATGATAGAAAAAGAGGGAATACTTCTTAACTCATTCTATGAGGTCAGCATTATCATGATACCAAAAGCAAAGAATCTCAAGAAAAGAAATCTACAGACTAATACTTCTAATAAAAATATATGCAGGGAATTCCCTGGTGATCCAGTGGTAAAGAATCCAACTTTCAATTCAGGGGACGTGGGTTCTATCCCTGGTTGGGGAACTAAGATCCCACATGCCACTGGGCAACTAAGCCCTAGCGCCACAACTACTGAGCTTGCGCACCTCAATGAGAGAGCCCGCATGCCACAACCACAGAGCCCACCCTCCCAGGAGCCCACATGCTGCAAAGAGAAAGAAGCCTGCACGCTGCAATGAAAGATCGCAAATGCCTCAATGAAGATCCGGCATGCAGCAACAAAGACCTGACCCAGCCAAAAAAAAAGAAAAACTACTCAACAAAATATTAGCATACTGAATTCAGGATCATATTAAAAGGATTATATCCTATGATCAAATGAGATTAACCTCTATAATGCAAGGGTGGCTCAACATATGAAAATCAGTCAAAGTAATATGCTCTATTAATAAAATAAAAGAAGAAACTCAATACTTAATATGGTACATTCAAGATTCAGGGCTTTCCACTCCATCAAGAAACTGCTCCAAGTTAACCAATTACATTTTCATTTCAGAATTTTATACATATATTTTAGTCTTTCTCTTTCTTGAAGCTTTGAGGACATGAGACCCTATTGACCAGTTCTCCTCTTTCCTATCCAGGCATTTCTCTTCAGTCTCTTTCCTCTTCTTGTCTGACCTTGGAGAAGTGACCTTCTGTTCATACTTCCTAATACTTCCCAGGACATAGACATCCACTCCCTGGTCTATATACCACTTATCTTATATTTCTAACCCAGACTTCTCCCTTGCTCTCCAGAACCATGTGTCTTTCTGGACAATGCAAACTGAATTATTCAAGTTCAACATTGGCTAAAATTGGATTCCTCATCACCTATGTCAAACCTTCTACTCTGCCTAAATTGTCTAATATATTTAACAGAATAACTACAAATCTATTCTTAAGCAATCCAACACAGTCACCCAAAGCACAACCTTGGAAGTCATTGCTGGCCTCTTCCTCAACACTCAAATTTCAAGGGTTCACTGTTCCAAATCTTCATTATCTCTCCCCTGGACCATTACTGTAGTCTCCTAAATAGATTTTCCTCTTCTTCTCCCTTCAATTCATTCTTCACATTGCAACCAAAGTGATATTTACAAAACTGATGTGGTCTTGTTACTGTAAATTATGATATTCAAAACATACACAAGCAATGTACCTGGACATGAGTGCACATGCACACACATGCAATAGCATTATTTCAGTGCTTAAATAGTGCTGAATACTGGAAAGGCAAAAATGATTTGCTCCATTAACTGCTAGATAATGCCTTCTTCAAGACCCAGCTAAAACACTTCACTTTTTGTAAAAATATCTCCTAAAACCCCAACCCCTATCCTCCCACACACACATATCCCATACTTCATACCTAGTTCCAGTCAACCACTAAGCATATCAATATCTTCTCCACAGCTCCAAGGTCCCTGAAGGATGAACTGTGTTTTTCATTTCATACCTTCAGTGCATATATCACTGTCTGACACAGTGTGATTTAGGAACTCAAATGATATTTTTATTTGATTAATGGATTATTAAGGATACTATCCCAGATAGTAATAGTAGAGCCTGCTAATTGTTCTGAGACCAGTACAGTATAGCACAATTTAATCTTTATACAGAGATAGAGGAGAAAATATGAAGAAAATACCTCAAGTTTGGAAAACTGAGGAAAGGCTAAAGAATCATCTCAACTTGAATAATGGAAGTTGAGGAGGGATTTAAACATATCTTCAAACAAAGCCTATATGGTAAAAAAGAATTGCTCTTCAGGCACAGGAAACCAAGCTGCTCTGCTCCTAACTAGCTGTGGGAATTCAGCCTTGCTGCACTCATGCTTCTACCCCCATTAAATTACAGGGCTGGACGCTGAACTCCCTTACAGGGCTAGAGCTCTGTGATTCTAGAGTGATGCATTAAAAACAGAATAAATACAATATCAGATCATTACACTGTACACCTGAAACTAATATAATTCTATGTCAATTATACCTCAATTAAAAAAAATTAAAAACAACAGAATAAAGAAAAATACACAAGTGTCAGCACAAGGGGCTCTGTGAGATGCACAAAAGCATTTCCCCAGAGCAGAACTGGTTTAGGAATGAAGTGATTGTGAGAGGGGTTGTGGGGACTTGTTTGCTGAAGGGCATGATTATTAGGATGAATCTTCAACCATCCTGGAGAATTTATGTTGTGTTCTTACCAGAGGTGGTAGTGAGACTGACAGGGGAGTTTGAATCAGATTACCTAATCCTGAACCTCTCTGATATTTCGATAAACATTACAGGTCTAAGGAAAGTCTTTCTTTCCAGCAAGATTGCATCAACTCCTCTGGGCATGTAGAGAAATATCAGTAAAATGAGTCATCATTAATGCTTCTCATCGTCAGAATAATCACAGCTGATTATCCTATAATGGATGGCATGGTATAGGGTATGGTGGGGTTGGGGGGGGGCATTTTGTAAAAAGATAGTAGAATTTCGTCCTAAAATTCTATAAATCCAAATACAACTCTGAATATATTTTCACAGCAGTTTGAGCTTCCCTCCAGGAATCAGCCAGGTGTGATCCTCCTGCTTTATCTTAAAAGAAGCTGCATGCTGGGATGAATTCACCGCTTTCTGAAAAAGACATGGAAAACCCAGGTGGCAGCTTGTGGCTCTATCAATGTTCTGCCACAACTCCTCTCCAAGTCTATATTTAGCATGATCTGATTGAGTGAGATCACATGCTCAGAGTAAACTAAGCCCAGAATATCAGCTATGATTTCTTTCCAGAAGCAGTATAAATCTCCCTCTTAGAATTGTATTCGTTTGCTGCTGGCTAGGTTCCTTGTCCATTTTTATTACACCTCAAAGTTATAAATGTATAGAATTTTTAAATGGACAAGAGATATCTATCTATCAGATAGATATCTGCTCCACTGATTGTGCCCTGTAAGAAAAGGTTAATCATTTAAAAATATTATTAATTATGATCATTTGTTCAAGGAGCCACCCATTCGGTGAAAAAAAACAGCTTCCAGTCCACCTACCTCACAGTGGATTTTCCACTGAGAGAAATAAATTCTGAATTTCTCTCAGCTACTGAAAATAGCAATTTCACCACAGCAGCAGAAAAATAACCCTAGTAGGTAAAGATATTTGAGCCAAGTTAGACTTTGGGAACATAGTGCCTTGGCCTTGGGATGAAGCCAGAGAAAATTAGCTCCCTGTCCATTTATGGTGACTGAATTTGAGCTGGGTGGAGTGAGTGGGCACATCTTAGAAGAGAAAAAGTTGACATCTGCATTCCAGTGATCATACCCTTATATATATCCCAGGTGAGGTTGTGTGGCTGCCCTTCTCAAGACAATGCTGGGTCCTCTGCCTGCCTGGATGAGCACCTTTACCCCATGAGTCAGGAAGGGCAAGATAGGAAATGGCTGTATGGAGCCTGTACTGGATGCAGCCAAGCCATTTCATTTTGCTCCTGGGGTTGAAGTTTTGTGCCCATTCAAAATCAGCTAGCCATTTCTTCCCAGGCAGAGCTTCAAACCCCACATCCACCTTGTGTACTCTCACTCCCACTCCAGAATGAGGAGAAAAGCCAATCAAACAAAACCAACCCAGAATTAACATAGAAGACTTAGCAGAAAAGACCATTAAAATAGTTATTGCAAATGTTTTCCTTATGTTTTCAAAGTTAAGACTTGGAAAATATATTTAAAAATCACCTAATTCAAACTTTTTGACATGAAAACTATAATGTCTGAGAGAAAAAATAAACTGGATGAAATTAACAGTAGATTAGACATTGCAGAGGAAAAGATTAGTGACTTTAAAGGCATAGCAATAGAAATTATCCAAACTCAAACTGCAAAAAATAAAAATAAAAGAGTGAAATCAGAAAGAATCAGTAGGTTGTGGGACAACTTCAAAAGATGCAGTATACATTTAATTGGAGGTCCTGAAGAAGACAGGACTGGGAGAACAGAAAAAAATATTTGAAGAAATGGTGGACTTTTTTTTTTCAAAGTTGATGAAAATCCACAGATGTTAGAGACTCAGTGAAGTTCAAGCACAAGAAACATGAAGAAAATCACACCAAGACACACCATAATTAAATTGCTTGAAATCAGTGGCAAGAATAAAATCTTAAGTCAGAGGGAAAAGAAAACAATATGTACAGAGGGAAAAGATAAGTATAAGAGTAAAAACTACGCAAATAAGAACACAGTGAAGTAACATCATGAAAGTATTGAAGGGGAAAAAAATCTGTTAATCTAGAACTCAATATCCATCAAAAATATCATTAATTTTAAAAAGCAAAATTCAGTGTATTTCAGATTTACAAAGGCTGAAAGAATACCTCATTAGTAGACTCATACATCAAGAAATGTTAAGGGGCATCCTTCAGGCAGACAGGTTATTATATTAGGTGGAAACAGGCATCTGACAAAGGGACAAAGCACCAGAAATGGTATCTACATGAGTAAAAATATATGGTTGCTTCTTGTTGTTTACATCTTTTTAAAAGATATTTGCTTCTACAAAAATAAAAACTATAGATTTTGAGATTTATAGCATGTATTAGAAAATGTATGGTGGCAAATCTATAAAGGGTGGGAAGGGAGAAATGAAAGTATATTACTGTGGCATTCTTATATTATACATGCAGTGGTATAACATCACTTGAAAGTAGACCCTGATAAATAAACCACAAACCCAAAGCAACCACTAAAATAACAAAATAAGGCATTTTCCTTAATTATTCAACTAAAAGAGAAAACACAAATTGCCAGTATCAGGAATGAGAGAAATGACATCATCCCAGATTCCACATATATTAAAAGAATTATAAGGAGAAACTATGAATGACTTTATGTGAATAAATATGATAACTTAAATGTGGACAAATTCCTTAACATTCACAAGCTGCCAAAGCTCACTCAAGAAGAAAGAGATAACCTGATAGAAATAAAATAAATAAAAGCAATATAGTCAAAACAAATAAAACTCACTATTCTATCTGAGTAGATTCAGAGACTTAGAATCTCTGGAGTCTGCCCGGAATGACAGAATGTGATGACTGGCTTCCACATTACCTTACTGTTTAATTTAAATCTTGAAAGCAATCCCGTTGTCATGAAGCTTGGCCAAGGCACTCCCACATGAAGAAACTGAATTTGTGGTTAAAACTGTTCCTACAAAGGAAACTCCAGAAAATTAAACAGAAGGGAATATATCCTAACCTATTCGATGAGGCCAGTTACCCTAATACCAAAACCAGACAAGGATATTACAAGAAAATAAAACTAAAGATCAATATTCTACATGAATATAAATGCAAAAATTCTAAACAAAATTTTAGCAAATCAAAGCTAATCATGTATAAAAGAGAAAATACATTATGTCAATTTGGGTCTACCAGGAATGTAAGGTTGGTTTAACATTTTAAAAATCATTGCAACTGAACATAGTAATAAGCTTTAAAATGCAAAAAAAATTTTTAAACTAAATGGTGAGGAAACCGTGGCACTTGGCCCAGGAAGCATCAGCTGTCACACTAAGAGCCACCCCAGGCATCTTTGCCTGTCCCATTTTCCCTTGCCCATCTTATGTGTATTTTAGGTTAAGATAGGGAATTCCCCAATGAAGAGTAGCTCACCAAAACAAATGTTCCTGGGGTACTGAGCAAATTCATACTGCACCCTGCCATTGATCATGCATGCTTTTGCACATCTTGTGCAAGGCTCTGTGTAAGAAGAGTGATGACAGGCTTCCAGAGATGTTCCAGTCCCTAAATGTGCTAACAACAGACGTTTTCTCTGTTCTTTATAGACTTAGCTGATGTTAAGCTCAGTATTCTGTTGCATCTAACAAGTTCAGGTGAGGATGTTGTAACTCTTAACAAAATTTCCAAGATGTTCAATGGATTTTGGGGGAGAAAGAGTCTACTTTCTGTGGTTGACAGGCAAATGAGAGCATACAGAGGTGGCCCTGATCCTAACAGAGAAAACAGGCAATGCAGTGAACATCTAACTGCCATTCACATTCTCCCATCTCTCTACAACTTGAAGGTTTCCCAAATGTGATTCTTACCAGAAAAGAAGCCAAATTTTCTTTTAAATATATTGCTCAGCTTCTCTTGCAGTTAGGATGTGGGCATGTGACTAGCTTCCATCCATCAGAGGCAGCCATGGGATACTCATCTACACAAGCTAGCAATGTGAGGACAGAGTGAGAGTAATAGCCTTCATCCTCGATGGCAACAGTTAGAGTTTCTGTCACCCAGTGCAGAGGAACCACTGGGCAGTAAGCTCAGGAGAGAACGCCCCGGAACTGGAGCTGGTAGACCAGCACTGTCCAAAAGAAGCCTCTGAGGTTATAGAAATGTTCTGTACCATGCTGTCCATGGGGCTACTGAGTGCAACTGAGGAACTGGGTTTTTCTATTTTATTTCATTTTAATGAATTTAAGTTTAAATAGTAACTTAGCTAATGACTACCAGAAGAGACCTCTCCAGTTGAGAAGAAGGAGTCAAGCTTCCAGAAAATACATTACAGTCAACACATTACTGAGCAACTATTAGCCTCCTCAAGGGGCAGCAGGGCAGTGAGGGATACTTTCCATTTTCCCACTGGGAACATGAGTGCAAGACATAGTTGGGTACCTTTCAGCAATCACTCTCAGCAACTAAAGGTTGCACCCTCCCCCCATCGGTACCCTGGCTTCTTACAGGTCAGCTGACCCCACTTCCTTGCTCTGCCAATAATGAAATTGTAATCAAAACAACGTGTCTGAAAATCAGAATTTAACACCATGTATCAAGGACATGAAAAATTCTTTAAATCCTCTGACCTAATCATCCCACTTCTAGGAATATACTCAAAGGAAATTAAGTGAAAAAGAGACAAAACTGTATCCCCAGAGATGTTACAACAGTGCTATTTCTAATGGTCAAAAGTGGGAACAGTCTAAATACCCAACAGAAAATTATGCTTCAGCAGTAGAGTATTACACAGCTATTAAAAAGAGTTTGCGAAGAACATTGATGGGGAGGGGCTTTGAAAGCACAAACGCTAAAGGAAACTGAAAGGAAAAGCAGCCTGTTTATGATGGTGGAAGTGGGAATGTGGTTTGGCTTTATTTCCTGCACTTTGCAAAATTTTCTCCTGGGGTGTTCTTAACCTGGAGTTATGGGCCCCCTGCTGGTAGAGGATCTCTAAGAATCCCCAAAACTGTATCCCAATATTGTGTGTACGTGCTGTGTTCCCACTTATGAAACAAGCTCTTGAAATGATGAAATCTTATTATTCCTTTTTGGCTCTGACCACCAGGAAAACTGAGTCATTTTTTTGATAAGAAAACAAAGCATGAGGCTCTAACCATTCTCTTCCCTTATACAGGGTCCCCTTCTCGGGGCAAAGGAAAGCCATTTGTTGCCTACCAATCTCACCCCCAAGAGCCTGTGGGGCTCTGAGTGCCTCAAGAACTATGACAGCAATGGCTGAAGGGCTGATGGTGGGGTCTCAGGGCTGGAAGGAAGACCCACTTTCCCTTTGATATTTACACTCTTGGCTCAAGGGCCTTGTTTGTGTTTTTCGGTTGGTTGGTTTTGCACATTTTTCTTTCTTTTTTTTGTGGGGGGGGCATTTTTTTCAAAAGGAAGGAAATTTCTTGGCTCACTCCCCAGTCTGCCTGGACAGACGTGTCAAAAGATGTAGGAACATGTACGGGCATCCCCAGTGCAGATTCGTCCAGTCCTGAGCCTGCAAAATTCTCCGCACTTCTTCCTGCTTCACAGAATCACAGGAATAAAAGATGTCACCAGTCTCGCCTTCTTTGGCTTTATCTCACTTACTTTCAAAATGTCACAGGCAGGGGGTGTTTTGTGTCTCATTCATGTTCTATAAACCCTCACAGAAGGGTCCCCCATCACTTCTGCAGAGCTGAGTGCTCTTGGCCTGCAGAGCTGAATGACCAGCCAGATCAACACCATGGGAGTGGCCGAGGGGACACACAGCCCCCAGCATCAGTCGACGGCTTCACTGTGATGCCTGAAGGGTCATTTTTATCATGACTTTCAACTTTTTGACTCCAGAATGCCTACACACCCAAGTATCCTTGTGTGTGTACCCGCTTCCTGAGAAATTATAAAGGCATGTGGAGAGAGGCCCCACACACACCGTGTTGCCTGGGGCCACTGTCACTCTACACACCGATGCCCAGAGGGGTCACAAGGCTTCAAACACAGCATCTCATTTCCTCTCCAAACACTCAAGTGCTGCATCATGTCCAACATTAAACATGTTTCAAATGTGAGCTGGGCATGGGGGTACCCCAGGTCTCCCAACGGCCCAGCTCCTTGCTCTGCCAGAGTCAGATTTTTGGAGGGTTGAGGGGACAGCTTTACATTAAAAGCACACACTTTTGTTCATTTGCCGTGTTTACTAGCCGACACTAGCATTCCCTCCTCTATGGAACTGCTCACGCTTCCCCCTCAGGCTGGCAGCTGAGGCCTGGGAGGGACTATCCTGGGAAACACACTGAGCCGCTGACCTTTCCCACAGTGTCAGGGGCTCACTTGTATTTTTACCAACTCCTGCTCATGGCCCCAACCCCCTTGGGGTTAGAATTCCATCCTAAATTGACAAAATCATTTTGAAACATACTCCCAAATGCCAGGATGTCATCGCCATTTCCCAGTTAGTTAAGTCACAGTTTCGATTTTTAAATTGCATTCCATGACTCTGTGCGTGAACGTCAGCCATGCTGTGGTGGAGAGCTGTCCTGCTTGCAGGGCATTCTGGCCCCAAGGTGCGTGAACGAGGCACAGTGGGTGGCCAGCATGAGGAGACAATTTCCTCCAGGAAACCTAACTTTTTATTTTATGTAAAAATACATAAATTTTATATGTAATATGTAATTTTGAAATTACATAAGGTATAACTGCATCATTTTATAGGTGAGTTTTGTGAAGATATACTAAGTAAAAAGGAAGAATCCAAAGTGAAGCTAAAATCCCACCAACACAGAACAATCTTGGTCCACAGACACCCCTCCATGTGGTGATGCTGGTTCACACATGACAATGATATCATGGGCTCATCCTCTGCCCGTAATAAAGGAAGACATTTTGCTGTTAATACTAAGAAACATCCCAAGTTCAGAACCACGAAAGGATCCACAAAATCCTGTTGTAGGAACCCATGCGGCTGACATGGAGCCTTCCCTCGGCCCCTGCGGAGATCTCAGAGGGTTGGCAGTCAGAATTGCCCACAGGGCCCACAGGTTGAGTGGAGAATTTCTTTACTGGAACATTTCACATAGCTGGTGGTCAGCATGTCCTGACCTGTGGTCCATGGCAGGTTTTGTGCTGTGTGTCCTGACTGGGACAGTGTGGGTGGGATGGTGGGGGCACAAACCTGCCAGGAGTAAAGTGGACAACACAGTGAATCCACAGTGTATATGTATGTCTGTGTATGTGTATCTATATAGTATTTTGGGGCAACACCATCTAAGTCCACAACAAGAGACCCATTTTCTAGGCTTGTTACTGAACCAAACTTGGGTTTGCTATTGACACTTGGTTGTGGTTAAAGAAAGTATAACATTTATTGCAAGGCATCAGGCAAGGAGAACAGGTAGCTAATGCTCAAAAGACCCATAGTCTCAGATGGCTTTCAGGGAAGACTTTATAAAGACAGAGTAAGGGAGAGGGTCATGGGGAACAATAATCAGCTTGTGCACAATTTTCTGTTTGGTGGGTGGTGAAGTAACCAGGTGAGGTCACGGGGTCAGCATTGTCAATCTTCAGGTTCCAGCTGGTCCGGAGCAGTCTCCTCATGGTCACCACTCTCCATCTGATTGAGATCTTGTTTCTGTAAGACAACTGAGGAATGTGCATTAGACTTTACCTTTGAGACAGAGCTAGGAGTCCTTGGAGCTGATCTATTGTTTAAGTCAGGGTTATTTCTGTGCCTGGCTGCCTCATCTTTGTTTCTGCATTCCTTTGTTTCTCCAGTCATCAGCTGCTGAGGCTTGTTTCTCTCTCTCTACTCATCGATGGCTTAGGATGCCACAGTATATTCCCACAGTGTTTTTCCTAGTCATCAGTAAGCAGGGAACTCTGGGGATTCTGTCACTGGGAAGGCCTCTACATAGGTCTGCTTCGTTTCATGGTGACATCTCCTTGCTCACAGGCTGGCCACCTTCCTGCCAGCCCCCAGAGCAGGATCTGAGGCCTAGCAGCACCTGCCCCACAACCCAGCAGGGCAGACAGATCCAAACATAAATTATTTCTTTTGTGTGATATTTTTGGGCATCTTTTCCACTAGTTTCTGTGGGCAGAAGGGAGGGCGGTTTGTGAAAATGTATCATCTCCCTGTTTAAGGAAGTCTCTGCAATTTGGAGAGAGACTAGACTTGTTTTACCAGCTCTTGCTCACTTTTATTCGTTATTGAAGATTTTAAAGAAAAGGTAATAAGATAACGTGGACCATTCAGAAGGATGTCAGTAGTAAAATAACAAAAGTAGAGCATGGCACGTCTGTGTGTGACCACACACTCTGAGTATCTGCAGGGATTTTACATTTGGACAAAAGTTCTCTCATAGTCAGGAACTCAGGACAGGACATGGGGATGGAGATATCTAAGAACATAAATACCCGATGAATTTGGACAACAGTGAGTCAATTAACATAAAATTATACTGCTAAGCCACTGTATTTGTAGTCCTGTGATTAGATTTCCTCAACCTGTGGAATTCTCACAAGGTTTTTATTTTATTTGTTTTTAATGTAAAAGTAACAACTCCTCCATGTCTGTTGGACAAAAACCAAGATAGCCCTTTTTGGGTCCTCTCTGAGGTTAGCTTCAACACATCATGGTCAGTCATTGTATTTGTTTCCTATAGCTGCAGAAATAAAGTACCACAAACCTAGTGGCTTAAACAATAGCAATTTATACTCTCACAGTTCTAGAGGCCAGAAGTCCAAGATCAAGGTGTCAACAGGGTTGTGCACCCTCTGAAGTCTCTAGGGGAGCATCCTTCCTTGCCTCTTCCAGCATCTTGTTGCTCCTTGGCCAGTAGCCACATCCCTCAATATCTGTCTAGGTCTTCACACGGCCACCTTCTCCTGGTCTCTCTGACTTCATGTGACTGCCTTCCCCCAGTGTGTCCTAATGTTTTCTTTTAAGAACACCACTGATATTGGATTAGAGCTCACCCTGTTCCAGTATGATCTCATCTTAACTAATTACATTTGCAGTGACCCTATTTCCAAATAAGGTCACATTCTCAGGTACCAGGAGTCTGGGGGGAGGAGCACACATTCAACCTAACCCATACATACACAGCGTATAGAGTTTAGTACCTTCACTAAACTAAACCCACAACAAAACTAACCAGAAAGATATTTTGTGAAAGTTGGTGGACTGTGATGACAAGGCACATGTAATAGCTATCAAAGCTGCCTTTAATTCTACCTTTGTATCATCCGATCAGAAATCTGGGTCTTCTCATCTTCTGAAGTCAGTATAAATAAAAAATTCCCTACAGTGTGTACACAAACACACTCTGACATAAGGGAACTTACTGGAGTGATGGAGATGTTCCATATTTCGGTGGTGTTTGAGTTGTACAGGTGTATGCATTTGTCAAAACTCATTGGACGGTTTAGATAAGATTTGTGAAGGAGAAAAAGAGAGAACTGTAAAGTAGAAGTATGCATGATGAAGTGTTCTGGTGGAGTGAATGGATGTCTGTAACTTTCTTTGAAATGCTTCAAAAAATGAGGTGGATCACAGTAATTCCACTCCTAGGTACATACCCAAAAGAAGGGAAAGCAGGGACTTGAAAGGATATTTGTACACCCATATTCATAGCAGCATTATTTACAATAGCCAAGATATGGAAGCAACCCAAGTGTTCATCGACAGAGGGATGGATAACAAAATGTGGTATACACATGCAATAGAAAATTATTCAGCCTTAAAAAGCAAGGAAACCATGTCACATGCTACAACATGGATGAACCTTGAGGACATCATGCTGAGTGAAATCAGCCAGTCACAAAAAGACATGTATGTGTATGAAGGACTCATGTGAGGGACCTAGAGTAGTGAAGTCATAGACACAGAAAGTAAGATAGTGCTTAGTAGGGGGGAGAGGGAATGGGGACTTAGTGTTTAATAGGGAAAGAGTTTGAGTTTGGGAAGAGGAAAAAGTTCCAGAGACGGACGTTGTGGTGGTTGCACAGCCATGTGAATGTACTTAATGCCACTAAACTGTACGTTTAAAAATAGTTAACACGGTAAGTTTTATATTATGTGTATTTTGCCATAATTTAAAAATTCAAAAATCCAAATAAAGTATGGAGTTTAATTAATTAAAAATATGAGGTGGATCAATATGGAGATGGATGCCTAGATATGGAAAACAAAAACAAAAGAAGTTCAATATTTTTGTAGAATCCAGTGGTAGGTGTCTGGGTGCTCACTCTCAATGTTTCTGTATATTTGATGCTAAAATGGTGGGGAATCAGAACAGATGGAATGCTCTCAAGAGGCAGAAGTAAGCAGAAAGGAGCCAGAGCTCCCAGGATGCGGCCCTGACTTCCGGACTTGTGGTTGAAGCAATGTGGACGTGATGATGAAGCTGGGACAAGGGCTGCTCCAGGTCCCCTGTGCCCCTGGGACTGAGAGGCATAGTCCTCACAGGAACTAAGATGTCACCATATGGGTATTCACTTCCCAATGTTTGCATGGATGCTGCTGCTCCATGCCAGTTGCAAACCCAGGTTCCCTGTCACCATGACACTTGTCCAGGAGAGATGATTAAAGCAGACAGTGGGGGCTCATTTGGCCATCATTTCCAAAGACACTATGGCAGTAATTTGATAAATGACCTACTTTCCTACACCTCACTGAAGCCTGTCACTTCTTAGAAAGGGCCATAGCCTATCAGTACAATTGCCACCACCTCCCATCCTTTGACCATGACAGACATTAACAATGGAACCCAGAACTCCATCCTACCATGTCTCAGGGTCATTTCAACACAGAGCTGTCAGCAATAACTAAAGTTCAATGAAGACTGGCCTTCAAAGTAGAAACTGTGGCCATCCTGAGGTCTAGATACTGGGTTCTAGAAGAGACAGGAAGCCAGTAAAATGTGCCCCAAGTGAAAAAGGGGCCAAGCAAGTTTCCACCCGTGCTGAAGCACAGGGCCATCGCTGCTCTGGGTGGTGGGGTAAGAGAAACAGAAGGCAGCTTCTGAAGCAAAGGAGGGAGAAAATGAATGTTTACTTTGCAGGTACACCAAACATTTGGAGGAGCAAGGCCACATCTGGCAGCTTTTCAACAAAGAACTTGCCTTTGTCCCTAAGCTGTAGCAGAAATAAAGAAATGAGGTCCTAGAGAAAGTACGTCTGGGACAGAGGAGACGTCACCATAGGCAGTGAAGGGCTTTCACTCTCCATGACTCATCATGTTTGGCCTCAAGCTCGAGGAACCCCAGCAAGCATGGATCAGGTCAGCTACCACCCTGCAATAGAGGTTGCAGCAGAAGGCTCTGAAATCAGACGCTTCTGCTATGTGACCCTGCAGGAGTCACTTAACCTCTCTGAGCTTCAGTGTCCTGTCTGTGAAAAGAAGAGCATGTGTCACGTGGCTGTTATGAAGGTTACATTAGTGATGCTTGTAAAACGCTTATCAATTGCCTGGTAGACAGTGGTGCTCAATAATGATGGGTGGTTTGTTGGTTGGTTAATTGTAATAGCAGTAGCTTTGTATTAGTAACAAGAACACCCATTACTATAATCCTCCTTCCCTGTGACCTAAGTGGCGGGTGAGGAGTGGAACAGGCTGCCTTCCTGCAGTTCTTTGTGTGAAGCCACAGAGACTTCCCCCACTGCCGGCTTCAGCCCCATGCTGGGCCAGGGAAGCCCTCTTCATTCCCAGAACCCGTCCCTCCCCGGGGTGTTTGGTGGCAACGTCCCTTTTTGGAGGGGAGTGTGACCCAGGTGCCCCAAAGCTATCCAAGTTCCTCTAAAGAAGTCAGCATGGCTGGATAAAAGAATGAATTCTTGCCCAACCAGGTCACACACTTTTATATCACCCTCAGGAAAGTGTGTAAAGGCACATAAAGCATGCTGCCACTTTCTACTAAAGCCCTGACTGCTGCCTGTCTTTGGAAGCCGGGGTCACCCTCCCTGGCTTGGCTCACACAGGCTGTGGGTCCTCACAGTGCAGACAGTGCCTCCACCTGTCCCCCATCCCCACCTGCCTCCATTCTCCACTTTCCCCCCATCCCCACCCGACCCCCTTCTATCCCCAGGAGGTGCCACTAAGGAAGGAACAGCACAGCATCCCAGGATCCACACAGGAAAATTATTGTAGACACTTCACTCCCATTGACATTGAGCACAGACGTCTCAGAGAGTGGCTCCCAGTGCTGGAGACCCTCAGGGAGGCACTCAGTGAGACATCTGGCCTCCTTCTGGCTCCAGACACTGAATGCACCCAAGGAGGATCACCTGCACTCCCTGCTGGGGAGGGACCAAAAAAGGCACACCCAGGACCTGGAGACCAGGACTGGCTGCCCTCACCTGTGAGCTGGGAGACCCTGGTTCCTCCCAAGAAGCTTCAGTGAGAGGCTTGTCTGTCTGGGACATGCAGAAGACATGACAAGTAGTGTCTGAGGGAGAAATCAACTTGCAGTTTCTTTTAGTAACAGAAGAGGCTGTTCTCTGCCTGGGTTTTAAATCCATTCTTTTGTGCTTCAGGGGTCAGAGCATGGATTTTTTTAATTCAAAATTAGAATTAGTTTGATGCCATCACACAAACCAAGTTTTATTCTCCCCCATCTCTCCCTCCAGCAATGGATTGGGAGCTGACGCCTGCCTGGTGGCCAGACTCACTGGGCAGGAAGGACCCGCTCAGGAGAACCTCCACACACTCCACCCTCCTGTGCAGCTCTGTGATCTCCTTGTCTAGCTCTGGGCTCCTCTCTCCACCGCAGCTCCATGGAGGGTGTGCACAGCCCTAACCCAGAGGCACCCCTATCCCCTGGCCCCTCCATGTACAGGGTCACCGTGGGCTGTTGGCAGCAATGCTGCACCCATCCCTGACCAGGCTGCCAGCAAAATTGAGAACAAAAACATGAGCTGCGGGCTTCCCTGGTGGCACAGTGGTTGAGAGTCCACCTGCCGATGCAGGGGACACAGGTTCGTGCCCGAGTCCGGGAGGATCCCACATGCCGTGGAGCGGCTAGGCCCGTGGGCCATGGCCACTGAGCCTGCGCGTCCGGAGCCTGTGCTCCGCAACGGGAGAGGCCACAACAGTGAGAGGCCCACGTACCGCCAAAAAAAAAAAAAAAAAAAAAAAAAGAGCTGCTGCAATTCTTCAGATCTGTTCAGAAATGGACTAGCCGTTGTAATTTAAAAGGAGAGAAAGGATGATCACAGAGAAGGGGGATCTCTTAACAAAAATAACAGAAAAAAAAAACCTGCCGAGAAAATGGCAAAATACTGTTTTTTATAAAGGCAAAGATGTGCTAGATGTCATGATAAGCACAAGTCATCTAGCAGAGATCTTCAACATGTAAAGACTAACCATTCTGAAGCATCAAGCTCTGGCTCAGTATTGAAGCAATCAGGTGATCAGTTGTATAAAGGAGGTGGAACTAAGAACATCTATGAATCTATAACCTTAGAGTTGAGGCTTATGTAGAACAGCCTCCATATAACACTGAACGATGAGGTTCCTATGTCACCTTGTATTAGTATTATTTTTTTACCTAAAAATTCTGAGGAAAAATTATCTTCAACTTGGAATTATAAATTCAGCAAAATATCAGTCATAAGTAAAAATTGACTAAAGACATTTTCGTTCATATAACGATCCACAAAATTGACTTTTCTTGCACCTTCCTTAAGGAACTACTGGAGATAATCTCTGGCAAAATTATGAAGACAAGGGAGCAAAGAAACAGTGGGTCCAACCCAGGAGAGTAAGGGGACGCTCCAGTATGAAAAACGTGCCACGGTCCTAGAGAGCAAACAGTCCAGATTTAGTGAGCTATAGAAGTATTTGGAAGGTAAAACTAGTGGGGGAAAAGGAGAACAAATGATAAAAATTAAACCTTTGGGGACAATATAAAAATATGTGAATAGAAAATTATACAAGTGGAAAAAAAGTAGCAATTACAAACTTCAAGAGAAACAAAAACTCCATAAAATAGGAAATGTTCACCTGGGGCCTCAATGAACAATATTTACACAGCTATACTAGTAATGTAAATATTGATTATTGACCCAACTGTACTGGAAGAAGTCAAAGAAGACATGGAAGAAAATCTGATTATAGAAAGCCCATCGAAAATGCCTAAAATTGATCAAATCAAGAAATAGCAGTACAAGCATATTGTCTAGAAGCATGGAAGTGAGGATCAGAAGAAACAGCTAAACAGAAGTTTAAAAGTGACTGACCTCTGAAGAGTAGGGCTAGGGCACAGAGAAGGTGGACAAGGGGTCCATTATTTTCATTTTGAGACTTTCAGTTCTCTTTAATAATTTCAATCACAAGTATGTTTTACTTTAATAAATATTTATTAATTTCAATAAATAAATATTCTTAATGATGACCAAGCTAAAACCTGCCCATGAAAGGGCAGAAAGGAGAAGGGCAGCAATTATAGGTAAAGGCATATAGTACATTTACAGAGGCCAGAGGGCAGGGCCTCCAGAGGGTGGGTGAAGGCAAACCCTTGGAGACAGGCACAAAACCCAGGTGGGAGGGGAAGGTGGGAGCTGATGCAGACACCTGGAAAAGTTTGATGTCAATCATGATTTTGATTCAAAATGAAATGTCTTGACTTTAGTTACTTTTTACTTTTCTAATCAATGCGGGGAAATATTTTCTCCTAGTATTTCTGGACACCTGATAGAGAGGTGAATTTGTCTGTAATGTGCTGTTGCTCCTGCTGCTTCCACCTCATTTATGCACAAGACTGGGACGTGTTCAGGGAAACTATGCAACAAAAACCCAAGAAGTGAAACTCCCAGCCATGAGAGTGAACGTGGTTCCTGGAGAAAACTGTGCATATAACCGTAAGGTATTTGCTTGGATTCAAAAGGATGTTAATATAACTTCTCAGGAAAAAAATCATCTAGCATAATTGCACAGAACTGACCAGTTTTCTAAGACAATGACAGAATTTCAGCTCCATCTAGGTTTTAAGTGGTGTGTTTGGCTCCAAAAACTTAAGGAACTAGTTTCTCAATGGAAATCTTTGTTGATGTGTTGGGTTGTGTCTTTATTTGCAACATGCACACATTTGAGAAAGGACAGAGCTGTGTAACATACACATAATAAAATGAACAGGGAATTGTTTTCTCATTATTTTATTAACAATTTGGTGCTTAATGCCATATAAGCAGTGATGTTCGCATCTCACTCATGGGAGACGGCTTGCAAACGTGGCTGATAATTTGTCTCCCTATGTTCACACCCTCAGGCAGCCTTCTTCCACATTGGCTTTGCACAAAGCCACCAGTGGAAAGACAGCAAATGTTACACAAGCAGAGACTTGAACCGAGCTGCATCCGCTTGGCATTCCCAAATTTCCATGGGAACGAGCCCAAGTGAGCCTGCTGGGGGATTAATGTCCACAAGGAGCAGAACCAAGGTGCCTGGATGCCCGCCTGCCCTCTGACCACAGATGCATGGAAGAGTCCAGAAGAGACCGCTGAGTTGGCCTAACAGGCTCTTAGACTTGTAAGCAGAAGAAAATGGGTTGTTGTTTTATGCCTCTAAATTTTGGGATGCTTGTCATGCAGAAAAAGCTAACAGTGCAATTCCCTCACTTAAACTGCTCTTTTAATGAGCAATTTAATCTTCCCCTTCCCCAAAAAATGTCTCTTTCTTTTTAGAAATATGTGGCTACAGAGTAGCAAAGAGCAAAACTCTCTGCAACTCAAATATTCTTCCAGAATCTAGGTGTGGGATGACAGAAGCAGTGAGTGAGAACTGAGAGGGAACTCTGAGAAGAAGGGATTAACAGGAAAAGAAATCAGGGCCTCCTGTAAGGACATATGCCAAACGCCACAGGCTCACATTCACTGACACCAGCCACAACTCTTATCATCTTGCCCGTGACAAGATGGCATCACCTCTAAAAAATAGAACCTTCCCAACTGTAGAGAAAATCTTATATGTCACCAGGTGCTGTCTGGAATAAAGTCCATTCAAAATACGCTTTTATTGATCTGGAAACAAGGCATTTGCAAATAAATGGATTAATAGGAGAGTTACCTCATTTAAAATCACCTGCACTCAATATCAAGTTAAAAAAAAAAAAGAGTGGTACTATTTGCCTCCATTGTCCTTAACCGCACCTGCCCCCCATTTTGGAGCTCATTGATTAGGAACTGAGGACAAGCCCCATCCTGCACAGGCCTCCTCACTTCCGTGCTGTTCCAGTTGCCATCTGCCCTTCCCTGCAGGGGCTGAAGACAGAAGGTCCTCCAGAAGGGGTGGGCAATGATGGGCCTGAAAGACTAAACTGTCAGATGGTGGAAATCAGTGCATTCAAAGCCCATTGTTGAGAGAGAGGGGGAAGATGGCGGAAGAGTAAGACACGGAGATCACCTTCCTCCCCAAAGATACACCAGAAATACATCTACATGTGGAGCAACTATAGAACACCTACTGAACACTGACAGAAGACCTCAGACCTCCCAAAAGGCAAGAAACTCCCCACGTACCTGGGTAGGGGAAAAGAAAAAAGAATAAACAGAGACAAAAGAATAGGGATGGGACCTGCACCAGGGGGAGGGAGCTGTGAAGGAGGAAAGGTTTCCACACACTAGGAAGCCGCTTCGCGGGCAGAGACTGTGGGTGGAGGAGCAGGAAAGCCTCGGAGCCACGGAGGAGAGCGCAACCACCAGGGTGCGGAGGGATAAGCGGAGAGATTCCACACAGAGGATCAGGGCCGACTGGCACTCACCAGCCCGAGAGGCTTGTCTGCTCACCCACCAGGACGGGTGGGGGCTGGGAGCTGAGGCTTGGGGTTAGGTCGGAGCGCAGGGAGAGGACTGGGGTTGGCGGCGTGAACACAGCCTGCAGGGGGTTAGTGCACCACGGCTAGCCGGGAGGGAGTCAGGGGAAAAGTCCGGACCTGCCAAAGAGGCAAGAGACTTTTTCTTCCCTCTTTGTTTCCTGGTGCGCGAGGAGAGGGGATTAAGAGCGCTGCTTAAAGGAGCCCCAGAGATGGGCGCGAGCCGAGGCTATCAGCGTGGACCCCAGAGATTGGCATGAGACGCTAAGGCTGCTGCTGCCGCCACCAAGAAGCCTGTGCGTGAGCACAGTTCACTATCCACACCTCCCTTCCGGGGAGTCTGTGCAGCCCGCCACTGCCAGGGTCCCGGGATCCAGGGACAACTTCCCCGGGAGAACGCACGGCACGCCTCAGGCTAGTGCAACGTCACGCTGGCCTCTGCCGCCGCAGGCTCGCCCCACATCCGCACCCCTACCTCCCCACGGCCTGAGTGAGCCAGAGCCCCCGAGTCAGCTGCTCCTTTAACCCCGTCCTGTCTGAGCGAAGAACAGACGCCCTCCAGCGACCTACATGCAGAGGCGGGGACAAATCCGAAGCTGAGCCCCGGGAGCTGTGAGAACAAAGAAGAGAAAGGGAAATCTCTCCCAGCAGCCTCAGAAGCAGCAGATTAAAGCTCCACAATCAACTTGATGTACCCTGCATCTGTGGAATACCTGAATAGACAACGAATTAACCCAAATTAAGGAGGTGGACTTTGAGAGCAAGATTTATTATTTTTTCCCCTTTTCCTCTTTTTGTGAGTGTGTATGTGTATACTTCTGTGTGAGATTTTGTCTGTATAGCTTTGTTTTCACCATTTCTCCTAGGGTTCTATCCGTCCATTTTTGGTGTTTTTTTTTTCTTTCTTTTAACAAATTTTTTTTCTTAATAATTATTTTTTATTTTAATAACTTTATTCTATTTTATCTTACTTTATTTTATTTTATCCTCTTTCTTTCTTTCTTCCTTTCTTTCTACTTTTTCTCCCTTTTAATTCTGAGCCGTGTGGATGAAAGGCTCTTGGTGCTGCAGCCAGGAGTCAGTGCTGTGCCACTGACGTGGGAGAGCCAACTTCAGGACAATGGTCCACAAGAGACCTCCCAGCTTCACATAATATCAAACAGTGAAAATCTCCCAGAGATCTCCATCTCAACACCAGCATCCAGCTTCACTCAATGACCAGCAAGCGACAGTGCTGGACACCCTATGCCTAACAACTAGCAAGACAGGAACACAAGCCCACCCATTAGCAGAGAGGCTGCCTAAAATCATAATAAGTCCACAGACACCCTGAAACACCACCAGACGTGGACCTGCCCACCAAAAAGACAAGATCCAGCCTCATCCACCAGAACACAGGCACTAGTCCCCTCAACCAGGAAGTCTACACAATCCACTGAACCAACTTTAGCCACTGGGGACCGACACCAAAAAAACAGGAACTACGAACCTGCAGCCTGCAAAAAGGAGACTCCAAACACAGTAAGATAAGCAAAATGAGAAGACAGAAAAACACACAGCAGGTGAAGGAGCAAGATAAAAACCCACCAGACCTAACAAAAGAGGAAATAGGCAGTCCACCTGAAAAACAATTCAGAATAATGATAGTAAAGTTGATCCAAAATCTTGGAAATAGAATACAGAAAATGCAAGAAACATTTAACAAGGACCTAGAAGAACTAAAGATGAAACAAGCAACAATGAACAACACAATAAATGAAATTAAAAATACTCTAGATGGGGTCAATAGCAGAATAACTGAGGCAGAAGAACGGATAAGTGACCTGGAAGATAAAATACTGGAAATAACTACTGCAGAGAAGAATAAAGAAAAAAGAATGAACAGAACTGAGGACAGTCTCAGAGACCTCTGGGACAACATTAAACGCACCAACATTTGAATTATAGGGGTTCCAGAAGAAGAAGAGAAAAAGAAAGGGAAAGAAGAAAAAGAAAGAAAGAAAGAAAGAAAGAAAAAAGAGAAAAAGAAAAAGAAAATATTTAAAGAGATTATAGTTGAAAACTTCCCTAATATGGGAAAGGAAATAGTTAATCAAGTCCAGGAAGCACAGAGAGTCCCATACAGGATAAATACAAGGAGAAATACGCCAAGACACATATTAATCAAACTGTCAAAAATTAAATATAAAGAAAGCATATTAAAATCAGCAAGGGAAAAGCAATAAATAACACACAAGGGAATCCCCATAAGGTTAACAGCTGATCTTTCAGCAGAAACTCTGCAAGTCAGAAGGGACCGGCAGGGCATATTTAAAGTGATGAAGGAGGAAAACCTACAACCAAGATTACTCTACCCAGCAAGGATCTCACTCAGATTTGATGGAGAAATTAAAACCTTTACAGACAAGCAAAAGCTGAGAGAGTTCAGCACCACCAAACCAGCTTTACAACAAATGCTAAAGGAACTTATCTAGGCAAGAAACACAAGAAAAGGAAAAGACCTACAATAACAAACCCAAAACAATTAAGAAAACGGGAATAGGAACATATATATTGATAATTACCTTAAATGTAAATGGATTAAATGCTCCCACCAAAAGACACAGACTGGCTGAATGGATACAAAAATAAGACCCATATATATGCTGTCTACAAGAGACTCACTTCAGACCAAGAGACACATACAGACTGAAAGTAAGGGGATGGAAAAAGATATTCCATGCAAATGGAAACCAAAAGAAACCTGGAGTAGCAATTCTCATATCAGACAAAATGGACTTTAAAATAAAGACTATTACAAGAGACAGAGAAGGACACTCCATAATGATCAATGGATTGATCCAAGAAGAAGATATAACAATTGTAAATATTTATGCACCCAACATAGGAGCACCTCAATACATAAGGCAAATACTAACAGCCATAAAAGAGGAAATCAACAGTAACACATTCATAGTAGGGGACGTGAACACCCCACTTTCACCCATAGACAGATCATCCAAAATGAAAATCAATAAGGAAACACAAGCTTTAAATGATACATTAAACAAGATGGACTTAATTGATATTTATAGGACACTCCATCCAAAAACAACAGAATACACATTTTTCTCAAGTGCTCATGGAACATTCTCCAGGATAGATCATATCTTGGGTCACAAATCAAGCCTTGGTAAATTTAAGAAAATTGAAATGGTATCAAGTACCTTCTCCAACCACAGTGCTATGAGACTAGATACCAATTACAGGAAAAGATCTGTAAAAAGTACAAACACATGGAGGCTAAACAATACACTACTTAATAACGAAGTGATCACTGAAGAAATCAAAGAGGAAATCAAAAAATACCTAGAAACAAATGACAATGGAAACATGACGACAAAAAACCTATGGGATGCAGCAAAAGCAGTTCTAAGAGGGAAGTTTATAGCAATACAATCCTACCTTAAGACAGGAAACATCTCGAATAAACAACCTAACCTTGCACCTCAAGCAATTAGAGAGAGAAGAACAAAATACCCCAAAGTTAGCAGAAGGAAAGAAATCATAAAGATCAGATCAGAAATAAATGAAAAAGAAATGAAGGAAACGATAGCAAAGATCAATAAAACTAAAAGGTTCTTCTTTGAGAAGATAAACAAAATAGATAAACCATTAGCCAGACTCATCAAGAAAAAAATGGAGAAGGCTCAAATCAATAGAATTAGAAATGAAAAAGGAGAAGTAACAACTGACACTGCAGAAATACAAAAGATCATGAGAGATTACTACAAGCAACTCTATGCCAATAAAATGGACAACCTGGAAGAAACGGACAAATTCTCAGAAATGCACAACCTGCAAAGACTGAATCAGGAAGAAATAGAAAACATGAACAGACCAATCACAAGCACTGAAATTGAAACTGTCATTAAAAATCTTCCAACAAACAAAAGCCCAGGACCACTTGGCTTCAGAGGAGAATTCTATCAAACATTTAGAGAAGAGCTAACGCCTATCCTTTGCAAACTCTTCCAAAATATAGCAGAGAGAGGAACACTCCCAAACTCATTCTACGAGGCCACCATCACCCTGATACCAAAACCAGACAAGGATGTCACAAAGAAAGAAAACTCCAGGCCAATACCACTGATGAACATAGATGCAAAAATCCTCAACAAAATACTAGCAAACAGAATCCAACAGCACATTAGAAGGATAATATACCATGATCAAGTGAGGTTTATTCCAGGAATGCAAGTGTTCTTCAATATATGCAAATCAATCCACGTGATACACCATATTAACAAATTGAAGGAGAAAAACCATATGATCATCTCAATAGATACAGAGAAAGCTTTCGACAAAATTCAACACTCATTTATGATAAAAACCCTGCAGAAAGTAGACATAAAGGGAACTTTCCTCAACATAAAAATGGCCATATATGACAGACCCACAGCCAACATCGTCCTCAATGGTGAAAGGGCGATGTTTCAATGGTGAAAGCATTTCCACTAAGATCAGGAACAAGACAAGGTTGCCCACTCTCACCACTCTTATTCAATATAGTTTTGGAAGTTTTAGCCAAAGCAATCAGAGAAGAAAAGGAAATAAAAGGAATACAACCTGGAAAAGAAGAAATAAAGCTATCACTGTTTGCAGATTACATGATACTATACATAGAGAATCCTGAAGCTGCTACCAGAAAACTACTAGAGCTAATCAATGAATTTGGTAAAGTAGCAGGAGAGAAAATTAATGCACAAAAATCTCTGGCATTCCTATACACTAATGATGAAAAATCTGAAAGTGAAACCAAGAAAACACTCCCACTTACCATTGCAACAAAAAAAATAAAATATCTAGGAATAAACCTACCTAAGGAGACGAAAGACCTGTATGCAGAAAATTATAAGACACTGATGAAAGAAATTAAAGATGATACAAGTAGATGGAGAGATATACCATGTTCTTGGATTGGAAGAATCAACATTGTGAAAATGACCCAAAGCAATCTACAGATTCAATGCAATCCCTATCAAACTACCACTGGCATTTTTCACAGAACTAGAACAAAAATTTTCACAATTTGTATGGAAACACAAAAGACCCCGAATAGCCAAAGCAATCTTGAGAAAGAAAAACAGAGCTGGAGGGATCAGGCTCCCTGACTTCAGACTATACTACAAAGCTACAGTAATCAAGACAGTATTCTACTGGCACAAAAACAGAAAGATAGATCAATGGAACAAGATAGAAAGCCCAGAGATAAACCCACGCACATATGGACACCTTATCTTTGATAAAGGTGGCAGGAATGTACAGTGGAGAAAGGACAGCCTCTTCAATAAATGGTGCTGGGAAAACTGGACAGGTACATGTAAAAGTATGAGATTGGATCACTCCCTAACACCATACACAAAAATAAGCTCAAAATGGATTAAAGACCTAAATGTAAGGCCAGAAACTATCAAACTCTTAGAGGAAAACATAGGCAGAACACTCTATGACATAAATCACAGCAAGATCCTTTTTGACCCACCTCTTAGGGAAATGGAAATAAAAACAAAAATAAACAAATGGGACCTAATGAAACTTCAAAGCTTTTGCACAGCAAAGGAAACCATAAACAAGACCAAAATACAACCCTCAGAATGGGAGAAAATAGTTGCAAATGAAGCAACTGACAAGGGATTAATCTCCAAAATTTATAAGCAGCTCATGCAGCTCAATAACAGAAAAACAAACAATCCAATCCAAAAATGGGCAGAAGACCTAAATAGACATTTCTCCAAAGAAGATATACAGATTGCCAACAAACATATGAAAGAATGCTCAACATCATTAATCATTAGAGAAATGCAAATCTAAACTACAATGAGATATCATCCCACACCAGTCAGAATGGCCATCATCAAAAAATCTAGAAACAATAAATGCTGGAGAGGGTGTGGAGAAAAGGGAACACTCTTGCACTGCTGGTGGGAATGTGAATTGGTACAGCCACTATGGAGAACAGTATGGAGGTTCCTTAAAAAACTACAAATAGAACTACCATATGACCCAGCAATCCCACTACTGGGCATATACCCTGAGAAAACCATAATTCAAAAAGACTCATGTACCAAAATGTTCATTGCAGCTCTATTTACAATAGCCAGGAGATGGAAACAACCTAAGTGTCCATCATCGGATGAATGGATAAAGAACATGTGGCACATATATACAATGGAATATTACTCAGCCATAAAAAGAAACGAAATCGAGTTATTTTAGTGAGGTGGATGGACCTAGAGTCTATCATACAGAGTGAAGTAAGTCAGAAAGAGAAAGACAAATACCATGTGCTAACACATATATATGGAATATAAGGGGGGAAAAATGTCATGAAGAACCTAGGGGTAAGACGGGAATAAAGACACAGACCTACTAGAGAATGGACCTGAGGATATGGGGAGGGTGAAGGGTGAGCTGTGACAAAGTGAGAGAGTGGCATGGACATATATACACTATCAAACATAAAATAGATAGCTAGTGGGAAGCAGCCGCATAGCACAGGGAGATCAGCTTGGTGCTTTGTGACCACCTGGATGGGTGGGATAGGGAGGGTGGGAGGGAGGGAGATGCAAGAGGGAGGAGATATGGGAACATATGTATATGTATAACTGATTCACTTTGTTATAAAGTAGAAACTAACACACCATTGTAAAGCAATTATACTCCAATAAAGATGTTAAAAAAAAAAAAAAAAAAGCCAGTGTTGAGACTCGCACTAATTACAAAGGGGAAGATCACCTCCCTGAGGAGAAACCTGGCAGGCCCACCTGAACAGGTGATCCAAGTCGGCACCACCAGTGATGGGACACTGACGTCATGGGGCTCATAATACGATGCACTGAAGGGGATACTGTCGCATATTGTATTCTCGCCAAAAAGGCATGACCTAAATTGAATTGTGAGAAAATATCAGGCAAGCCCAAATTGAGCGACATGTGACAAACTCTGGCCATTACTCTTCAAAAGTCTGAAGGTCGTGAAAGACAATGAAAGGCAGAGGAATATTCCGGACTAAAAAAGATCAAGGACACTTGACAACTAAATGTAACATGTGAGACTGGGCTGGGTCCTGGCCCAGAAAAAGACACCAGCAGAGCCATGGATGAAATTTGAATGAGGTTGATGGACTTGTTCACAGTGCTGCCTCGAGGCAAAGTCCCTGGTTTGACCATCATCACATAACTATGCAAGATGCTAACACTAGGGGAACAGATGGGAAGTCTCTGTGCTATTTTTGCAACTTTAAGTGTCCAAAGTCATTTCAAAATAAAAAGTTTTTAAATTTTTAAAATAAAATCTCTTCAAAATTTAACAAGAAGAAAAAGGAAGAGAGGAGAAGAGGAGGCGGGGAGTAAGAGGGGGAGGAGGGGAGCCATGTTTAGCTGCATTTTATCTACTGAAGAAAAGCGAAGAAAGGCCAGCTGACACCCCGAGGCGTCGGAGTGCTGTGCTATGGAAAGGCAGCATCAGTGGGGTGGTAATAGGAAGGGACAAAGACCACCTGTGTGTATCCCCCAGCTTTGCCTTCTGACAGGGACAAATGTGTCACATTTGCCAATATGCCCAAACCTTGATGTTCTAAAAGCACCCCCCCACACACACATACATAGCAAGAAATTCAGTCTTTGGCCCCCACCCCGAAATGACTGTCGGGATGACATGGACTTGGATTGCCCACCCACCACCTGCAGGGCCTGGCTCTGGGTAGGCGGGCCCTCTGCCCCGTCTACTACTGTCCTCTGCTGCCCCGACAAGCTGGATGCAACTCACCTCTCTGGAGCTCCTTGAGGAGGTCCCCTTAAAGCCCTGGACTCTAGGCTCCCTCCATGCATTCCAGGTTCTGAGGCTGACCCTCCGGGCTGGCTCCTGGCACTGAAGAAGTCAAGAGATGCACTCTGTGTGTGCCACTCTGACGGTGGAGATGGCTGCCAGCGCAGGGACCGCGAGGGGGCAGTGTGGACACGTCACAGGCCAGCCCTGCAGCATCCTTGGGTCTGCCTCCAGACTTCCACACCTGGAAGCCAGGAGAAAGGAACCGCACTGATGTGCTGGCCAGTGGTGGGACTGCAGTTTGTTTCTATTCTCTTTCTGTCCTTCTTTTTATATATATATAAATTTATTTATTTACTTTTGGCTGCTTTGGTTCTTTGTTGCTGTGCGCGGCTTTCTCTAGTTGCGGCGGGCAGGGGCTACTCTTCGTTGCGGTGCCTGGGCTTCTCATTGTTGCAAAGCACGGGCTCTAGGCATGCGGGCTTCAGTAGTTGTGGCACACAGGCTTAGTTGTTCTGCGGCATGTGGGATCTCGAACCCATGATCCCTGCATTGACAGGTGGAGTCTTAACCACTGCACCACCAAGGAAGCCCTCTGTCCTTTTTTGTATCTTCCAAATTTCCTATAATAAATAAATAACTTTCATGACCAAATCATGGTCAATAGAGGTCCATTTCTCTTTTTGCATCATGTGCACCCACATTTTTCAAATTCACACCTTCCTCCTACAAAGACCCTAGGCAGGGCCATGGGCACTCCAGCCACCACCACCCCCAACCCCCCAGCAAGGGGAGCCACACACCAGAGACGTGCTGTGCCAGGCTCTCCTGGTCCACCGGGGTTTGGGACCCCCTCCCTTAGCCAAGGCGGCTCCGTACCCTGTGTCCAGTTACTTTCATTGTAACTGAATCCATTTCCCCTTATAAATTGAAAACACCTG
Organism: Delphinapterus leucas; assembly: GCF_059928025.1. Taxonomy (NCBI): domain Eukaryota; kingdom Metazoa; phylum Chordata; class Mammalia; order Artiodactyla; family Monodontidae; genus Delphinapterus; species Delphinapterus leucas. The sequence goes on from NC_143134.1 coordinate 30,806,529, forward strand.
CCCTTTGCATTCTCAGGACTTTTCTAGGGACTATTCCACCCCTAACTTTCCTTCAGAGGGATCAGTTCCCAAATTCTTAGTTGTTTTAAGTGATGCCTTACAAATCTCCCACCTTCCACCTCAGTTGTGAAGACAAGGCTGAACTCAGAGCCCCGTGGGGACTGGATGGGCAGTGGTGGCCATACTGGGGACAGCCCAAGGCTCTGACAGCAGCCACCTATGCAGCAGCCAGCCCTGTACTCAGGGTCACCAGGGTCCCCTCAGGCCCCGCGTTCTCCTCGAGGCCTCACACAAAGAGACTTCCCCAATGTCCTAGTAGAGTGTCTGTGCCCCTGCTTAGGGAAGCACCACAAACACTCCCACACCAGCTGTTGTTGTGGGCTCTTGGGGGTGGGAAGGAGCAAAAGGTTCATCCACCCCACCGGCCTGGAGCCCCCGCACCACACGATGCCCCCCGGGCTCGCCTGCACACCCCATCCTTGTGCAGGAGATGACAGCTTCACCGCGGGACACAAGGTGTGGCCTCAGACCCACGTGGCACTGAGCAGGCAGCCAGCCCTCTTCCTCATACGCAGGTAGCAGCTGGGTCCCCTGCACTTTCAGAGCCAAAACCACCACATTCCTCCTCAGAAAAAACACAGTACTGTCACAGGGACTGTGTTCAGGCCAACTCTTACTTTAAACTATAACTCAGACCTCGAGGATGCAGTAAGCTGTGGAAGTGTAAGGAAAAGCCATTAATAGCAGAAATAAGCATAAAAGAAAAGAACTGGGGAGTCAATTCTTCATCCTAATGCCAAGAATTGTTCAGAAATCCATGCAGTTCAGCCTCTCAGTTTGTCCAGGACTCTGACAGGTACTCCCCGTCGTGGTGCAACATTTATGTGTTTCAACATGTTTCTGCACAATTATCTCCTTCCCCTCCTCTCCCCGCCCTCCTCCATCCTCCCCGCCTCCCACCCCCTCCCCCATTTGCTCTCCCTCACCCTCCCTCTGAGACCATCCTTCTCTCCTACTTCCCTCTGTGCCCCCCACCCCAGGTCTCGGGCCCCCAGGCTCCTGCCTGCCTTCCCGCCTTCCTACCCCCCTGCCCCCCACAGCATCTCAGCTGCCCCTGGACTATCAAATGAGGATCACGAGGCCCCTACCTCAGCCTCTGCCCAGGAGGTCTCCACCACAAGCCTGGATGCAGGACATATTTTAGGTGGGAAGATGGGAGACCCCACCTACCGCTAGGTGGAGGGACGGCTGACCCCTCTTTGCTGGAAGTCCTTCCACATGGCCAGGTCAAGAGGAAGCCATTCATGGAGACATTCTGGCAGAGGCATGGCAGGGCAGGGTCCCGAGGAGGCCCACGGCCTCAGGTGCCTGCACCTACACAGCCCCAGAGAGAGCAGAGACCACCTTGCCTCCTGCTGCCCAGGACCTCCAAGCTGCCCGCAGTCCCACAAAGAGCAGAGCTCTGCCTTGTCTCCCATTTCTGGGGGGACCCCTCCCTCGCAAGAAGGTGTGAGTTGAATAGAATCCTTCCAGGGCACCTGGGACTATTCCACGCACTTCAGCCAGGAGCCGCCAAAATGAGAAAGGAGGAGCCAGCTGCTGAAGCAGGTGTGAAAGTCGAGAGACCCAGGTTCATCCCGGTCCCACCTGTGGTTCCCACTCAGGAGGGCCCAGTAGGTGGCAACAACATCCCAGGCCAGGGGGCACAGGTGTCGGGTGGTGGTGGCAGGTGGGAGGGCTCACACTTCAACACAGCATCCTCCCTCCCTCACCTGAATCACAAGAATCAAAGGGGAGCTTAACACCAAATCTTTTGGTAATCTTTTTAAGCTTCAAAATGCGGTTTACTTTTTTTTTTAACATCTTTATTAGAGTATAATTGCTTTACAATGGTGCGTTAGTTTCTGCTTTATAACAAAGTGAATCAGTTATACATATGTTCCCATATCTCTTCCCTCTTGCTTCTCCCTCCCTCCCACCCTCCCTATCCCACCCCTCTAGCTAGTCACAAAGCACCGAGCTGATCTCCCTGTGCTATGTGGCTGCTTCCCACTAGCTATCTACCTTACATTTGGTAGTGTATATATGTCCATGCCACTCTCGCTCTGTCACAGCTTACCCTTCTCCCTCCCCATATCCTCAAGTCTGTTCTCCAGTAGGTTTGTGTCTTTATTCCTGTCTTACCCCTAGGTTCTTCATGACATTTTTTTTTCTTAAATTCCATATATATGAGTTAGCAAAATGCGGTTTAAAAATCAGTTAAGGAATTCTCCAAGAAAAATATGGTTTAAAATAAGTCATCTGACATGCATCACCCAGAAAGGCAATGAAATCTCTGTCCTCAGGCTCTTGCCCTCAGGTGAAGACACCTGTGCTCAAACCACCCAGCCCCTGCCAGGACCTCCACCCAAGTTTGCAGAACACATGGAGCTCCTCCCCCAGCCTTTGCAGGAACTCTTTCAAGTCCAGAAAACACTCCCACCAGTCTGCAACCTCCCTCCATCCAGATCAGCTGAAAACTCTTCTTCTCAGGGCCCCCCCAATGAATAACTATTTAAGGAAGCCAACCCCCCTCAAACCTACCTCTCACATCCTATTTCCTTTATTACACTCAACACGGTGGGCAAATGTTGGGCTTACTTATTGCTTATTCTTGTACAATCACTGCCTCTCCCATGAGCTATCAAGTCCTGTAAATTGAGAGCTGTCTCTCTCCCCTCAGATCTCCAGCAGACCAAATGCATGATAATGATTTCTTCTTTTTTTTTAGTTTAGTTTTATTTTTAAAAGCTTTATTAAGATATAATTCACCTACCATGATTCACCCATTTAAGTATACAGATCGATGGTTTTTAGTATATTCACACAGACGTAATTTTAGAAAATTCTGTAACCCCAGAAAGAAACCTTGTATCCAATAGCAGTCACATCCCATCTCCCCACATTCCTTTCCCCTATCCCTGTCTTAATAAACCACCTTATTTCTGTCACTACGGATGTCAAATGTCTGAACATTTTCATATAAATGAAATCAAACAATACATAATCTTTCTGACTGGCTACTTTCACTGAGCATAATGTTTTTAAGGTTCATCCATGTTGTATCATGTGTCAGTACTGCAATAATTTTTATTGTTGAATAATAATCCGATGTACACATATACCACATTTAACTATCCGATCATCAATTAATGGGCATTTGGTTTTCTTCCACTGTCTGGCTCTTTTGAATAATGCTGCTATGAACATTTGTGCACAAGTTTTTCCGTGGACATGTGTTTTCACTTCTCATGGGTATATACATACAAGTGGAATTGCTGGACCATATGTAAACCTATGTTAACTTTTTAAAGAAACTAAAAAACTGTTGTACAAAGAGGCTGCATCCCCTTATACCCCCAGCAGCAATGTGAAGTTTCCAGTGTCTGCAATCCTCCCCAACCTTGTTATAACCATCTGTCATCTATTACAGACAGCCTAGTGGCTGTGAAGAGGTGTCTCACGGTAGTTTTGATTTGCAGTTCTCCAATAATGAGTCACGTTAGCAACCTTTCATGCACTAATTGACCATTTGTATATCTTCTTTGGAGAAATGTGTCTACAGATCTTTTGCTCTTTTCATTATGGTAAAATACTCCAAACATAAAATGTACCACCTTAACCACTTTTAAGTGTATAGCTCAGCAGTGTTAAGGATATTCACACTGTTGTGCAATAATCTCCAGAACTTTTCATACACATTAAATGACAACTCCCTGTTTCTCCTTTCCCCAGGGCTGGCAGCCTCTACTCCACATTCCATTTCCGGGAGTTTGACCACTTGCTTGTGAGTACGCTGAGTAACTACATTTCCCCTGGTAGCATGATCCTAGGTAAACAATTTCCATTTTATTATGGAACTCTTCTGGGCATTGACCTCTCTACAGGAGCATTTCTCAGACATTACCCAAGACATCAAGGGAATTTCAGATTTCAAGATTAAGTCCTTCAGTCATAAGGGCAGTTTCAACTCATGCCTTATAACAAGCTAGCCATTGCCCCTCAGATGGAAATTTTCTACTCCAAAGTCCCAATAGATGTCACTGGGTGGCAGTCATGGGCTTTTATCGTAAGCCCCAGTCTACACCTGATAACAAGGCTACTGACTCTACAGAGAATTTGTTCACATCAGCACTCCAGCCACTATTCTATACTGTTTGAAATTAACAACCTGTGAGGGCTCAAGCATCTTATTTGTTCCCATCAACATGTCCAATCAATACTACCTGAAGTACAGATGTACCTGCCTTCTGTTTTACAGTTCTGAGGGAGAGGAAATATCCATCTCCACCACATATGCAAGTAAAAGAGATGCAGCCACTTCACAAAAAGCCTATGCAGACATGCCCAATTTTGTCCGAATCTTCACCTTAATCCATCAACCCTTGCATTCCTGACTACAGGACTTCACCAACAGGTTTTTGCTTTAAAATACCAAATAGAGGAAGTGCCCCCCAGCCAGACATTATGCCCATGCCCAGAAAGCATTTAGGTGAAGGAGACACAACTTCTTCACATTTATGTTTTACATCCCAAATTTCATCCAAACTTCCACTTGTGGTCCTATATTCTCTCTGTGTAATTATAGCACCTGTTGGGACTCCACCAATGGGTTTTGGTACCATGGTCCATGGGCTCCTGTGTCACACAGTCCCAGAGACTTTCCTGCCCCCGACTGTCTTAATTCATGTGCATTTGGCTTTGGGTCTCCAGCAGGGGACTGAACCAAGAAACCCGGACCTTTTTGTCACTCTTTCTCTTGATTCAATTGCTGGACCATCACCCCATGTGATTGCAGGTATGGTTTCCTGTTGCCATCTTTGACTTGGGCCTTTCCAAATTCCTCCAAGCTAGAGTAAATAAAGCAGGTTTGTTGAGGACCCTTTGATGTTGGGGAACCAGCAGGGACTCCTGTTCGTCCAGTCATCCTCTGAGAATGCTGCAGAAGACCTTTGTTTGGACCATTAACAGCTGCTTTATTCACCCCATTTCTTCATAACTTCAGGATTTCCACTCCACAGCACAAGTCCCTTGACCCTCTCTCCCCTCATCTATCCGCCTTCCCTTGGCCATCAGTCTAGCCTTCTTTGTCATGTGTTGCTTCGGCACACATTTTTCCTTTGGAAATGGCTCTGAGACTAGAGGCTGTAATTTGAGTTGCGCCTGCATCTGGATACCCAGCACATCCTCCAGTGGGGGCCCTGAGACACGAGGCTATAGTTCCCTGGCCACAAGCTAAGCTTGGCCTTTCTCTTTCTTTGTAGCTCTCACATAGAATAATAACCAAGGGATTGTATCTTTTGTTCTTTCCATATTATTTTGCATTTCCTTACAGATCCAGTGAGCCAACTGCCCAGAATTTGGATCCATCATCTCTAAATTCCATTAGTCACTTACCTTCAGTAACTGACCTCAGCACAACAGCTGCTCCATACCATGGGTAGAGACCCCATGGCCACTCAGGAGTCAAAGCTTCCTTGCTCCCCGCCCTTTCATCCTTTCTCCCCACAAACCACGTTTTTCAGTGATTTGGGTAATTTCAGTGATTTCAGCTAATTCCACTTTTTCCTGACACTAACTCTTCTGTTGCCACCCCAGCTGGTATACTGCAATTTGATTCTGGCACTAAATACCCAGAGTTAGCACTTACCCCACAAGTTAGAAGGCACAGTCCCCAAAAAGACTTCCCTTGCTTCAGAGGCCAGCTGCACTTTGGAGTTTCCCAAGCCACCCATACTTCAGTCCAACTGACTACCAATCCCATGTCTTGCCAATGACCCCCACAGGTCTGGTAATTCACTAGAAGCTCACAGAACTCAAAAAAGTGCTATGCTTCTGATTAAGTTTCATTATAAAGGATACAGATCAGGAACAGCCAGATGAAGAGATGCATGGCGTGAAGTCTGGGAGGGTCCCAAACACAGAGCTTCTGTGTACTCTTCCTGTACATCAAACTACGTCATTTCCCACCACATCCACATGTTCACCAACCAGGAAGCACCAATGAGCTTTGGTGTCCAGAGTTTTTGTTGAAGTTTTACACCATCAGCATGACCAGTTGAATCTCCAGCTGCTCCTCTCTCCGTGCCCCAGAGATTTGGGAAGTTTGGCTGATATTATGGGGCTCAAAGCCCCAACCCTCTAATCATGTGGTTGGACCCCATCCTGAAACTATCTATGGGTCCATCAGGAGTCACCTCATTAGCATAAATTCATGTGTGGTCCAAGGGCTCATTAACGATAAGACACTCCTATCATTGAGGAATTTCTAAGGGTTTAGAAACTCTGTGCCAGGATCCCAGGACAAAGACTAGACGTATCCTTTATTATACAACAGATACTTACCCCTAAACCCAACCAGAGGGTCTCCAGCCACAGAGGCTGTCCAAGAAGGTCCATGCCCCAAGGGAAACAGCCCTCCACCTGAACCCCTGGCTGGCATTGGTCACACTCCCCTGGCCTTATGCTCACTTTCCTCGTGGTAAGATTCCATTTACCGCCTTGGGGTTGTTTCCTGCATCCAGGTTCTAATCATCATTGGCTCCAAGAAGGAATGGGGTGGTATCTTCTCCCTGTCCTGCCCCTGTCCCCCAGGCCCCACTGTGGATGTCCCAATGACTCCTTTCTCAGGGACCATCTCTGCAGGTCACTGGGATGAGAGAATCTACCCTCACTGGGGGCACACATCACATCCCTCGGTCTCTGGACATCTACTCACTTTTCCATCTGTTCAATGAGCAGAGACCACTTAAGTCTGTAAAGCAGAATCAGACACGGCCACATAGCCAGGATTCCAAGTCGGGTGCTCTGTAACCAGGATTCCAAGTCGGGTGCTCTGTAAAACCCCTGCCCAAGTGTCCTGTGATGGGGAAAATATTTCTCTGTGACTAGACATGATCCGGCTGAGGTCTCCGTGGAGATGTGTGTGGGTGCTCTTCAGTTCTGCAGGAATCTATGGCCTGCAGCTCTGTGGCTTGCCAGACAGCACTTTATTTGGTGGGATGTTCCCACATGCTCAAGGCTAGACTCGGCGGCACCACCAGATGGGACAAAGCCCTTTATGAATATTACAGGACAGGACAGGACTAAACCTGCTGATCTGGCAGTTAGCTGCTGAGTTAATTCGACCCTGGCTTGGAAACAACAGCTCTGCCATGGCAACCTCCACTTCGTGTGGCAGGTCCCACTCACCCGCACTTGCACCCAGGCTACCGAGGCAGCTGACAGCCTCAAACGGTGGGAGGACAGAAAGAGGGTTTCAACCAGCAAGAAAACACTGGTTCCAAGTCTGCTAGCTAGCTCAGCGGCCTCTATGATTTTCCCACCTGCAGGCCTCAGTGCAAGTCTATACTGGAGGCCCTTCCCCACACACTTCCAGTTCCAAAGCTCTCAGCATTTAAAGACATTGAGCCAGCACTGGGTTCCTCTAGTTAAACTTGGCATTCTCTGGAGCTAACAAATGAATAATAGTATTGATCATAATAATAGCCAACACTTACATAATGTTTACTATGTACCAGATGCTGTTGTTAGAAGTTTGTGTGTATTGTTAATCCATTTAATCCCCAACAGCCTTACTGAAAGAGGTGTGATAATATCTCCACTTTACAAATGAGGAAGTTGAGGCCTGACAAGGTGAGCAAGGCACCTAAGAGGTTTTATCTAAACAAAGGATTTAATCCCAGCACCATACTCTCTATTCGCCAAAAGAAAAGCACACCGTGAAAAGTACAAAACAAGCAAAACCTAGTCACTCCCTATGAAAAGCTGTCCCGTGCACACTGCACTGAAGAGTGGATGACACCCTGGATGGGCACTGAAGTCTGCATCCTGCAGAGTCTGCAGATGCAGGTGGCACGTCGCTGTGCATGGCAAGATCCAGGGGCACAAAATGAGCAATCTTATATATGAATATCTCTGCAAATAGCCTCAATAAAATATTAACAAATTTAATTTGAATGCTCATTAAAATAATAATAAACCACGGCCAAGTAGGATTTACCCCTCAGGAATGCAAGGATAATTCAAATTAGGACATCAATTCACACAGTTCACCACATTAGTAAGTCAAAGAAGAAAACCACATAATTATCTGCAGAGAAGCTAAAATGGCATTTTAGAAAATTCAGCATCCATTCCTGATTAAATTTTTAAAACACTTAATAATAAGTGGATATTTTCTTATTATGATAAAAAAGAATCTTAAACCAAAAATAAGTACCAATCTTGATAGTGAAATACCAGAAACATTCTCATTATGTATCCGCTTTTATTAAATGTTGATTTAAGGTGAGAGAGGAACACAAGAGCTGAAAATTGTGAAGAAGAAGACAAAGCCATCATATTGGAAACTGATGCCACCATGTGCTCAGGAAATCCAGACACAACTTAGCAACCATAATAAAAGCCATACGGTGGCTGGTGACAAATTCACATGCTAGAGGAGCTTCTTTTCTATGTATAGATAAAAACCAGGTTGAGGGAGAAAAAAAAAGGAAGAGATCTCTCTTTACAAAGGCAACAGCCAACAAACACATGTGAAAAGAAACAAGACAGATGCAGGGCTGTGCAGGAAGACTCCAGCAAGAGACAGAAAACAAACGAATAAAAGGCCGAGCAGATGTCATAGCTGGATAGCAGCTCAATAATGGAGCAGTGTCAGTTCTCATCACACGTATAAATTAAATGTGGACACACTGGCATCACAGGAAGGGAGGCATTTAATCTTTATTTTTAACATGGACAGTCTTTACTTTTAGTCAAGAGACAGAGATGCTCTTTTCTTTAATAATTAAAGCAGATGAGATGTACAATGTATGTTTGACAGGCCACAAACAGGCTGTTTTAGTTAGCATAAAATTCAAGTTAACTCATGTATAAGCCAGAATGACTTCCCCATACCTCAGTATGTGAAAATTTCTTTTTTCAGTGTGCATTGGTGTACAGGGCCGCAAGCAGGCAACAGGTCACCCATCTCTGTATTCTGACCCCAGCCCCACATGTGGGAAACCCTCAGTCTGAGTGTATTTTAATATTGTGTCAATAAGCAAAATTTTCTGTGTGATCTCTTATTATTTGCCCTACTGAGGCAGGAGATAGATAGGCTCCAGGCTGAGCTGCTGGAGTTCATCCCCTGTAGACAGAAACTCCAAAATAGCAGGAGGGAAGAGAAGCTGAGCCCTGCCTAGATAAGAGATAAAAGACCACTATTCCTCATTCTCGAAGTCAAGGAGACCTTCCCGACTACACATGCACAGAAAGGCTCCTGGAAGGTCAAAAAGGGTGGGGGTGCCACCCCACAGTAGGTGATGTCAACGTACCCATAGGCCTCTTCGCTAGAATCCATCTTGGCTAAGAGATGCGTGCACACACATGGAAGGACCCTGAGATAAACCGAATACGGACTCAGAACCAGGCAAAGCAAGATGGTTGGCCAAAGGAAACCTGGAAGAAATGCCCCATATAAGTGATTCAAACTACCACGGGGGCACGACTCTCTGAGTCCGCCCATGTGTCTATCCACACGTAACCCTTTTCCTCTTAATAAACACTGCACTTGTTTCACTACTTTCCATTTCTTTGTGGAAATTCATTTTCTGCAAAGCCATACAGGCCAAGGCCTTGTCACTGGCCACTGGTCTGGTGGCTAGGATTTAGCACTCTCACTGCCACGACCTGACTTCAATCTCTGGCTGGGAACCAAAATCCTGCTTCAAGCCACTGCAGGCCGAGGCCACCTGAGATCACTACTACAATTTAAACTGCTTTTCTTTTTTTTCTTCCTCTTTTTCTCTTTTTTTTCTTTCTCTTTTTCTCTTTTTTTTTTCTTTTTATTGAAAGTTAACAGAAATGAACAGCTCGAGGTATTCTCACAAAGTGCCCACACCTGTGTCACCAGCACACCCGGGGCACCCTTGTGGCTTGTTTCATTTCCAACCCCTCCCCCAGGGCAATGGCCATCCTGATTTCTAACTGCACAGATCAATTTCACCTGTTTCAGCACTAGCTCAATGAAAACGTCCCTCTTGGACTCTGTGTCTGATTCATTTCACCCCATGCTAATTGTTGAAATTCATCAATATCATTGTGTGCTGCTGCAGGTCCTCACTTTGTAAATATATTGCAAATGATTTACTGATTCTGCCACTGATGGGCCATGAGCTACTTCCAGTTCAGGGCTGTTACCAATAGCACTGCTATGCACATCCTCATTTGTGTTTTCTGGTGACATATGATCTGTCTGGAGGAGACCTTGGAATCCCTGAGTTATAGGGTACGCAAAGTTTCAGCTTTAGCAAAATCAAACGAGCTTCCACAGTGACTGCATTAATCCATGCTCCCACGGTGGTGCTCTCTGCACTTGAAATTTTCCATCTTTGTAACTGAGTCTTCCTGGTGGGTGTTGGTATCAAATCTTGGATTTGTGCGTTTCATTTTTTATCCTTTGGGCAGAGGTCCATGTGCAGTGTCATCATTGGCCAACATGAGGCTCAACTCTTATTTTTATTTGTTCCCCTGTTTATGTCCCTTTTGTATCTCCACAGCCCTCCTCCAGCACCAGGAACTCATGCTGTAGGTCTTGTGCATACTTTGGTTTGCATGTGTTCTTGGGCCGTGTGTGGGGTTTTCTCATGTGTATGCATATTTTCAATGACATAAATGACAATACTTCGTACCCATTTCATAGCTCACTCTGTGTTTTGCTTTCTTTACTCAGCATGCCACTCTTAATAACCATCCATGCTGCTTGTACTCAGGTCACTGGTGCAAACATGTTGGAAAATGACCATCTGTCTCTCAGGTCAAGGCCAGCCGCCTGCACGAGATGCTGATTCCAGGGCCAGGTGACCTGCAGCAACAATCCCAGGCATTGCTGGCAGTCTTCTACAGCCTCTTTTTGCTCTTCAGTCTTCCAAGATCTGCAGAATCAAGGCATCCTGAATACTTTTCTCTTTTTGCCACGTGGAGCGTGGTTTCCACTTTACGTTATTTGAACCTCTAAGCTGAGGCCTCTAGCTGCTGCGTGTCCTGCCCTGGAGCCATCTGCCACATTGCACCTCTTCACTCTCCTGGGGGTGGACCCACAGCCCACCAAGCCCAGCTGGGCTCTTGCAACTCATATCCAGTGACTGAGGGGGTTAGCATCTCCTGAGGGGCCTATGAGCCTCTTGGCCCCCTCTTCTGTAACACGTCCGTTCATGCCTTTTGCACATTCCCCACTGTCTTTTCTTGTCACTTGCAGGAACTTCACAGACAACGGGGAGGAATCTCAAGGTTTCCTGAGATCCTCTGCTTTCAGCCACTGCAAAGGTCTTCTCTCTTAATCAATTGTCCATTAGTTCTGTCACAGAAATATTCCATTTTTATGTAAACTAGAGTCATAAGAGCTCTATTTATCACCTGGGCTTCGGGGGTTTTGTCTAAGCAGTTCTTGAGCCAGCTTGAGATTTGTTAACATAGGAAGGAAATCTCATGCTTTCATCCCGGTACTTACCCTCCAAGCCCAGCCCTGCTCCTGCACCCCCGAGGGCTCTGCAGTGATCAAGGTCGCCACACCCAAGAGCCTCTGGGTCTTTTCAGCCTACACCCTGGTCACCAGGCCCTTGGGAAGGCAGGAGCCCGTGGCAAGTGGAATGTGGATGAGAGTAGGGAAGATTCATCTCCACAGGGAAAATGGGGTGGAGGGACAGCGAGGCCAGAGCAGGCAGATAGAGCTGCTATTGTGTCCAAGGTGACAGGCCTTTTCTTAACATCTGCATTGAAGCCAGAATTCACACTACCATGTGAAGATCTGTGTTCAGATTTCCTGATGCTGAAAGAAAGGGAGACTGTGCAATGATTCCTGAGGAAGCTGCAGGCCCCCTTTCTGCTCAGGGTTTCTGCCAGCTCCACATTCCTCTGTGAACGATGGTCCTTACGCAGGTGCCCCCACCTCCCTCTAAGAGCCTGCAGAAAGGGGAAGGGGCTGCGCCACCCTGGGAGGGCTCACTGGCTTTGCTGGGTCACCATGAAAGGTGTCAGACTCCTCAGTCTCTCCTGCCTGCAATCTCAGGACTTGGCTTTGCTGGACGTGGGGAGTGAACCTGGCCAGGAGAGCAGCCCCAAGAGGAAGTGAGCCATCTGGGAGGCTCCCTGTGGGGAGGATGCACAATCTTTCTACTTACTCCATTTATTTTGCCATTTCAGGGTAGAAGGACTCACATCATCACTGTCGCCCTGAAGTTTGAGTTTAAATGGACCGGGCGGACTTCCCTGGTGGTGCAGTGGTTAAGAATCCGCCTGCCAATGCAGGGGACACAGGTTCGAGCCCTGCTCTGGGAAGATCCCACATGCTGCGGAGCACCTAAGCCCATGCACCACAACTACTGGGCCTGCGCTCTAGAGCCTGCGAGCCACAACTACTGAGCTGGCGTGCCACAACTACTGAAGTCCGTGTGCCTAGAGCCCGTGCTCCACAACAACAGAAGCCACCGCAATGAGAAGCCCGTGCACCGCAACGAAGAGTAGCTCCCACTCACCACAACTAGAGGAAGCCCGCACGCAGCAACAATGACCCAAGGCAGCCAAAAATAAATAAATAAATAAATAAAAATAAATAACTGTAAATTGACTGGGCGAGTTGGATGAGGTTACACCTGGCGGGAAGTGCAGAGCATGGAATGTAGATTCTGTCGTAGAGCTGGGGTCAGGAGCAACTGCGGGCGCTGAGGGGGATGAGAGCACATGAATGAATGTACTTGGGAAAGAGAGCGCCCTTTGCAGTTACTGTCGTGTCGTCGCTGTTGTTGTGGAGGACAAGCAGTGTAAGCTGGCTGGTCGTGGAGGACCAGCCTGCTAGGTGCCGAAGCACTGAGTCTCAGAGGAGACCCTGTGGCAGCCATCTCTCTGGGGTCTCAGGAGAGCGGGACATCTTGCGTTAGCCATAATTAGCCTCCAGTCTCCAGAGAGCTGCTATTGCTCCCCGTGGTGTCTACCCACTTGCCATGCTGCCGGCAAGCCGCAAAGTCCACATTCCCGGCCCCAAGCAGAGGCCTCCAGCTCCTTGTCCCACACCCCAGAGGCCACCTTGGGTGGGCAGCACAGGAGAGCAGGTGGGCCTGAAGGGAAAGAGGTCCCTGAAGGCTGTCACCCACTCCTTCTCCTCCTCTGTTGTTTCTGGGTTGTCTGAGTTTACTGAGAAACTCAGAGTGCATTAGTTAGAAGCAGATGTCTCTGCTCAGTGCAGAGTAGTTTCAGGAGATTGAGTGTTGGGTGCTGTTATGAGCTGAATTGTATTCCCCCCCAAAATCCATATATGGAATTACCCTCAGTACTGCAGAATGTGACTGTATTTGGAGATAGGGTCTTTACAGAGGTGATTAGGTTAAAATGAGGTAGTTAGGGTGGGTCCTAATCCAATATGACTGGTGTCCCTATAAGAAGAAGAGATTGGGACACAGACACACAGAGGGAAGACCACCTGAGGACACAGGCAGCAGGTGGCTGCCTACAAGCCAAGGAGAGAGGCCTCAGGAGAAACAACCCTGGTCACATCTTGATCTTGGACTTCCAGCCTCCAGAACTGTGAGAAATAAATGTCTATTGTTTAAGCCACTCTGTGTGTGGTGCTTTGTTATGCAGCCCAAGCTGACTGATACAGGTGCCAAGAGGTTGAAAATGGGGACAGGGAGCCCTGTATGATGTGACCTGACACTTGGGAACAGAGGGCTTGTCTCCTCCCCTTTGGACCTAGGTCCTGGGAAGCCCTGGCAGGGAGAAGGAGGCACAATCATCTGCCCCTTAAACAAGTCCTCAAATGACATTTGCTAAATGAAGCAAGGGTGAACCAACAGCTGTAGGGCAGTTCCTGAAATGTGAAGGAGAGACCTTTGCTCCAGGGGGTTATTATATCAATAAAATAAAATGAGGTGGTGAACTGACCTCTCGTGTAATTTTCTTCCCCTGGCTCAAAGGTTCTTGAGTGGGGAGGGATACTGTTGAGTTCTTTGTTTGTTGGTTTCCGTCTCATTTGCTCCGGGTGGTTGGGGCTTGGAAGCACATCTGTAACTGCGCAGCCAGTCGGGGTCTGTCTGGGGACAAGGCAGATGCTCTGGGGCTGGGTTACTCCTGCCTGTCTCAGGCTGTTGGGCGCCTCCCCACCTGGACACAGGGAAGGAGGAAAACCATTCCTAACCCACAAATTCGGCAAATTGGGATGAACTCAGACAGCAAAAGTGGTTCATTTGTGTATGTGAGTGTCTATTTAATCAACTGTACCTTAAGAACATCCTCACAGTGTAAGCACCCCAGAAATCCTGGCACAGCTGGCTGCAGGGCCGGGAATCCCACCACAGAAGCTCTGACGCCCCCCTGGAAGGGGAGCCACTCAAGTCCGTGGTTTCTTGGGTCTCTCTTGAAACTGGGACCGGGAGGAGGAAAGAAGGGCCTTGTCGGCTGAGGTGTACAAAAGCGCAGCCCGAAAAGATATCTGCCACAATTACAAATGTTGCCTCTCTTCTCCTGCAATCCCAAAGCCTCACAAACCTTTTTCCCACAAAATCTGCTCTGTGGATCCAGAAAATCCCCAGCGCGTCCCCTTTGTCCTGTCAACCTGAGCCTTCATTTCAGCCAATTGGTTATGTTGATCCTCCCAGGAAAACCTGCTCAATGAGCACCATGTAGGGCGTGATGCTGGCCTTACAAAGGATGCTTGGTGAATCTGTTTGGGAGAAAATGTCATGGAGCAAACCTGCCCCTAGAGGGAAAGAGAGACAGGCAGGGCACTGTCCTGGGCGCATCCTCTATTCTTCAGTGAGCGCCGCTATATGTCATCACCTCCAGGGCCCTAAGGACAGAAATGCTGTTGGATGACTTCCTTCAATGCAGAGAGAGATTCTCCCATCCAACTCACAGCAGATGGCCACCATCCATGTAAAGAAGTAATTACACCCTGGGAATGGCCTCAGACCTGCTCTCTGGAAAAAGGGTACTGAGATCCCAATCATAGGGCCGTGTTGTCAGGTGGGCAGCTGCCCTTGCAGGTTCTGCCAACTCCACCCTCCTCTCTCACCTGTGAACCTAAACCCTGCCTGAGGTCCACACTCTGTCGTAGACCATTTTATGAAATGTTTAATGTCTGCCAGCCTAGATGCTTGACGAGCACCAGATACTTGTCTAATGAATGGATGCATGAATGTATTAGTTAATATCCAAAACCTTGTATTAAAACAATGTATTTTCCCCAAAACTGAAGATGATTGTTTGTAACAAATAAAATCATCATGATACGCACGTAAGGGAAAGAGACTAAAGATAATGACTTTTTCTGTTTCAGAAAAGGAAAGCAAGAAAGTAAAAGGACATAAGAAAAATGATTTATCTTATGCCCTATCACTGAGAATGCTAACCCCCAAATCATAAGGCCTTAATCCAGGGATTTATATTTACCTGGAGTAATAAGAGACGCATTTTATATAACGTATGAGGGAGACATGGTCTGCCGTGTCCCTAGCCAGCCTTCTCGCTGTTACTCCACAGCCAGAGAGAGAATGGTTTCTTTATCCTGTAGACTCGCCGCTTCCCGCAGCCACTAAGAGCCCTCCGGGTCAGCCCAGGTCCCCAGTGAGGAGAAGGCAGCATGAGGAGAAGGCAGCATCAGGAGAACAAGGAAAGTGATGCAAATTGAACCAGAGTCACTAAAACACTCTATGAGAGGAGGAACTGAGAGAGAAGGAGAAGGGGTGTGGGGAGCCCGGTGTGTGGGAGTGGACAGGAGATTCTGGAGGGAGCTTTGGGAAGCAGAGGCAAGGTGAGTTTTCGATGTGTAGTTTGGGGCTGTAGAATGGATCTCCTTAATTATTTTTCAATGATGCAAGTAACAAATGGAATTCCTTTTCAATTACTATTGCCTACGAGTAATTGTTCTTTGAAGGAGAGACTGTGCCCATGGGATGCTGGATTACAGGTGGCTTTCACGCGGAGTAGAAAGCTGCTGTCCAGGATTTCAGGCCTAAGATTCACAACTAGCTCCACCCAGATTAAAATCATCCTTTTAGATCCTAATCAAGGGCACATTTACCACTGCTCCCTATCCACGGCGTAAAGCGGCAGAGTCCAACCAGGCGCAAGTGTTCTCATTCTCATAGTCCAACGACAAAGGCAGAGAAATACTGTGGAAATAGCGCTGAACGTGCAATGACGACTGCAGAGACATTGTCAAGATTAGAAATTCACATTTACAGCAGAAAGCTAGATGTACACATCAGTTTGTCAGTTCACTAAATCAAATAAATTTTTTCAAAGGAACCGTCCTTGTGGCATTGCAAACTTAAAATGAACTCTTCTCAACTCTCAGGCAAACAAGCAGTTTGAACATCTGCATGCAATTTCACTCCCTGACTGAGCCATTAAAATGATAGCAAAAGGTTTTTTTTAATTATGGGAAAACAAAAGAGGGAACAATAAGAAATGTTTGGAAGCTCTAAAAGTGAGAGGGGGCAGTGGTGGCTGCCCTTACAGGCCCACACACCCGGAGGATCCTGGCCAGCACTGGGGAAGTGGGAAACAACTGGTTTACAGGCGGAAGTCCTAAAGGCCTGGGACCCAGCAGCTCCAGACGCCCCGTGAGGTAGACACACGGCACCTATGAGGGCCGTGCAGTCTGTTCATGAAGGCATCAGACCCTAGATTCCCTCCCCACCCCGTTGCCCTGGGTGACCCACCTCCTCTCCCAGAGGTGACCAGTGGGTCCTCTTGGTGAGAGAGACACAGCTGAAGGAGTGGTGCAAAAGTGAACTCAGGGAAATCAGGTGAAAATATGTGCTCCCCGCCAGCCCCCAGAGTCCTGGCAGCCAGTCCTCTGCCTGCCAACAGGACATGAGAGGATGTTTCCTGACCTATGTGACCAGCCCAGGAGGAAAGTCTCACCAACAAAATGGCCCAGCAAGATCACTCTAAAGGGGAACTCAAAGTTATCAAGCCCACTGGCGTTCCACTTAGTTCCCCCAACCCCATCGGTGTCCCACTTAAAAGACAAGAATATACTGTTTTCATGGAAGTAGAACAAAATACTATTAAAGAAGGAGAGAAAGGAAAGGAGGGAAAGACTCAGAAAACACGTGTGGTGTTGTGCATGGTGTGTAGTGTGTGTGTGGTGTATATGTGGTGTGGTGTTTGTGTGTGTGGTGTGTGTGTGTGCGTGTTCTCTCAGTGGCTGCCCTGCACAAGCACACAATCAGCAACATGTTTTCTCAAGTGAAATTGCTGAGGAGAGACCTCCCGGGGTTTGCACGCGGTTCTTGCACAGAAGTGAGTGGCTGGACATCCTCAGCCTGCAGCGAATACTGCCTACTTATCAGGCAGCCTGGGCATGAGAAAAGATGCTACAATTATGGGCTCAGTGTAATGATTTCAACAAATTTAGTACACAGGCACCTCTTATAGCAGCGCTTCTCTAAAATTAGTGCACACACGGACACCCGGGGATCCTGATGGAATGCAGGGCTAGGGTGGGGCCACAGCTGTGGTCTGAGTGTGCCCCTAAAATTCACATGTTAAACCCCTAACCTCCAATGTGATGATATTTTGAGGTGGGCCTTTGGGAGGTGATTAGGGTTAGACAAGGTCATGAGGGTGGGCCCCCCGGGTGGGCCCCCCCAATGGGATTAGTGCCTTTATAAAAAGAGACATCAGAGCTCTCTCTTCACGGGAGGACACAGTGAGAAGCCAGCTGTCTGGAAGCAGGAAGACAGCCCCCACCAGCAACCAACCACACAGCACCTTGGTCTCGGACATCAGCCTCCAGAACTGTGAGAAATAACTGTCAGTGTATTTTGTTGTGGCGGCCAGAGCTGACCACAACAGCCAGGATGCTGCATTTCTCATTCTCCCCAGCCCATACTTATTGTTGTCAACAACCATACTGCTGCTGGTGGTCCAGGACAATACAAGGGTCTCCAGGTTGTAGGATAAAGATAGGAATCAATGACTACTCACAGGGAAAGTACCGGTGGGTGACTTTAGTGGGACAGATACATGTAGCACAGCATCAACAGTGGCTTTACCTCTGGATGATAGGATATTCCCCTGTTTTTTCCACAGTGAGCATGTTTTGCTATTGTAATACAGTGGCCAAAGGCACTTGTAGAAATAGCAAACAGCTCCATAGTTCTCTGATAGAAAGCTGGATATACACTGCCTGGAGAAAAATTAACTGTTAGGGATGTTATAATAGTAAAAAAAAAAAAAAAATCTTCTGGTAACAATAATACCGTAAAGGACACATTACACTCCCAGCCTGAGCCACACCCTCGGGGAGGAGGCATGTGCCCCGCAGGGTTGGTGCAGCTGTGGGGTAGCCTCTGTCTGGGACCCCTCTCTCCCTTCAGGTGCCAAATGACCACACATGCAACCCTGTGCAGCTCCCAAGCCCATAGCAGCATGCTGCTCCAGCCCCTGGGGTCAGCATGCTGCTTGGGCTCCCTCATGGCAGCTAATGAGCATGTTTACCAGGAGGGACATATCTCTACTTTTTAAGAAGTCTGGTTGTGGTTAACACACACACGTGCACACATGGTTTGTGGACTTTACACCTGCAAGAGATGCCCACCCCCCCCCATAAGAATGTGTGATTAAAAATACCATAATCAGATCTTAAATGTTTTCATCACAAAAAAGCAATGGTAACGATGTGATGTGATGAAGAGGGTAGCTAACACTATGATGCTGGGGAAAATACCATAATTAAGTGAATATACCATCTCTTGTTTTGGGAAGAACACTGCAGTTTTACACTTTATTTCTGGGGCAAATAATGACCAGGTTAGCTCTATCAAATATGTCCTTAGTCAACCCACGGACCCCAATGACGCTGGGTCTCAGTCTCAGTGGAGAGAACTTGACTGATGGGGGGTTGGAGGGAGATCAAAGTGACTGTGCCATGGAGTCCCCAGCCCTGCTCTAATTAAGCCAACAATGTGGTCTCACCCTCAAGGACTCAGCTCTCATGTTCTGGGTTTAGCAGAGCAACCAGAGGCCTTCTTCACCTTTTGCCCAGCACTGCTCCACAGAGGGCCTCGTTAGGGAAACATGGGGATTCCTGCGCCCTACAAGGGACAGCTTTGTTCCAAATTCCCAGCTGAGGGACCCAGCAGGCCAAGTGGGTCAGCAAATGGGTACCAGGCTAAAGGTGGCTGCCTGGTATTTCACGATTCCAATTGTGTGGATCAGAATGCAGCTGGCCGTCTCCAGCAGGCCGGCCAGCGAGAGGAGAGGCTCAGGAGCTCATAACTGGCACAGCACACAGCCCTCTTGCTATCAGCAAAGATATACACTACTATATATAAAATAGATAACCAACAAGGACCTACTGTACAGCACAGGGAACTCTACTCAATATCTTGTAATAACCTATAATGGAAGAGAATGTTAAAAAAAAGAATATGTATAGTTATATATTGAATATATATGTATAACTGAATCGCTTTGTTGTACACCTGAAACTAACACAACATTGTAAATCAACTACATTTCAATAAAAATTAAAAAGAAAAAAGTTTATGTGTGAACTTTCATTTACTTGGATCAATCAGCATCTTTTAGAAGATGTGGAGGTTTGATCTTGAAGATGTGACTATGCAACCTTGAAATTTTCTTTTCTTTCTAAGATACTGTGATGCTATTAAAAGCAAGTGTAAGAAAAGAAAACAAAAAGAAGAAAAAAGTCCCAAGAAGACTCATAATTAAAAACTATCAAGAGTCATGTACCAAAATGTTCATTGCAGCTCTATTTACAATAGCCAGGACATGGAAGTAACCTAAGTGCCCATCAACAGATGAATGGATAAAGAAGATATCCATATATCTTCTTTATATATGTACAATGGAATATTACTCAGCCATAAAAAGGAACGAAACTGAGTTATTTGTAGTGAGGTGGATGGACCTAGAGACTGTTATACAGAGTGAAGTAAGTCAGAAAGAGAAAAACAAATACCATATGCTAACACACATATATGGAATCTAAAAAAAAACAAATGGTCAGAAGAACCTAGGGGCAAGACGGGAATAAAGATGCAGACCTACCAGAGAATGGACTTGAGGATACGAGGAGGGGGAAGGGTAAGCTGGGGCAAAGTGAGAGAGTAGCATGGGCATATATACACTAACGTAAAATAGATAGCTAGTGGGAAGCAGCCGCATAGCACAGGGAGATCAGCTCAGTGCTTTGTGACCACCTAGAGGGGTGGGACAGGGAGGGTGGGAGGGAGAGAGATGCAAGAGGGAAGAGATATGGGGACATATGTATATGTATAACTGATTCACTTTGTTATAAAGCAGAAACTAACACACCATTGTAAAGCAATTATACTCCAATAAAGATGTTAAAAAATAAAATAAAATAATAAAAAAAATTAAAACTATCCCCTTTGAAAAACTGAACAAAGTGTTTGAGAATGGTATTTCTCGAGTGCTTCACTTTCCTCGTAAGGGCACTTGGTTTGCCAGGAAAAGAAGGAAATCAGAGGGCTCCAGGTGGAAATAGGTTTGTTTATTAAAGCAAATGGATTCTGCAAACTTTAGTAATAAATATACTTGTGATAGCATATCATTAAAACAAAGGCATCTCCAGAAAATGTATCAATAAATATGCTATTTCACCTGAAGAGCCTGTATAAATACATGTTTTGCATAGATTTCCAATAGCTCAATGTGAACACACTTAAGCTCATGTGAAGAAAGCTATGATAAGAATAATAAAAATAACTACAAACAAGGCTACAGGGAGGGCATTCCCTGAGCAGTATTTTCTTTCCATCACAGCTGAGTGCTTCTGCTCTGAAAGAAACCACCAGCATCGAGAAAGGAAACAGAATGCTCCTCTTCTCTGTCATGTTCACGCTGCAGCAACAGGAGTGACACACACCTGCCCAGGTCCCCCGAGATCCCCCCAGCTCAACTGGAGAAATTCTGGAAGATGTCAGCTGCCTCCACCCAGTTCTGGAAGCAGGCCAGCCCCCGCTCCCGGATCTGCTTCCGCCCTTTGTCAGTGATGACGTCCCGTTCGGTTTCACGATCACAAGCCTGGGGATGGCCATGATGTGGTACCTTGTCCTCAGCTCACTGTGGGAGAGAAGAGGGCGACCGAGGGTCAGCGTGGGACAGGCCAGGCCGCTGCACGTCTGCAGGGATCAGCGCCTCCCCAGTGCCAGCTGAGCCTGCAAAGCCTTAGAATCCAGCCTGCCCGGTGAGCCCTCCCACTGGGCTGAGGATTCCTTTGGGCTCTTTTCTTCTGCTGCTAGCTGGGTCCAAGACAGTGCTGTCGCAGAGGAATGTCGGCAGTGATGGGACTGTTCTGCATCTGTGCTGCCCAATGTCACAGCCACAGCCACATGTGACTACGGAGCACTTGGAATCTGGCTGGTGAGCCTGAGGAACTGAATTTTGGGTTTTAATTAATTTTATTTATTTATTTATTGGCTGCCCTAAGCGGCTTGTGGGATCTTAGTTTCCTGACCAGGGATTGAACCCCGGGCCACGGAAGTGAAAGCACTGAGTCATAACCACTGGACTTCCAGGGAATTCCCTGTTTTAGTCAGTTTTAAATTTAAGTAGCCACATGTGGCTAGTGGCTGCCAAATTGCACAGTGCAATTTTAACCCCACAAATAACCCCATAAATTTGTATCCCTCCTACATCTCAGGAGGTTTAAATACATCAGGTACGTATAATAGCAAAAGTTAAAATTCCATGAGTTCTAGATAAATACAAAGACTTACTAGACTTTCTGCCTTACAGGTTCAAGGACACACTGATTAACATTATGGGTGAAACATTTTACTGTCGCATGTAACCCCTTGAGTGACCATTTCACAAAATTATTTGTATTCATTTAAGGAAAGGAGCTTCTGCCTTCTTAGTTTTGCAAATCTCCCCATAACCTTCACAGGGATTAGTACCCTCAAGACAGGACAGCTGGGTGAAAATCCCTGTCCTGTTACCACAGCCAGCTTGCCAGGGCCTCACATTAACTGTAGTCTGACTTCCCTCATCAGTCGCCCTCAGGGCTGTAAAACTAAGTGGAAGGAAAAATGCACTTGAGACCCTCCTGTTACTAAATCTCCCCTGTGACGCCTCCATCAGGCCCTTCCTGCTGCTTTCCAGTATCCAAGGCCAAGACAAATCTTAATTCAAGTAGGAAAATAAACACAGTACCTACACCCAATGGAGAGAAAATATGCCTTGTTTTCAAACATCTATGAAATGGTGACAAAACCAGTCATGTTCTCGGTCATAAAGGGATCTTAATATATTTCAAATAATCGGTGATACACAGACCACTTAGTGACATAATGGAATTGGAAACCAATAAGCAATAATTTTTGGAATCAGTTAAAAACTAAATAACCAAATATTATATATGAAATCATAATACCCATATACTATGGGTCCCAAGCTATAGATACAATTAGACACAGAGAGTTATGTCTTACACACTCTTATCCAAAACTAAAAGGCCTCTATATAGATGAGTTCTGCATTTCATTCAAGAAGCTAGAAAAACAATGATGAAGCAATTACAAGGAAAGTAGAAAGAAGGCAAAAGAAGATTGAGGACAGAAATCACTGGACAAGGAAATGAATCAACATGGGGTGAGCAACAAAGCCAAACCTGATTCTTAAGACTAAAAAACAGAGCAAAGCTCTACCAAGATTGGAAGGAAAAAGGGATGGCACGGGGATATCAGGAACCAGGTGGGGCTTTGAGAAGCAAGAAGGAGGTTTGAAGACAGTTCATTGCTCCAGCTTCTTTTCAAAGAGTCACCCAGTGTGGGTCCTCAAATCCCCACCCTGGCAGCCTCTGCTTGGGGACAGCTGTAACCTTGGAACCATGTGGGAAAGACACATAACAACCCTCCTCTCCCGAAGTCATCTCCATCTCCTCTGGGCACTGCGTCCAGAGAGAATAGACCAAGCCTCAGAAAGGAAAGAGCCTTGTTGCTGGGCAGAATGAAGTGATAACTCTGAGAATTTTAACCATTTCGGGGAAATCTGAGAGCTCATTTCCTCCTCGCTCTGTGTGCAGTTGCAGCATTGGCTCCCTCCCTCCACCTAAAGCAGAATATCCTTATCCCTGGCACAACTGCTTCTGGGTTGCCATGGCAACTTCTGTCTCCAGTCTCTTTCCATCTCAGCCACTGGCAGACCATTACAGAACATATCTCTCTACTTGCTCCGAGCATCCATCAAACAAGTGCCCTGCAGGCGCCAAGCACTGAACAATGTCTGGTCTAACATTAGAGACTACAGAGACACGCCCCCCCCCCCCCCCCGGGACACATACCCTTAGCACAGGGGTGGCACTGGCTCGAGCTATTGAGGGCATAGGACTCTGGGGCCAGACATGCTCCCCGTGTCCCCAGGGGCACAAAGGAGGAGCTACTAGGCAGAGAAGCAGAGGCTCCAGGGTTGGAGGATACAGCATGTGTGTGACCTGTGGAGGTGGAAAAGTGTGTGGAGTACTCTGGAACATCAGTTTTCCAGTCTGGCAGAACACAGGTGGAAAGGGAAGAAAACAAGGTGATCGTGGGTCAAATGCTGGAGGGGAATGTGCGAGACACGGACTGAGTGGGTCTCACATGCCAGACTGCAAGTGATAGAAATTCCTGCTGGCAAAGTCAGAAGCTGTTACTTGGCTCTTGGGCCCATAACAAAGGGAAGGAAGGCAGGACAGAACCTGGTCTTCGATGCTGTCCCCCCTCTCAGGCCTCTTGCCTACCCGCACACAGGCATCTGGGCGGGACCTGAGAGCCCACCCTTGGCCCGCGCTGCCCCTAGCTGTAGGGACGTCTCTAGGCCGGGTCTTGTATGCCGGCTGCACTGGACAGCCAAGATCCACGCGACCTTGAGGACAGGTGGGTGGCTCTAGGCATTCTCTTCCTGCAGGTGCATCTGCAGCAGTACCTCCAGCCACGCCTGGGGTAACCCCAGGCGGGAGGGGGTGTGTGTGGGTTCTGTGGTGATCTATCTCCTCCTGAGCTTCAGGCTGGTCAGCAGAAATCCAGTGGACAGCAGATGACGTGCTTTGGCCTCTGAGGGAAGACAGCCTGGGGTCCCTCACCATGACTGGTTGGTGATGACGGTTCTGGACCCATCTTCTCACAGCACCAAGCAGATGCCGTGCTCTGCACAAATTAAGAACTTCCGAAAAGGCCTCCTGGAGGCTTCCTACATTCTTTAGTTCTCCTTGGTAGCAGTTATTTCCATTTTTGCTCATGATCTGATTCCAAAATGCAGGCTGGGATGAACAGAATTTAGGGCCTAGCTCCAAGAATTTCCCACAGAATACCGCATTTCCTAACTTATAAATTGCAATGACAGGATTAACAAAGTTCAGTCTGGAAAGGGGGAGGCACAAGGAACTAAATTCCCCCCAAAGAAACAACCACTTCCAGATTCCTCCACGTTCAGGCTGGCCAGCCTGAGCTGGCAGAGTGCAGCTGCCTGTGCCCTGAACAGCTCAGCACCTGTAGTGGACTGAATGGGCCTTGACCAGATAAGGCTTCCCTCTGGGAAGCGGAGGGAGCACGGCAACCCCCCGCACCCCACTCCTAGCAAGGTTGTGCTGAGGCTCAGTGTCCCCTGGAGAGGAAGCCGTAGCCAAAAGGACAGGTTCCAGAGCCAGGAGTACCAGTCCCTGTTCCTCAAAACCGTGAAATGGGCAACAGACACAAAGTCCTGGTACACAACCAGCTGACAACGCTCTGAATTCGTGCATCAGCGCAGTCCTCATCCGTCCTGTGAGGTATCATTATACTCAGAGATTGAATACCTTACCTACTGTGTCACCCCACGAATAGGTCCCACAGCTGGGCTCTGCCCAGGGCCTGAGCTTATTACTAACACTGTCACTCTGTCAGTTTCAAAACTAAGTATGTTCTTTCAAAAGCTGTGTATAACTTGAACGCTAAGCAAAGCAAAAACTTTACAACCACCACTAGATGTGAAGGTATATGAATCCTTCCGCCAAGTAAATCACGGGCATTTGGATTTATCATCGAAGACTTTCCTAATCCTGCTGTGAGTGAGGCCTCAGGAAGCAGGCACCGCCCCCCCCCCCCCCACCGTCGAGGGCCTGGGTCTCACTTCTTCCTCGGCATCACCAAAAGCATGTGCTGGGGGAAAATAACTCCTCCAGGGAACTTTCCAAAGTTAGCTTCCATTTTTAATTGTCCAGAAGGAAAACCATCTCAGAATAATTAATTTGGCGGAGGGGAGGAAATGCCACAACTGAATATTAATCCCCAGAGAAATGCAACACATGCTGCTATAAAACAAAACCCAGAAATTCACCTCCATATTTGTTAAGGGACGGTGGTGTGATGTACTTTGTGAAGAGCAATAAACCTACATGTGGACTCTTACACCAGAGGAGACCCCCAACATGCCAGACAATCGGTGCCTGTGCTCCATTCCTCTCTGCAAATCCTCCACAAAGTCCTCCCCCTCCCCTCTCCCCTCTCCCCCTCCCCTCTCCCCACCTCCCCCCCTCCCCTCTCCCCACCTCCCCCCCTCCCCCCTCCCCCTCCCCTCTCCCCACCTCCCCCCCTCTCCCCCTCCCCTCTCCCCACCTCCCCCCCTCTCCCCTCCCCTCCCCCTCCCACCTCCCCCTCCCCTCCCCCTCCCCCTCCCACCTCCCCCTCCCCTCCCCCTCCCCCTCCCCTCCCCCTCCCCCTCCCCTCCCCTCTCCCCCCTCCCCTCCCCTCTCCCCCCTCCCCTCTCCCCCCTCCCCTCTCCCCTCCCTCATCCTTCCTCTTTTATTTTTTTGTGGTATGCAGGCCTCTCACTGTTGTGGCCTCTCCCGTTGCAGAGCACAGGCTCCAGACGCGCAGGCTCAGCGGCCATGGCTCACGGGCCCAGCCTCTCCGCAGCAAGTGGGATCTTCCTGGACCGGGGCACGAACCCGTGTCCCCTGCATCGGCAGGCGGACTCGCACCCACTGCACCACCAGGGAAGCCCCTCTTTTTTTTTTTTAATTTAATTTATTTATTTTTGGCTGCTGGGTCTTCATTGCTGCGTGTGGGCTTTCTCTAGTTGTGGCGAGTGGAAGCTACTCTTTGTTGTGTTGCAGGCTTCTCATTGTGGTGGTTTGTCTTGTTGCAGAGCACGGGCTCTAGGCGTGTGGGCTTCAGTAGTTGTGGTACATGGGCTCAGTAGTTGTGGCTCATGGGCTCTAGAGCACAGGCTCAGTAGTTGTGGCATACGGGCTTAGATACTCCGCGGCATGTGGGATCTTCCCGGACCAGGGCTCGAACCCATGTCCCCTGCATTGGCAGGTGGATTCTTAACCACTGCGCCACCAGGGAAGCCCCCACATCCTTCCTTTTCCTCCTCCTTCTTCCCCCTCCCAGGTCCTACCACCTCTCCCCGCTTCTCCCTCCTCCTCTCCATGGAGCTCATTGACCACAGCCAATAGAGCACTAGGGTCAATTTCCAGTTTGCTCACAAACTCTGAAATCCAGCGGAGCTGAGGTTCCCTGCCATGTTACATCTTTTCTAAAGCAAGAGTGGGGCAAGATCCCTTCAGAGAGCAAGGATTTTTGTCACCTCTGACACGTCTCCTCAAGAGTCCAGGAACCTGCTTCTTTCTACAGTTATAGGAGCAGGAGACGTCTTAATGAAATTTCAGTCACTGCCAGTAAAAATGAAACTGCAACGTGGCCTGGCACTAAGTTCCTCCAGCCCTTGAGTCCTCGGCCTCAAGTAGTACGGCCCCCAGTCCCGTACTACTGGCCCACAGCAGTCAACCCATGGTCTCCAGTTCTGACCTGAGTGGCCTTTCTGGGTCTCCCTCTTCCGCTCTCCAGATAAGGGGCGGTATCTTCCTGTGCTGTAGGATGGGGCATCCCCGGGCTGTGATTTACCAGAGCGGGCTTCCTGGACAGCAGCATCAGCATCACCAGAACTCCTTATAAATTCAGATTCCCGGAGCCTCAGACCCACTGAGTCAGAGGCTAGAGGAGGCCACTGCCCATGCTCACCAAGCGCCCATGGTGATGCAGATGCTCCCTGTCAGCCAACCCCTAGAGCCTCCCTGGGAAGCCGAAGCAGAGACTACGATGTAGCTGAGAGAGGCTCGAACGGGTTGGGGTGGGGATGGGGTTATCAAAGAGCTCCCGATAGCTGGGAGAAGCACAGGGATGAGGGATTGGGATGGGGGTTGGGGGGCGCGCCTAACAGCTCCCAGAACTCCCAAACCGTCCCCACTCACTGCCGGTAGGGGTCGTGGAAGGGCAGCGCCAGCCAGGCGCCGTGCAGCTCCCGCCTGAAGTCCAGCATCTCCTGAGCGCTGCCGTCGGCGGACACGAAGACCACCTCGAAGGGCGCGGACGGCCGCGCCTGGTCCACTAGCTCCGCGTAGAAGTCGCAGATCAGCGGCGTGAAATCGCGGCTGGGCGCGCACCGGCCCGTGGCGAAGTACAGAGCCACCACCTTGTTCTGCAGCGCCGCCTCGGCCTCCACCCACGTGCCGTCTTAGGTCACCAGGCGCCGCCCGCCTAGCACGTCCACCATGGCCGGGAGCCTGGACAGCTGCGGCGGGAGGACACCTGCCGGGAGACGCGGGGAGGTGAGCCGGAGCGCGCGGACATCTGCGGGAAAACGAGGCGTAGGAGGGGCGGCAGTGAGCGCAGGTGGCTGATCACCTGAAGGCGGACGGTCACCTGAGGTCACCGTCCACCTGCAGCCAGCCGAAGGGACCGGCTAGGTCCCTTCGCACAGCCGGGCACCCGGACCTCGGCACGGGCCTGAGTCTAGGCCTCCGGCAGGAGTAAGAGCGTCCGTACTGGGGAGAGGGGTGTACACTCACAGACAGCCGCGACCCCAGACGCAGCGGCCGCAGCAGCGGCACACACAGCACCCGCCTCCAGGAAGCCGAGGGGCCCCGCCCCCGCCCCTCCGGCCCCCGCGTCCCGCCCCAAAGCCCTCCTCTGCAGCCCCCTTCACCTCCCACCCACCTGCGCAGCTCTCGGTCGTGCGCGGCAAGCCTTCTCCGCGCTCCCGGCGACGCACTCTTCCCCCTCTCCCATGCCCTCCCCCTCCGCTCCTCCCCTTAGCCCCGCCTGTCGCACCCTCGCCCCAGGTCCCGCTGGCGCTCGCCCCACCCCGCGATCGGTCGCTCCCCGCCTGCCCCAGGGGTCCCGGCGACCTGC
Organism: Delphinapterus leucas; assembly: GCF_059928025.1. Classification (NCBI taxonomy): domain Eukaryota; kingdom Metazoa; phylum Chordata; class Mammalia; order Artiodactyla; family Monodontidae; genus Delphinapterus; species Delphinapterus leucas. The sequence continues at coordinate 30,834,755 of NC_143134.1, forward strand.
GCGGGCGGGTAAATGCCGTTCCACCTTTAGTGGGTAGGGACCCGGCGTTGGGGACACCCTGTTCTTTCCTGGGGTTTGTCCCGAAATACTGCGCTCGGACTGGGAGGGTCCCTGCAAGAAACTGGAGGCGGCTCTTAAAGAATGTTTTATTCCGAGAACCAGAGTATTACTGTGCCCGGCACTGGGATTCAACAGCGAGCAAAATAGTTTCAACTCCCTGCGCGGAATGGGTGAGGCACTCGCGCGGGGCGAGTGAATTCAAGGGAGAATTCAAGGGAGTTAGCGCCAAAAAACTCAGTGATCAAGATAAATAGTATTCTGATGCAATATTTTAAGTTTTCAAAATTAATGCAAAAAAAAAAAAGTGGTGAACAAAACATCAGATATGTGAGTAAGGACAGGATCCCACCCTGCCCTTGGACGTCGACCGCGCTCCTCTCGCCCTGAGTCCCGGCCCGCGCCCTGCCTCGCGGAGTTTATATTCCCGTGGGGACAAGAGAAAAGCAAAGGTGAATGAGGAAAATAGAGTGCGTGCGATGGAGAGAGAAGGGAAGGGAAGCGGCGCGAAATGAATGAGCGACGGTGAAGGAGGGGTCGCGGGCAAAAGAGACGCGAGCTCCCTCCCAGCCGCTCGCTGTTCCCAGTTCTCTGCGCCACCCTCCCCCAACCCCGCTTCCCAGTGAAATGGGACGAAAATGCGCAGACACTGTTCACTACTAGCCAGGGTTAAGGGAAATTCTGTCGCAGGACTGATGCTGTTCCATGAAGCGCGCTGCCAAAGCCTTGATTCACTGTCCTCTTGGAAGACTCAGGGGAATTTACAGGCGCATCGGAGGAAAAACAAATTTTTTTTTGAGAGGAACTAGGAGAACTATAAATCTTGCATATAGAGGTGCCTGACTTTTCTTAAAACTCAGAACTAAGATGAATGTAGCTAAACTCTAAATATCATGAAAACTATTTTGTGATGTTTGGCGTTTCTTCTTTTATCACCACAGTGAGCAAAGTAGAGAACATTCATTTTAGTAACGGTGCCACCGCCCACCAAGAAATTCCCAATTATTCGTATAAATACTGTGTGCCCTCAGAGTGCTGGGGGAGGGGTGGATGTCCCTTTCTGAGAGAACAGCCCACTCAGGTAGCATGGTGAAGTGGGGACAGCCCTCCAGGAAAGAGGGATCCTGGGGAGAACAGTGTACCAGCACCCCTCCTCACCTAGGGACCCTCCTCCTGTGGCTGCTCTGAGTGTGTGTGTGTGTGTGTGTGTGTGTGTGTGCGCGCGCACGCGTGTGTGTAAGCAGGGGACCCTGCTCTCAAGAGCCTTCCTCATGAGGGACACAGGCACAGCTCAGCTCATCCTCCAGTTCTGCGTCTAATGGGTGCTCTCAACCAGTCTAGGAAGGGACTTCCCAGGACCCTTCCTGAAGCATGATCTTGTGTCATTCGCTACTGACCCCATCCCACTGGCTGGTCTTTAAGGTGGAAGGGGGCTGCAGGTGCCATGAAAGGAAGCCCAGGACCCTCTCCTTGCCTCTTCTGGAACCAAGTCTCCTACACATGTTCCTCCACGGAGCACAGGAGCAACCACAGATGGAGTCCTGGAAAGTAGATTAGGTGACTCCTAACCCCAGCTGGGCTGTGCCACATCAGTTCATACCCAACTTCCTTCCAGGGCATCAAAGAGTGCCTGGATTGCTAGCATCTGCTGATCAGCCTTATGTGTCCTGGATAGTCTCCACGGAGCCAGGCAGCATTCTTACTGCTGATGCTTGAGAGCAGCCCCATGAGGGCTTCCTCACACCTGCCCTCCCTCCCCAGCCCCATCTCCCTGACCCCTGCCACTATAAAAATAGTTTGCTACTTACATACTCTACCCTATCATCCATTTCCCACCTGAATTTAAGGGCAATCTTTTCTGCATTTTCTCCTGTCTGATAGCTTCGGTTCTGTTAAAGACACTCCTTGACGGAACTTTAGACAGGCTCCTCTGAACCCTCTTCTCTACTAGGCCTCACCCTTCTGATAGGGATAGAGTAGGATAATCAAATAGCTAGTTTAAAAACTAGGATTTAAAAACTAGGGATTATAGATAGAGAGGGAAATTTAGGGGGCTTTGGGAGAACATTGTAAATTAATGATCACTCAAGAAAGCAAATCAGAAAATCGTGAAACAAAGCAGGCTTGCTTAATAATGAAACTAACAACAAAACTATACATCAAGTCAATGAGGCCTGCATCCTGCTGGTTGAGGTTAGTAAATTAAGACCCCTAGGACATGCTCCTCTGTGTGCACTAAAATGTAGGGGAAAGGTGACATACCAAAGTAGAAGACCCTCATTATACTGAAACCTGAGATGATTTACCATATTTTAGCATATGTTACCACCCTTCTGCTGATTCGAATAGCACGGTGACAGTCCTGGTTTGACTATGTAGAGACCAAAAAACTCCCCCGCCCAATGTAGAGAAGGAGCTGATTATGGAAGTTTGAGGTATACTCAAGAAACAGGAATAACGTGGTCTTCTCCCCCTCCCTACTTTTCCTTTGATTATAAAAGTATAGCCCGCTAAGTTCTCTGGGCAGAGCCCTCTTGCCTGCCCGCTTGTATCCTTCACAAGCGTCCTATACAAATAAATCACTTCTTATCTATCACTTTGCCTCTCACTGAATTCTTTCCATGCTAACACATAAACTGAGCTCCACCAAGCCCTGAGATGTGTTCTGTGGTTTCACTCGGGGCCCATCCTCAGCCTGCCTCAGCAGTCTTAGCAAAGAATCCTGCTAAGTCATCCCTCACCCGTGAACTGACCACTCTAGCCTGCCTTCAGCAAGACTCCTAAGTAGGTTTAGCAAGAATACCTCACCCTTGATGTCTCCTCTCAGTAATTTTCCATTCGACGATGCCTCAACCCCCCTTTCTTGGCCATAAATCCCCACTTGTCCTTGCCTTTGGAATTGAGTTTAACTCTTTCCCCTATTGCAGTAGTATTGAATAAAATCTTAGTTGCCTTTAACTAGTGTCTGGCTCTATTTCTTTTGGAACAGTTATCAACAGCTGTGACATCTTGGTTTGCTTATAACCATGATATCGACTGAAAGGCAGAACGTTTCCGGAGCTAACTACTGGTTGGCTGGGTACATGGGGCCTTCAAAGTCTCTCTGGGGAGAAACTCTACAGTAAAATCATGACTGTACATTTCTGTGTTCAGCATGCATGCTCCCCCCACTTCTGAATGAGACTATTTCTCATTACGGAAATTCCTTTTCTAAGCAGGAATATTTGAGAAGTTCCCATCAGTGCACCTCTGCTCAGTCCTGCCTTTTGTTGACACACTGGATTGCTTCTCCACGCCAAAAGAGGAGCATGTGCAAAACATGGGACCCTAGGCTACTTGACATAAAGTTGACTTTTTCTTTTCACTGACAAAATGTATAAACAATGATTCATTTCTGTCTACTAACACTTATGAATATACAAATAGAACTATGGAAACATTTTCTGCTCTGATCAGCATAGCAAACAAATTAGACATCTCAGTGTGCAAATATTACATTTTAAATTCCCTGGCTTTAAATATTCATGCTTATGTTATTTATTTTCCTGTATTTAAATATGTGTTATTAGGGATTGGTATCATGAGGTTTTCATGACTCGTTTTCAAAAGAGTGGTTGGCCCATTGCAGGGAAGGGACATTGAAGTGACAAACAGAAGCCTGGGTTTGTCAGTGATGAGCCGTGGGGCCATGGGCAAGTCATCCTCAGTGGGCGCTGGCTTCTCAGAGAGGACTTAACATTTAGCAGTCAAAACAGGCCTAGTGTTGGACTGAGGAAGTGCTCCTTGGTCCCACCAGCTTCTATGCTTTTAGATAATTCTAGAAGCAGTTGGATTGCTCCGCCAGATGGCTTGGAACAGAAAAGTGCAGGTGTGAGAGAAGATGGCAGCATGTCTCACTCAGCTTGGGCTGCCGTAACAAAGAATCACAAGCTGGGTGGCTCAAGCAACAGAAAGTTACTTTCTTACAGTTCTGGAGGCTGGAAGTCCAAGTTCAAGGTTCTGGTGCTAGCTCCCTTCCTGGCTTTTAGACCATCTTTTCACTGTGTCCACACATGGCAGAGAGACAGAGAGAGAGATCTTCCTTGTCTTATAAGGCCATGGCCCTATTGGCTTACGGCCCCACCCTTATGACCTTGTGTGGTGTTGTGATTTATAATAAAAAATATTTATTTGGTGTTTGTCTGCCATTCCTGGCACAGAGCTCCTAAAACTCTTGGGATTTCCTAAGTGATGAGAGCAATAAAGGTATCTTTTTTATGTTAATGAGGTGACTTTTGGAATACACCTAATGGTGGGGGCTGGTTACCAGAGGAACTAACCAGGTGCTTAGAGGGTTAGAACTTTCAATCCCACCCCCTGATCTCCAGGGAAGAGAGAAGGACTGGAAGTTGGATCAATCACCAACCAACTGCCAAAGGTTTAATCATTCTCTCAGCAGGCTGAGACTGTGACCAACTAGTATAGTATTACTCTGGGTTCCCACTGTTGATGTAGCCATGCTGAAGAATCACATATTCAATGTTTCTGCTAGTTGAGTTGTCAGGACAGAGTGTCATGTAGTCACTGTTACCAGCAGTTGCATTGTCATCATAGACATGGGATGTCAGATCATTGAGTTCTTCAAGTTGTCTAATCCTGACAGATATCATTTGATGTGTGAGCGGCTGCGGAAAGGTATTTAAAACCCTTAAGGGAATACAACACACTAGAGAGGTTAATATGATGCCTATAAGGAGAATGATAACAAAGGATTGAAAAATTCCCCTGAGCAGAGATTCCCGGAAGCCAAGATTTAACCAACTGAATAACTTAGATAGGTTATAATCAAATTCAGGTTTTACTATTCTAAGTCAATCTACATTATTTTTTTTAGTAATTTACACAGACACAACATGATGTATTAACAAACACATATCCTCATGATTACTTAGGACAGGATGAACATGAGGATGTGTTATTTCAGGAGGCAGAGTTAGGTGAGCTTCCATCTAAATTAGGCCTCTATATGATGTGGGCAAACAGGTAATTTAATGAGGCATTTCTATGGAAACAAAGGAAAAATAAAAGTTAATAGTTCAAGCAAATTATAAATTGTTTCCAGTTTTGGAGAGAAGCCAGCTGAGAAATTTTCTAGATTTGAGTCTGAAGCATCTTTAGATGATGGAATGAGGCTGGCAGTTTCAATCTGATGGATTTTCCTGGTTTGCAGTTTGACAATCTTTGATCATGTCCTCAGCGGTTCTATACAGCAACAGGCATGAACGTTGTCCACATATAATCTGTTGTGGTGAGTTCTCTGAGTTCTATAAGTAGTGATGAAATAAAATTCATATTCTATAGCAAGATGAGCAAAAATTTAAACATAAAATTTTTCTTTGCCCATTTGGGCTCCTCCTTCCCATTTATTGTGTACTGTGCGTCTGCATTAATGAGAACTCCTTAGGAAATAATCTTCCTTCTTAATCCTGTAAGGGGACCTGAGGACGCATTACACATAGATCTGGATTGCATAAACTGTCAATAATATGTCATTTAACATACAGCCCTCTGTCTCAAAAACTTAAATAACTATGCTTTGACCTCTAACAGGTAGGTCGAACAGTTCTCGAAGATTTCTGGGAGGCTGTTCCCAGGTTATAATGCTCAATTTGGCTCAAATAAAATTTTGTGGTAGGACATGTGGACTGGCGTCTCCTCTATCCTTTTGACCTTTCCCTTCTTCTGGTTGGTGGTAGCTTGTTAGTTCCGAGTTCCTTACCAGGACCTCCTGTTGTAAGGTAACTCATGTTGGTGGTTGCTAGCTTGCCTGGCCAGAGTGGGTGGTTTCAGTCAATGTTTCCCCTAACAGCACTGGCTTCTCAGTACTCCTCAGGTGTTCTGATGAGTTCTCCTGTTATTGGATCTCATTGTTTGATTGACGGTCCTGGAAATTTTATTCCAGCTGTTTTACTTAAGACTGGAAGTCATAATGGGCACCAGTGCATTTCCTAGGCAGGGATCTAAAGGCATCTGGGCAGGACATCCAGGGAAACATAAATGGCTAGGGTTCTGTTAAATTTGTTTTAAACAAGTTGATATATGGTCTGAATAAAACTTTTGCGAGTTAAATGAGAGACTGAATTATTCAACTCCAAAGAACAAGGAGACTGACTACTAAAACCATTGTGGGGGGCTGGGGGGAGCAGAAGGAGGGCGTGAGGGCTGAGACAGGGGCCGATAACTTAGTGTTGGAGGAAGGGGGACCCTTTCCAGGGCCCGAGACTGGGCTCTTGTCTGACACTTGGAAATGAATTGTCCAAGGAGACACACGTGCTGACAAAGCAAGAGACTTCATTGGGAAGAGGGACTTGGGTGGAGAGCATAAGCGTAAGGGAACCCAGGAGGACTGCTCTGCCACGTGGCTCGCAGTCTCAGGGTTTATGGTAATTGGGTTAGTTTCCGGGTTGTCTCTGGCCAATCATTCTGACTCAGGGTCCTTTCTGGTGGTGCGTGCAACCGCTTAGCCAAGGTAGATTACAGCGAGGAGGATTCTGGGAGGTTGGTAGGACATGTGGACTGGTGTCTCCTCTCTCCTTTCGACCTTTCCCATATTCTTCCAGTTGGTGGTGGCTTGTTAGTTCTGTGCTCCTTACCAGGATCACCTGTCGTAAAATAACTCATGCAAATTGTTACTGTCTTTGCCTGGCCAGGATGGGCGGTTTCAGTCAGTGTTCCCCTAACATTAGCACTGGGCAGTTTTAGACTGTCGCAGAGGGAAACTGAGACCTATAAGAGAGTTGAATTGACCCAAGGGTAACTCCTTGGGGAGCTAGACATAGAAGCAGCACACATTTGATTCACCACACTGTCCTCAGAAAGTTGTTCAGATCATATCTCATATCTGAATTAACCTACCAAGTTAATAATGGGAAATTTTACCTCAAAGGCCAAACAGCTCCCAGGCAGACAGCCACCTATGGGAATTCCAGCTGGGTTTATGTATGCTTGCAAGTACTTGATTAGGAATTAAAGGAAATCAGGCCCTGAAATGGCTAAAATCGGGTTCTTTTGGCACTCCAAAACATTTTTTGCACAGTTAAACCTGGCAGTCTTCTGGATCTCTGTCTGCAGGGTCTACTGGAAGCAATAGCGGTAAGTTTTTCTCTTTTCTAAAATTAGGTTAGCAGGGAAAAATATTTGTAGAGCTAGTTCCTTGTATCCTTTGAAATGGAAAGTCTTATAAGTTGTTAAAATTTTATAAAGATCTTATTTCAAACTATTGTACCTATTTTATTCAATAATTAGTATGCAGAAGCCCCAAAAGGCTTCAAAATTCCAAAATAGCCTCATTGAAAGATTTGTTGTAGAAGGCTAACTAAAGGTTAATGATATAAAAGGTACCTAAAACTTCAACTACTGCTCCCCTTTACCCTCATTTATTTGAGTACTTATTCTAGTAATCCTGTCTGAATTGCCTTTCCACTCTAAAGACACTATTAAGTGGTTACCTTTAGAAATGGGACCACCTGAGGCTGTAGGCAAGCCTCTTCAGCTCAAAGGCCCAACTGAGGGCCATAGTTAAAGAATCTCTTAAACCCAGGAAGGATCCTCAAAAGTGCTTCTAAATGGGTTACCAAGAATCTCTTAAACCTAGGAAGGATCCTCAAAAGTGCTTCTAAATGGGTTACCAAGATGGGAGGAGGCCACCAGTCTGACTAAACCAAACAAAGCTGATATTCAGAGCGTAACAGGATTTTTTTTTCTTTTTCTTTGGTGGGGGGGGGGGGGCTGCTCCCCTAAGCTAAATGAAAGAAAGTAAAACATTCCAACATAGGTGAATGGGTGTGCCAGTCCTTTGATATCATTGAGATGGCCACCCAATTCTTTGAGGAATTAAAAACAACCATCCTTGTTTTACAATTTAGTTTTTAAAGGACCAGCGATGTGACTCCAGAAACAATCCAAAGCCCACCAACCCTTTTGCCAATCTCCAAACCTCACCTATTTATCTTAAAAGGCTTGTAAGTCTTGAGAAAAAATTTGTGGCCTTAAGGGAACAAATTCCTCCTAGGAGGAACTTGCCTTTCTTCTCCTATGCCTTTGAGATGCAAATGTTGTACCTGGTCTTCTCCAGGTATTCTTATCTCTAACATCTTTTTATTTTATTTTATTATTTTTTAACATCTTTATTGGAGTATAATTGCTCTACAATGCTGTGTTAGTTTCTACTTTATAACAAAGTGAATCAGCTATACATATACATATATCCCCATATCTCCTCCCTCTTGCCTCTCCCTCCCACTCTCCCTATCCCACCCCTCTAGGTGGTCACAAAGCCCCGAGCTGATCTCCCTGTGCTATGCAGCTGCTTCCCACTAGCTATCTATTTTACATTTGGTATTATATGTAAGTCCATGCCACTCTCTCACTTCATCCCAGCTTCCCCTTCCCCTTCCCTCTACCATCTTTTTAAAAGTGCAATTTCAGGAAGGTAAAACCAAAGGGGGGGTAGATAATTTAGAACTTGACTTGTCAAGGACAAATAGAAATCTTAAGTGTCTTTATAAATATTAGTAAAAAGGGTGGACTTCCCTGGTGGTGCAGTGGTTAGGAGTCTGCTCGCCAATGCAGGGGACACGGATTCTAGCCTTGGTCCAGGAGGATCCCACATGCTGCAGAGCAACTAAGCCTGTGCGCCATAACTACTGAGCCTACTCTCTAGAGCCCGCAACCCACAACTAATGAAGCCCACACGCCTAGAGCCAGTGCTCCGCAATGGGAGAGGCCACCACAATGAGAAGCCCGTGCACCACAAAAAGGTGTAGCCTCCGCTTGCTGAAACTGGAGGGAGCCCGCATGCAGCAGCGGGGACCCAAAACAGCCAAAAATAAATTTAAAAAAGAGAAGGATTTAGCCACCTAATCAGATAACCTTGATTTGTTCCATTTGCCAGAAACACAATTTGAATCCAACTTCTTTTGTAACTGATGGGTATTATGTTAAAATTATTTTAACTGATTCATAGCTGAAATTTTGGAATGGAAACTATGGGGTCTCTGCGTTTGTGTGTTTGTATGTATCTATATATGTGTGTTGTAAATGTGTGGTATTGCCAAAATTAATTTGTAAAAGAGCTCTAGTTAATTGGCTTAAGGTGCACTTATGAAACCGTGCACCTCAGATTGGGACTTGAACCCACGTGCCAGGACTGGAACCCGGCCAAAACCCAGTCTTCCAACTGAGTTCACACACCTGGTTTCACGACTTAATGAAGCTCAGGTTCTTGATGTCTCATCACAGAAAGAATTCAGTGAGAGACAAAGTGATAGGTAAGAAGTGGATTTATCTAGAGAGAAACACACTCCACAGACAGAGCGTGGGTCATCTCAGAAGGTGAGAAAGGCACCAGGGTATGGGGTTGTCAGTTTTTATACGAGTGGGTAATTTCATAGGCTAATGAATGGCAGGAGTATGCCAGCTACTTTAGGAAGGAGTGGGGATTTCCAGGAATTGGGCCACCGCCCACTTTTTGATCCTTATGGTAGGTCTTGGAACTGTCATGGTGCCTGTGGGTGTGTCATTTAGCTTGTGAGGGTATCCTGAGGCTCAAGGTCTAGTGGAAGTCAACTTGTCTGCCATCTTGGACCCATTTGGTTCTAATCAGTTTATGTCATAGCCTCTGGCTATGTCATTCTTTCAAATGTTGTGCCCTGCCTCCTTCCCTCCTGTTTCATTTATATAAGTACTCAGAAATATAAAGGAAACTGACCAGAATGAATTTCAGGTTCATATAATCTGGGAAATATTCAGCATTGAATTAATATCTGGTATTAAATTTAGTTTAAGATTGTTGTTTTAATTAATGCAGACATGTCTTTAGAGCCATCAACATTAAGCATAATACTTCTATTATACTTAGGTTTATTAGAAATCAAATAAGATCTTATTATTCCTGTTATAAAGTTTGTCAGCAAGGAAAATAACTTGATATGATGAAACTTTTAAGTAAATAAAATAGAGGTAAATGAGAAGAGCTTTTTGGCAAACTCTTTAGGAATAATTATGTTTTGGGAATGTCCATCTAAAATAGTATCTGCAGATTTTGGTAACCTGAAACTTTGGGGTTGTGCTAAATTAAGTTAAGCTTTCTGAGAGGCTGTTCCTGGGTTATAATCCTCAATTTGGCTCAAATAATATTTTCCATTTTTTTTCTTAGATTGACTAATTTTTTCATTGACAGTAGATAATAAAACCTCAAAGACAATTAACTGGACTAGAATAATGGGTACACTATAGTTTTCTACTGAAAATTTTTTATAGGCATCCCATTTTAATCGAAGATAATTACAGTGAAATTAATTTATAAAATAAATAAGTCTAGTCTTATTAAAGTTGGATTATTAACATAAATGTAGTAAGAATAGTAATTATATGCATAGTTTTAAATATGACATTTCGGGGCTACAGCTTTCATAATATCCAAAGGGCTTTATTGGCTCCATAGAGTCAACCTTAAAAAGTTCTTTAAAACTGTCTGGTAATAAGGTGAGAAATGGAATATTTCCTGCCATATCAGTAAACAAAGGATGTCCCGGTCATCAGCAATTGCAGCCCTCCAACGGGAACCCTGAGGAAACTCAGGATATGAAAACACAGGATACTGGCCCCAGATAGCTGAGGTGAATATCAAAGGAATGATTTCAGTGAGCCCAGATTCTTGCATCTTCCCATACATAGAAAAGCACTAAATTCCTTAACTTGGGATATGTGGTTTTCTTTAATTTACAATAATCTTTTGATGTTCCCCACGACCTGCCCTTTGTTGCAAAACTTCTAAATAACCTGGCTCCCACCCTTCCTCCTCGGAGCAGTGCTCTCAGGGTTACTTGAGAGGCTGCCCCCCGGAATTATGTCCTAAAAATTTCTGCCAAATAAAACATAACTCAACTTTTAGGTTGTGAATAATTTTTTGGTTGTGAATAATTTTTTAAGTCCACAAAGGAATCTCATATTAGACCTTTAAAGTCTCTTTAGGTTAAGAAGCTAAGTCAAGGACTTGTCTAATTGTGTCCTATTACAAGGAGAACAGATTTTTATTGTTTATATAAATACTTGTGTTGCCATGAAAAATGAGAATATTTAACAAGAGCTTCTGAATTCTGGAGGGATCAGATAGGGAGAAAAAGATAAATGTTTCAACTTTGTTTACAAAAGTATACTTTATTAAATCGCTGTAAGTTATAGGTAGCTTAAGAGACAGGAGAAGAGGTCCTTTAAATCTGGAAAAAAAAACATGAAAGAACCAGCAACGTTTAAATTAAATCATAAAAGTGATAATCATCTTCATGAGTTCATTCAGTCTTCTGTTAATTCTTGTTTTGCTTCATCTTGGGTTAGCAGCTTCATCAATCAACCAGTTTTCATTAGAGTTTTATAAAGTCTTACCCAGTTCAGTGTTACGATCTTAAAGTTATCAGAAACGTATACTTTACAGTACTTGTTTAGGACTCGGCGCTTTCACTGCCTGGGCCCGGGTTCAATCCCCGGTAGAGGAATTAAGATCCTGAAAGCCACCCAGCGTTGCCAAAAACAAGACGGGGGTGGATTCCCTGGTGGTCCAGTCGTTAGAGTACTTGTCAGGGTCCTTTCCATGAATCTCTTTGAAGATGAAGCATTTTTGCCTGTAGTTGACTGTAAGTGCATCAGGGAAGAATAGAGAATAAAAAACAACTGTCTGTGAGTGACGAAAGACTTAAAAATAGCCATGGTTAAAATTCACCAAAAAATTGATGCAATTGAGAGGCAAATTGTTTTTTGTTTTTTTTTTTGCGGTACGCGGGCCTCTCACTGCCGTGGCCTCTCCTGTGGCGGAGCACAGGCTCCGGACACGCAGGCTCAGCGGCCATGGCTCACGGGCCCAGCCGCTCCGCAGCATGTGGGATCCTCCCGGACCGGGGCACGAACCCGTGTTCCCTGCATCGGCAGGCGGACCCTCAACCACTGCGCCACCAGGCAAGCCCGCAAATTGTTATTTTTGTGATGTATAATACTATAAAATAATAACGGAAATTATGACTGATAACATTACAGCAGGACATAGATTTTTAGGAATTTCATATAATTTCTGAATTACTTATATTAATAATATACAACCATGTAAATAAAGTTAAACATTAGTTTTTATTTATGTTTCCCATGTAACTTAACATATCAAATAAGCCTAATAAATTAACATTTCTCTTTTATAAGGAGAGATAGCAACTCTTTTGAAGTCTTCCAGGCACCCTCTGGAAAATCCCAAAGTTAGTTTGAGGTCAAAAAGACTTCAGTCAGAATTTGATTTTGGGAAGTGTGTCAAAAATGTCAAAATGGGACTTCCCTGGTGGCACAGTGGTTAAGAATCCACCTGCCAATGCAGAGGACACGGGTTCGAGCCCTGGTCTGCGAGGATCCCACATGCTGCGGAGCAACTAAGCCTGTGCGCCACAACCACTGAGCCTTCATTCTAGAGCCCGCGAGCCACAACTACTGAACCTTCATGCCACAACTACTGAGCCTGCACTCTAGAGCCTGTGAGCCACAACTACTGAGCCCACGTGCCACAACTACTGAAGCCCGAGTGCCTAGAGCCTGTGCTCTGCAACAAGAGAAGCCACCACAATGAGAAGCCCAAGCACCGCAATGAAGAGCAGCTCCCTCTCGCCACAACTAGAGAAAGCCTGTGCATAGCAACGAAGACCCAATGCAGCCAAAAATAAAAATAAATAAATAAATAAGTAAATAAATTAAAAAAATAAAATAAAATTTTAAAAAAAGGTCAAAATGTTTAAGACACTTGATCAAATAGGATCACAGGTCACTGTGAAACAACACTTATTCATTCAACCAAGGTGACAATTAAAAGATTTCAAAGGCAAATACAGAAAGTTACATACAACTGACCCTTGAACAACATAGAAGCACAACCCTCCATGCAGTGAAAAATCCACATGTAACTTTACAGCTGGCCCTCCAAATCTGAGGTTCTGTATCCTTGGATCCAACCAACCTGGAATCGTGTAGTACCTATCTACTGAAAAAAATGTGAGTATAAGTGGACCCATGCAGTTCAAATCCATGTCGTTCAAAGGTCAACTGTAGTTGTAAAATACCCTAGCTTTTTTAACAGAGAAGACTCAGTTTTCTTAAGGAATCAGACTTGATAAAGACAACATGAAGCACAGGAAATTATTTTCATAAACAACAGAATCTTTGTTTTCTAGGCAGACTACTTGAAAAGTAAAGAAAAACCTTTCAGAGTCTTACCAAGAGCAGACTAAGAGACTAATAAAACTTTGTCCTTTTAGCAGATGAAAGAACATTGTTTTAGTTTTACATAAGTACACTATTTATTAAAGGTTATTTTTAAAAAACCTTATAATATATCTATTCAATTTTAGCCAGATTTGACCTCACACATAAAATTTATTTTCCATAAACCTCCTGAAATGTTCTATAACCATTTAGGTTTTGTCTTTTTTTTTTTTCTTTTCTTTTTCTGGAACAACCAGTCATTTTTTTTTAGACAACATTGCTCTCTTTTCCCTTAAAAAAAACACATCCTATATTCCTTGCATACTCTTCATATAAAAATATATCCAATTTTCTTCCCATATGTTGTATGCAGAGTTGTTTCCCTTTGCTAAGTTTAACTATTACTAATCTTTACTTCCCAGTGAAAACTAGGAAGCAGGCAGTTATGAACTGTTTATCACATATTAACATCCTGTAGTAAATTAGCAAATATATAAATACAATCATTCCTCCGTGTCTTCGGGGGATTGGTTCCAGGACCCCCGCGGATACCAAAATCAGCAGATGCTCAAGTCCCTTATATAAAATGATGTATATTTGCATGTAACCTACACACATTCTCCTGTATACTTTAAATCATCTCTAGACTACCTATGATACCTAATACAATGTAAATGCCATGTAAATTGTTGCCAACATGTGGTAAAATCAAGTTTTGCTTTTTGGAACTTTCTGGAATTTTTTTCTGAATATTTTCAATCCACAGTTAGTTGAATCCATGGATGCAGAACCCAAGGATACATGGTGCCAACTGTACATAAATAATTTATACTTTTTAGAAACACGTTTTTCATAGCATACTTTTTTTAATGCGGCAAATGACATATTTATTAACAGACCCAGATATCCATTGTCTCTCTATAAAACTTAAAAAGCCAAAAGTTGATAAACTTATCTTTATGTTTAGTGGTCAATATCTCAGTATACTATCTTATTTGGATATGACCTAGATATTCAAAATATATCCATTATTTAGTTAAACTTAGTATAAACTTTTATTTAAATTGATTTAAATTATTTTTTCTTAACAGTTATGCTTAGATTAGACATCAAACAGCTAACCATCATCTTAAGTTATTTTTCTGGCTGACAATTTTGTAATATAGAGATAGCATGAGGTAATTTGACTAGTAAACCCAGGTAGAAAAAGTTGTATGTTTATGCTATACTTAATGCTGACAATTCTGAAAACATGCCTGTTTTATTAAACTAACAAACTTAAACTAGTTTTTATTTATCCAAGATTATCCCAGATCATGTGAACTTAAAAAATATTTGAGTTAGATTCTATATTTCTGTTTTTTACAAATACTTTATACGAGCACTTAGTCTTCTTTTAGCCAATTAAATAGAACGCTATTAAAATTATCACATATACATAATATAGATACTCACATAGGTAAACATATTGACAGACACAAACCGAGACCTTATAGCTTTCATTTAAAAATTTTAGGGACTTCCCTGGTTGTCCAATGGGTAATACTCCCCACTCCCAATGCAGGGGGCCCAGGTCGATCCCTGGTCAGGGAACTAGATCCTGCAAGCATGCCACAATGAAGATCCTGCGTGCCGCAGCTAAGACCCAGCACAGCCAAAATAAATATTAACAAAAAGTAAAAATTTTAGCCATGTCACAGGTACAATAACACAAAACCCAAAAGAATAGCTGGATCCAAATTGTGTTCCTGGCCGCTGGACTAAGCTAAGGTTACCTGCTCAGATGACCAAAGTTTTTTGCTAAAGATTGTTGTTTGCATGCTGTAAGGATTCTTTTAGAAAAGCTAGTTTTGGAATCATTTTGTGTTTTAGAAACTTCTGCATACCAATCAAAGAATGCATTCTATTGTCTCTGAGAAGTTTGAGATCCTCTTTTCAGGTAGACTTGTCTAAGTTGAAGTTTCCCTAAAGTGGCCATTACAATTCCAAATTATCCAAAAGTTCACTCATTTTCCAAAAAGGCACAAGTTCCTGGTCCATAGTGGGTATACATATAGGAAATAGGAATTTTTGAGGACAGTGGAGCAAGAGTTTTAGACCAGGTAGAACCCATCTTTGACTTTGGATTCCCTAAAACAAATAATCTACAGGGAGCCCTGTAATCCTACTGCTCCCTAAAACCCAGGGAATCACAGGTTTATACCCTTACAGACAAAAGGGTAACTTACCAAGAAGCTTCAACAAACAAAATACGGGTATGCACAGTAAAGTCAGAGAGTTCAAAACGTAAAGAGCGTGGAGCTGGGATCCAAAAGAAACCCTTACCCTCTGAAACCGTAGTGGAATACTTGCATGCCTCTTCCTAGCTTTCAGGAGTTTACAGCAATCTTTGGTGCCCCTTGGCTTGTAGACGCATCTCTCCAGCCCTCCATCTTCACATGGCCGTTTTGTGACACCAGTCACATTGGATCATGAGCCCATCCTACTGCAGTACGTCTTCATTTAACTTAACTAATCATATCTGCAATGACACTACTTCCAAATAAGGTCACATTCTGAGGTTCTGAGAATCAGGACATCAACATATCTTTGTTGGGGGGACATAATTCAGCCCATAACACAAGTCTAGAGGAAGAACAGTTACTTCAAGGAGGAGGATTGGAAGACTCTGTAGGAGGGTGGGCCCAAGAAAGAGGTGGTAGATGGTGGGCCCAAGCAGGTTGGGGAGAGGGAATAGCAAGCATCTCAATTTGGCTTCAGTGGACATTTGTCAGGAGGGTGGATGGAGAGGATGATGGAAAGTGGATTGTGCCAGCTCACGCAGGGCACTGGATGCCCGGGATGCTTAATGATGATGGTGTTTTATTCAATGCTGTATGCCAGGCACTGTGTTACCTATTTAATGTTGACAGGCATTACCTATTTTATGTTAACTTATTAAATCCTCCAAAAAGTCCCATAAAGTATTGTAGAAACAAAATAATATATGTAGTTCCTCTCTTTGAAACAAGAAAGTGTGAAATCAGAAATGTGGACTTTTGTTTTATTAAAACGAGAAACAGTGAATCCCAAAAGTACTTTACTTGTTCAGGCACTGAGGCTTCCCATCGCCAACCCCATTCTCTCTGCTGCCATCCCCCACAGAAGCATGACAACCCGAACGCTTCCTTTCTGAGCCTCCTGCAGTCCTCGCCAGTGGCACTTAAGGCTCTTCCTGGAATCTTCCTCTCTGTGATACAAAAGGAATAAGAAGAACCCCGTCTCGTGCTTACCTACCTCCAGAAGGCTTGCAGGCAGCTTATAAGAAAAATAAACCCCTATCTCAGCAGTTTTCAACGTACGTTCTCCAGAACACTGTGTGACCCAAGACCCTTTCAGATGGCTTGCAGGGTGGAAACAGTTTTCGCAATAACACTAAAATGGTATTTACCTTCACTATATTGACATTTGCCCAAATGGTACAAAAGCAACAGTGGGTAAAACCACTGGTACAAACTAAATCAAGCCAGTGGCACCAAACTGTACTTAGTAGTAACCATATTCCTCACTTACATGCATTCACACAGTTTAAAAAAAAGTGTTTCACTTAAGAATATTCATGATGATGCTGTAAGAGTTATTAATTTATTAAATCTCAAACTCTGAGTACAAGTCTTTTGCATTCTGTACGACAAAATGGGAAGTTTGCATAAAGCACTTCTGCTGCATACCAAAATACTATGGTTTTCTTCAGGAAAAACACTGTGCAATTGTTTGGCTAGCAAGCCAAACTAGCCATTTTTTCATGGAACATCATTTCTTCTGGAAAGAACAACTGGCAGATGAACTGAATATTTAGACTTGAGCATTTGGCAGACATTTTCTCAGAAATGAATAAATGGAGCCTATCGATTCAAGAAAAACATTACTTGTTGCCTGTGATAACATTCAATCTTTCAAGCAAAAATTAAAATTTTGAAAAGTTTATACTCAGAGCCATGAGCTCAACAGGTTTTCAGTCATTAAAACACTTGAGAGCTTGGTGGTGATATTAACAAATGTGATTTGTTTCATGTTGTATAATAACTAGGTCAAAATTTGGAAGTTCTGCTTAACTCAGTGAACCAATATTTTCCAGTGGTCAATGCATAGTCATATAAATCCATGCACAGATTTTCCATGCACAGATCTGTTCAAAGTACAAGATGCTCTAATTGACTGTAGTGTAACAGAGGATAAAAACTCCATTGATAAGATTTCATATTGCACATTGCAGCTAACCTTTAAGAAGCTACCACTTATTAAGTGTTGGTGTAGTATCAAAGAAGAATATCCACAACTATCTGAAGGCTCTAAAAATTCTCTTCCCTTTTCAAATTACAGACCTACATGAGGTTGTATTTTCTTCATATATTTCAACCAAAATAACCTATCACAGCAGATTGAATGTCAAAGTAGATATCAGAATCCAGCTATTTTTTATTAAGCCAGACATTAAAGAGATTTACAGAAAGACACACAGTGATGCTCTTCTCCAAACAAAATAATTACTGGTAAAACATCATTTTTGTAAAAAGATGTGAGTTAACATGTAATGGGTTTATTAGTGTTATTTTAATTGAATTAATACGTAAAAAAATTTAAGTTATTATTTTAAATTTCTAATACAGTAAATAGTAATACTTCCAACCCACATGAATGAAAGATCTTTGTCATCCTCAATAGTTTATAAGAGTATAAAGGATCCTAAGAACAGAATTCTGAGAACATTGTTCTCGTTCAAGGTCACTGCTGGCAGGAGGTATCTGTTATGTGCCACAGAAGCATTCATGTTTGTAAGTGGTGTTGGAAATACCTTCTCTTCTGCTAATCAGAGAAGCTAAAGAATACAGATTTTTGATGATCCAGGGCTAATCATGATGAAGTAAGCAATTCTAGTCGAATTGAAGAAATAGAAACAAGACTTAGTTTAACTATACTCTCTTGTTCCAAGGACACATTTTTCTGCTGTGATGACTCTCCCCTTCATCTGTAAAGAAATCCACATGTTTCTGCTATTTCCACCTGTACACAAACCTTTAATGTCTGTGTGGTTGTCTAGGAATTGTGAACTGTATTTTATAGAATTATGTTAAGTTACAAAATACACCTGGTATAGACGATATTGATTGCTTTAAAACCACTTCTTAATTGCTTCAGATATCATTACACTGAGGCTGGACTTTCTGGGCTCCTGACACCATTTCCCAGGCCCCATGGGCCTGACCTCAGCACCCACCTGCTAGCAGCACTTGTGCCTCCCCTCTGCTCCCAGGCGGGCCTTCATGTCCACTCCAGGCCATGCTGCCCATTGAGAGCACTTTCCTCACTTCCAACGTGCTCGGTGATTCTTGGTCTTTCTATTTCAAGATAACTGTAATCTAAATAGGATTTGGAGATGGCTCAATGAAGAGAAAAAACAGGAAGAAAAGCTGTGACTCCCCAGGAGCATGGGTGCCTCATGCTCAGTGGCCAAGCAGAACTGAGGGTCCTCACACTGATTCACAGCACAGAGGGGAACCCAATGAACCAGAAGTCTCCCCACAGCCTCCGGGAACCCCCAACAGTGAGGGCCCCTTCCCCTGGGGACTCAGGCTTGGATAAGCCAATGCACCCAGTTGGGTTTCTCCACTCACATTTTCGCTTTCCGATTTCATGTTATCTTTTTTTAACTTGTCTATTAGTTGGTTTAAATCCCTTCTGGAGCAAGGAGGGAGGGAGATGACTGGTCTGTGAGCTTGCTGGTGACTTAATAAAGAGCCGGCAGATACACACTACTGTATATAAAACAGGTAAACAACAAGGACCTACTGTATAGCACAGGGAACTATATTCAATATCTTGTAATAACCTACAAAGGAGAAGAATCTGAAAAAGAATATATATGGGGGGGGACCTTGAAGATGGCGGAAGAGTAAGACGCGGAGATCGCCTTCCTCCCAACGGATACACCAGAAATACATCTACACGTGGAACAACTCCTACAGAACACCTACTGAAGGCTGGCAGAAGACCTCAGGCCTCCCAAAAGGCAAGAAACTCCCCACGTACCTGGGTAGGGCAAAAGAAAAAAAGAAAAAACAGAGACAAAAGAATAAGGACGGCACCTGCACCAGTGGGAGGGAGCTGTGAAGGAGGAAAAGTTTCCACACACTAGGAAGGCCCTCCGCGGGCGGAGACTGCGGGAGGCGGAGGGGGGAGCTTCAGGACCGCGGAGTAGTGCACAGCGACGGGTGCGGAGAGCAAAGGGGGGAGATTCCCGCACAAAGGATCGGTGCCGACCGGCACTCACCAGCCCGAGAGGCTTGTCTGCTCACCTGCCGGGGCGGGCGGGGCTGCGAGCTGAGGCTCGGGTTTCGGTTTTGGACGGAGCGCAGGGAGAGGACTGGGGTTGGCGGCTTGAACATAGCCTGAAGGGGTTAGTGCACCACGGCTAGCCGGGAGGGAGTTCGGGGAAAAGCCTGCACCTGCCGAAGAGGCAAGAGACTTTTTCTTCCCCCTTTGTTTCCTGGTGCGCGAGGAGAGGGGTTTAAGAGCGCTGCTTAAAGGAACTCCAGAGACGGACGCGAGCCGCGGCTAAAAGCGCGAACCCCAGAGACGGGCGCGAGCCGCGGCTAAAAGCGCGGACCCCAGAGACGGGCGGGAGACGCTAAGGCTGCTGCTGCCGCCAACAAGGAGCCTGTGTGCGAGCACAGGTCACTCTCCACACCCCTCTTCCGCGGAGCCTGTGCAGCCCGCCACTGCCAGGTTCCCGGGATCCAGGGACAACTTCCCCGGGAGAACGCACGGCGGGCCTCAGGCTGGTGCAACGTCACGCCGGCCTCTGCCGCAACGTCTCGCCACCTCTGACGCCGCAGGCCCGCCCCGCACGCAATGTCCCTCCTTCCCCCCCCACCCCCGGCCTGAGTGAGCCGGAGCCCCCGAATCAGCGGCTCCTTTAACCCTGTCCTGTCTGAGCAAAAAACAGACGCCCTCCAGCGACCTACACGCAGAGGCAGGGCCAAATCCAAAGCTGAGCTCCTGTGAGCTGTGAGAACAAAGAAGAGAAAGGGAAATCTCTCCCAGCAGCCTCAGAAGCAGCGGATTAAAGCTCCACAATCAACCTGATATACCCTGCATCTGTGGAATACCTGAATAGACAAGGAATGATCCCAAATTGAAGAGGTGGACTTTAGGAGCGAGATCTATGATTTTTTTCCCTTTTCCTATTTTTGTGAATGTGTACGTGTACGCTTCTGTGTGAGATCTTGTCTGTATACTTTTGCTTCCACCATTTGTCCTAGGGCTCTATCCGTCCATGGTTTTTTTTTTATATAATTTTTTTTCTTAATAATTAATTTTAATTGTAATAACTTTATTATACTTTACCTTCGTTCTTTCTTTCTTTCCTTCCTTCCTTCCCTCCTTTAGACAACGAATCACCCCAAATTGAGGAGGTGGTCTCTGAGAGCAAGATTTATGATTTTTCCCCCTTTACCTCTTTTTGTGAAGGTGTATGTGTATGCTTCTGTGTAAGATTTTCTCTGTATAGCTTTGCTTCCAACATTTGTCCTAAGGTTCTATCCGTCCCTTTTTTTTTTTCTAAATATTTTTTAATTCAATAACTATATTATACTTTATTTTATTTTTACTGTATATTCCTTCCTTCTGTCTTTTTTCCTTCTTTCCCTCCTTCCTTCCTCCCTCCCTCCCTCCCTCCTTTCTTTCCTTCTTTCTTCTTTCCTTCCTTTCCTCCTTTCCTTCTTTCTTTCCTCATACTTCTACTAATTCTCTCTACTTTTTCTCCCTTTTATTCTGAGCCGTGTGGATGAAAGGCTCTTGGTGCTCCAGCCAGGAGTCAGGGCTCTGCCTCTGAGGTAGGAGAGCCAACTTCAGGACACTGGTCAACAAGAGACCTCCCAGCTCCACATAATATTAAACGGCGGAAATCTCCCAGAGACCTCCATCTTAACACCAGCACCAAGCTTCACTCAAAGACCAGCAAGCCACAGTGCTGGACAACCTATGCCAAACAACTAGCAAAACAGGAACACAACCACACCCACTAGCAGAGAGGCTACCTAAAATCATAATAAGGCCACAGACACCCCAAAACACACCACCAGATGTGAACCTGCCCACTAGAGAGACAAGATCCAGCCTCATCCACCACAACACAGGCACTAGTCCCCTCTACCAGGAAGCCTACACAACCCACTGAAACAACCTTAGCCACTGGAGACAGACATCAAAAACAACGGGAACTACGAACGTGCAACCTGCAAAAAGGAGACCCCAAACACAGTAAGATAAGCAAAATGAGAAGACAGAAAAACACACAGCAGATGAAGGAGCAAGATAAAAATGCACCAGACCTAAGAAATGAAGAAGAAATAGGCAGTCTACCGGAAAAAGAATTCAGAATAATGATAGTAAGGATGATCCGAAATCTTGGAAGTAGAATGGACAAAATGCAAGAAACAGTTAACAAGGACCTAGAAGAAATAAAGATGAAACAAGCAACAATGAAAAATGCAATTAATGAAATTAAAAGTACTCTAGATGGGATCAATAGCAGAATAACTGAGGCAGAAGAATGGATAAGTGACCTGGAAGATAAAATAGTGGAAATAACTACTGCAGAGCAGAATAAAGAAAAAAGAATGAAAAGAACTGAGGACAGTCTCAGAGACCTCTGGGACAACATTAAATGCGCCAACATTCGAATTATAGGGATTCCAGAAGAAGAAGAGAAAAAGAAAGGGACTGAGAAAATATTTGAAGAGATTATAGTTGAAAACTTCCCTAATATGGGAAAGGAAATAGTTAATCAAGTCCAGGAAGCACAGAGAGTCCCATACAGGATAAATACAAGGAGAAATACGCCAAGACACATATTAATCAAACTGTCAAAAATTAAATACAAAGAAAGCATATTAAAAGCAGCAAGGGAAAAACAACAAATAACACACAAGGGAATCCCCATAAGGTTAACAGCTGATCTCTCAGCAGAAACCCTACAAGCCAGAAGGGAGTGGCAGGACATACTGAAAGTGATGAAGGAGAAAAACCTGCAACCAAGACTACTCTACCCAGCAAGGATCTCATTCAGATTTGATGGAGAAATTAAAACCTTTACAGACAAGCAAAAGCTGAGAGAGTTCAGCACCACCAAACCAGCTTTACAATAAATGCTAAAGGAACTTCTCTAGACAAGAAACACAAGAGAAGAAAAGACCTATAATAACGAACCCAAAACAATATAGAAAATGGGAATAGGAACATACATATCAATAATTACCTTAAATGTAAATGGACTAAATGCTCCCACCAAAAGACACAGATTGGCTGAATGGATACAAAACCAAGACCCTTATATATGCTGTCTACAAGAGACCCACTTCAGACCTAGAGACACATACAGACTGAAAGTAAGGGGATGGAAAAAGAGATTCCATGCAAATGGAAACCAAAAGAAAGCTGGAGTAGCAATTCTCATATCAGACAAAATAGACTTTAAAATAAGGACTATTACAAGAGACAAAGAAGGACACTACATAATGATCAAGGGATCGATCCAAGAAGAAGATATAACAATTGTAAATATTCATGAACCCAACATAGGAGCACCTCAATACATAAGGCAAATACTAACAGCCATAAAAGGGGAGATCGACAGTAACACATTCATAGTAGGGGACTTTAACACCCCACTTTCACCCATGGACAGATCATCCAAAATGAAAATAAATAAGGAAACACAAGCTTTAAATGATACATTAAACAAGATGGACTTAATTGATATTTATAGGACACTCCATCCAAAAACAACAGAATACACATTTTTCTCAAGTGCTCATGGAACATTCTCCAGGATAGATCATATCTTGGGTCACAAATCAAGCCTTGGTAAATTTAAGAAAATTGAAATTGTATCAAGTATCTTTTCCGACCACAACGCCGTGAGATTAGATATCAATTACAGGAAAAGATCTGTAAAAAATACAAACACATGGAGGCTAAACAATACACTACTTAATAATGAAGTGATCACTGAAGAAATCAAAGAGGAAATAAAAAAATACCTAGAAACAAATGACAATGGAGACACAACGACCCAAAACCTATGGGATGCAGCAAAAGCAGTTCTAAGGGGGAAGTTTATAGCAATACAAGCCCACCTTAAGAAGCAGGAAACATCTCGAATAAACAACCTAACCTTGCACCTCAAGCAATTAGAGAAAGAAGAACAAAAAAACCCCAAAGCTAGCAGAAGGAAAGAAATCATAAAAATCAGATCAGAAATAAATGAAAAAGAAATGAAGGAAACAATAGCAAAGATCAATAAAACTAAAAGCTGGTTCTTTGAGAAGATAAACATAATAGATAAACCACTAGCCAGACTCATCACGAAAAAAAGGGAGAAGACTCAAATCAATAGAATTAGAAATGAAAAAGGAGAAGTAACAACTGACACTGCAGAAATAAAAAAAATCATGAGAGATTACTACAAGCAACTCTATGCCAATAAAATGGACAACCTGGAAGAAATGGACAAATTCTTAGAAATGCACAACCTGCCAAGACTGAATCAGGAAGAAATAGAAAATATGAACAGACCAATCACAAGCACTGAAATTGAAACTGTGATTAAAAATCTTCCAACAAACAAAAGCCCAGGACCAGATGGCTTCACAGGTGAATTCTATCAAATGTTTAGAGAAGAGCTAACACCTATCCTTCTCAAACTCTTGCAAAATATAGCAGAGGGAGAAACACTCCCAAATTCATTCTACGAGGCCACCATCACCTTGATACCAAAACCAGACAAGGATGTCACAAAGAAAGAAAACTACAGGCCAATATCACTGTTGAACATAGATGCAAAAATCCTCAACAAAATACTAGGAAACAGAATCCAACAGCACATTAAAAGGATCATACAGCATGATCAACTGGGGTTTATTCCAGGAATGCAAGGATTCTTCAATATACGCAAATCTATCAATGTGATAAACCATATTAACAAATTGAAGGAGAAAAACCATATGATCATCTCAATAGATGCAGAGAAAGCTTTCGACAAAATTCAACACCCATTTATGATAAAAACCCTGCAGAAAGTAGGCATAGAGGGAACTTTCCTCAACATAATAAAGGCCATATATGACAAGCCCACAGCAAACATCATCCTCAATGGTGAAAAACTGAAAGCATTTCCACTAGGATCAGGAACAAGACAAGGTTGCCCACTCTCACCACTCTTATTCAACATAGTTTTGGAAGTTTTAGCCACAGCAATCAGAGAAGAAAAGGAAATAAAAGGAATCCAAATCGGAAAAGAAGTAAAGCTGTCACTGTTTGCAGATGACATGATACTATAAATAGAGAATCCTAAAGATGCTACCAGAAAACTACTAGAGCTAATCAATGAATTTTGTAAAGTAGCAGGATACAAAATTAATGCACAGAAATCTCTGGCATTCCTATATACTAATGATGAAAAATCTGAAAGTGAAATCAAGAAAACACTCCCATTTACCATTGCAACAAAAAGAATAAAATATCTAGGAATAAACCTACCTAAGGAATCGAGAGACCTGTATGCAGAAAATTATAAGACACTGATGAAAGAAATTAAAGATGATACAAATAGATGGAGAGATATACCATCTTCTTAGATGGGAAGAATCAACATTGTGAAAATGACTCTATTACCCAAAGCAATCTACAGATTCAATGCAATCCCTATCAAACTACCACTGGCATTTTTCACAGAACTAGAACAAAAAATTTCGCAATTTGTATGGAAACACAAAAGACCCCGAATAGCCAAAGCAATCTTGAGAAAGAAAAAGGAGCTGGAGGAATCAGGCTCCCTGACTTCAGACTATACTACAAAGCTACAGTAATCAAGACAGTATGGTACTGGCACAGAAACAGAACGATAGATCAATGGAACAGGATAGAAAGCCCAGAGATAAACCCACGCACGTATGGACACCTTATCTTTGATAAAGGTGGCAGGAATGTACAGTGGAGAAAGGACAGCCTCTTCAATAAATGGTGCTGGGAAAACTGGACAGGTACATGTAAAAGCATGAGATTAGATCACTCCGTAACACCACACACAAAAATAAGCTCAAAATGGATTAAAGACCTAAATGTAAGGCCAGAAACTATCAAACTCTTAGAGGAAAACATAGGCAGAACACTCTATGACATAAATCACAGCAAGATCCTTTCTGACCCACCTCCTAGAGTAATGGAAATAAAAACAAAAATAAACAAATGGGACCTAATGAAACTTCAAAGCTTTTGCACAGCAAAGGAAACCATAATCAAGACCAAAAGACAACCCTCAGAATGGGAGAAAATATTTGCAAATGAAGCAACTGACAAAGGATTAATCTCCAAAATTTACAAGCAGCTCATGCAGCTCAATAACTAAAAAACAAACGATCCAATCCAAAAATGGGCAGAAGACCTAAATAGACGTTTCTCCAAAGAAGATATACAGAATGCCAACAAACACATGAAAGAATGCTCAACATCATTAATCATTAGAGAAATGCAAATCAAAACTACAATGAGATATCATCTCACACCAGTCAGAATGGCCATCATCAAAAAATCTAGAAACAATAAATGCTGGAGAGGGTGTGGAGAAAAGGGAACACTCTTGCACTGCTGGTGGGAATGTGAATTGGTTCAGCCACTATGGAGAACAGTATGGAGGTTCCTTAAAAAACTACACATAGAACTACCATATGACCCAGCAATCCCACTACTGGGCATATACCCTGAGAAAACCAAAATTCAAAGAGAGTCATGTACCAAAATGTTCATTGCAGCTCTATTTACAATAGCCTGGAGACGGAAACAACCTAAGCGCCCATCATCGGATGAATGGATAAAGAAGATGTGGCACATATATACAATGGAATATTACTCAGCCTTAAAAAGAAATGAAATTGAGCTATTTGTAATGAGATGGATAGACCTAGAGTCTGTCATACAGAGTGAAGTAAGTCAGAAAGAAAAAGACAATTACCGTATGCTAACACATATATATGGAATTTAAGGGGAAAAAAAATGTCATGAAGAACCTAGGGGTAAGACAGGAATAAAGATGCAGACCTACTGGAGAACGGACTTGAGGATATGGGGAGGGGGAAGGGTGAGCTTTGACAGGGCGAGAGAGAGTCATGGACATATACACACTAACAAACGTAGTAAGGTAGATAGCTAGGGGGAAGCAGCCGCAAGGCACAGGGATATTAGCTCGGTGCTTTGTGACAGCCTGGAGGGGTGGGATAGGGAGAGTGGGAGGGAGGGAGATGCAAGAGGGAAGACATATGTATATGTATAACTGATTCACTTTGTTATAAAGCATAAACTAACACACCATTGTAAAGCAATTATACGCCAATAAAGATGTTTAAAAAAAAAGAATATATATAACTGAATCATTTTTGCTGTACACTTGAAACATTGTAAATCAACTATACTCAGTTTGGGCAGGGATGGAGAGATGTATATCCAGCTCTCACTTTTAGTGTTCACTAAGTATCCCCACTTCACCAACCTCTCAGGTCTCTGCTGAGGGCTCTTTCAGACAGACATTGGGAGAAGAGTTGGCCTGACTAGGGTGAGTAAGAACAGGAAGCTTGAATACAACAACTACAATGTTTGCTCTCACTCAGACCTCACATGCACCTGTTGATGAGGCTCTGTGTCCGTCCAAACTCGGAGGCCTCAAGGAGCTAGAATTTGAATGAGAAAACCATAAAACTCTTAGTCCTGCTCATCTTTCTTTTTTTTTTTTTTTTTGGCTGTACACGGGCCTCTCACTGTTGTGGCCTCTCCCATTGCGGAGCACAGGCTCCAGACGCGCAGGCTCAGCAGCCATGGCACACGGGCCCAGCCGCTCCGAGGCATGTGGGATCTTCCCGGACCGGGGCACGAACCCGTGTCCCCTGCATCAGCAGGCAGACTCTCAACCACTGCGCCACCAGGGAAGCCCCCTGCTCATCTTTTTATCAACATCCAACACTAAGCAATCATACCCAGAAGCCAATGACATCCACTATTAAGGAAAATTGTCTTCAAGTCTTAACTAACAAAGTCAAAGACAAAGGCAAATGTTTTTTGTAAAATCTTCTCAGCCCAACCTCTGACACGTAGGGACAACAGCATCTGGCAGCTACCGATAGCTTCTGGTATTCTTTCTGGCCCCTCCATGGATTTTTTCTTATCTCATCCACGTGTTTCTTTAAGCTTTTACTGTAAAGAAGAAAAGGGATTTGGAAAACCACGCAAGACAAATGTGCAGCTTAAGATAAACACCCCCACAGAGGCCACGACACAGCTTCGTGGCAGGCAAGGGATGCCCACCAGGCCTCTCTCCCTTTCCAGGAAGGAGACAGAAGTGTCCTGGTGTCCCACTGGCTCAGGGACTGCTTGCAAGGGGAGGGGGTGCTCCTTCTATGCCCCCTGGGCCCTCCAGCGTGCTTGTCCTTCTTCCCACTGGCCACACCGAGAAGGGAGGATGCCATCCACTGTTAGAACAAACATGATTTGGGGGCTCAGTGCAACCATGCAGCCAGCGCCATCCTGACACATTTGCAGAGGGTGGATCTCGGGGTCTGGTGAGAAAAAGGAGTCCAATGGCTCTTGGAGGCAGCGGGATGGCCTCAGACCAGCTTTAGAATAATGGACATTGGTAGGGCAATGGCTACACAACTAAAAATATGAGTTTCCCAACTTGCTGCCTTTAACTCGTGCAGGAATGAGAGTTACTAACCTAGTGCAGTAACCATACTCTGACAATAGTTGCCTGTAGGCTGTCTCCAGGCCCGACCTGGGTCTCTGCCAGGGCTCCCACCAGCTGGGTCCAGAACCCAAAGTTAGGAGACGCCTCATTTTCTTCATCTTCTAAGCCTCAAGGTAAGTTTTTCTGGAAGACACTTGACCAGCTGTTCTTAATTGATAAGGGGCTTAAGCTGCCCATATGTTGTTGATGCGGGGATACTATCTGACACATTTTTATCCCAAATTACAGCTCTTGTAAACTACACTCCTTTTTTTCAAAAAAGAGAAATCACATGCATCTGCCTTTTGGTTTACTGGCATGATGAGCCTTGCACTTGCTACAAGTGCTGGCTTAAGACAGTGCCATGGTTAGACAGTGAACGCTGCAAAGTCGGCTGCCCCTGCTGGGGGCCATGGCCTCTGTGGGGACATTTCTCTAGCTGAGCCACCTTTACAACCCTGCCTATTTCAAAGTCATATCCAAACACAGTCAACAAGGTTGCCGGAGAGCAGCTCGGAGATGACATCACCCTTAATTAACAGCTGAGAGAGGAGGGCATGAAAAACAGGACGATGCACGATGTAGGTACAGGGAAAAAAAGATGCTTGAAATAATTTCTATCCTATTAAATTGTTGAGGCTGAAGTCCAATTGGTCTATTTTGTCATTTAGCATCTCTGTTGCCTTATTTTCTGTTTGGAAAATCTGTTCATTGATGTCAGTGGGGTGTTAAAGTCTCCTACTATTATTGTATTCCTGTCAGTTTCTCCCTTTATATCTGTTAGTATTCATTTCATTTATTTAGGTGCTCCAGTATTGGGTGCATATATGTTAATGAGTATAATATCCTCTTCTTATATTGATCCCTTTATCATTATATAATGTCCTTCTTTGTCTTTATGGACTTTGTTTTAAAGTCTATTTTGTCTGATATGAGTATTGCTACCCCAGCTTTCTTGTCATTTCTATTTGCATGGAATATCTTTTTCCATCGCCTTTCAATCTGTGCATGTCTTTCACCCTGAAGTGAGTCTCTTGTAGGCAACATATTGTAGGTTTTTGTTTTCTTTAATCCAGTCTGCCATTCTGTCTTTTTATTAGGGCATTTAGTCCATTGACATTTAAAGTAATTTTTTTTTAAGTAAAAACAAGGTTTATTTCAGTATACACAATGAATCATCAAGGAAGGGCAACTGAGCTTCAGCGTCATTAGAAATGAAAAGCTGGTAGAATAAACTGCGTTTTTGTTTTTGTTTTTTTTACATATTTATTGGAGTATAATTGCTTTACAATAGTGCTCCCACCAAAAGACACAGATTGGCTGAACGGATACAAAAACAAGACCCATATATATGCTGTCTACAAGAGACCCACCTCAGACCTAGAGACACATACAGACTGAAAGTAAGCGGATGGAAAAAGATATTCCATGCAAATGGAAACCAAAAGAAAGCTGGAGTAGCAATTCTCATATCAGACAAAATAGGCTTTAAAATAAAGACTATTACAAGAGACAAAGAAGGACACTCCATAATGATCAAGGGATCGATCCAAGAAGAAGATATGACAATTGTAAATATTTATGCACCCAACATAGGATCACCTCAATACATAAGGCAAATACTAACAGCCATAAAAGGGGAAATCGACAGTAACACATTCATAGTAGGGGGCTTTAACACCCCACTTTCACCAATGGACAGATCATCCAAATTGAAAATAAATAAGTAAACTCCTTCCAAAAACAACAGAATACACATTTTTCTCAAGTGCTTATGGAACATTCTCCAGGATAGATCATATCTTGGGTCACAAATCAAGCCTTGGTAAATTTAAGAAAATTGAAATTGTATCAAGTATCTTTTCCAACCACATCACTATGAGACTAGATATCAATTACAGGAAAAGATCTGTAAAAAATACAAACACATGGAGGCTAAACAATACACTACTTAATAACGAAGTGATCACTGAAGAAATCAAAGAGGAAATCAAAAAATACCTAGAAACAAATGATAATGGAGACACGACGACCCAAAACCTATGGGATGCAGCAAAAGCAGTTCTAAGAGGGAAGTTTATAGCAATACAATCCTACTTTAAGAAACAGGAAACATCTCGAATAAACAACCTAACCTTGCACCTAAAACAATTAGAGAAAGAACAAAAAAACCCCAAAGTTAGCAGAAGGAAAGAAATCATAAAGATCAGATCAGAAATAAATGAAAAAGAAATGAAGGAAACAATAGCAAAGATCAATAAAACTAAAAGCTGCTTCTTTGAGAAGATAAACAAAATAGATAAACCATTAGCCAGACTCATCAAGAAAAAAAGGGAGAAGACTCAAATCAATAGAATTAGAAATGAAAAAGGAGAAGTAACAACTGACACTGCAGAAATACAAAAGATCGTGAGAGATTACTACAAGGAACTCTATGCCAATAAAATGGACAACCTGGAAGAAATGGACAAATTCTTAGAAATGCACAACCTGGCAAGACTGAATCAGGAAGAAATAGAAAATATGAACAGATCAATCACAAGCACTGAAATTGAAACTGTGATTAAAAATCTTCCAACAGATTGGCAGAGGGGAAGATGGCGGAAGAGTAAGACGCGGAGATCACCTTCCTCCCCACAGGTACACCAGAAATACATCTACACGTGGAGCAACTCCTACAGAACACCTACTGAATGCTGGAAGAAGACCTCAGACCTCCCAAAAGGCAAGAAACTCCCCACGTACCTGGGTATGGCAAAAGAAAAAACAGAGACAAAAGAATAGGGATGGGACCTGCACTGGTGGGAGGGAACTGTGAGGGAGGAAAGGTTTCCACCCACTAGGAAGCCCCTTCGCAGGGGAGACTGCAGAGGCGGAGAGGGGAGCTTCGGAGCCGCAGAGGAGAGCACAGCAACAGGGGTGTGGAGGGCAAAGCGGGGAGATTCCCGCACAGAGGATTGGTGCCGACTGGCACTCACCAGCCCGAGAGGCTTGTCTGCTCGCCCGCCAGGGCGGTGGGGGGGCTGCGAGCTGAGGCTCGGGCTTTGGTCGGAGCACAGGGAGAGGACTGGGGTTGGCTGCGTGAACACAGCCTGAAGGGGTTAGTGCACCACGGCTAGCCGGGAGGGAGTCCGGGAAAAGGTCTGGAGCTGCCGAAGAGGCAAGAGACTTTTTCTTCACTCTTTGTTTCCTGGTGCGTGAGGAGAGGGGATTAAGAACGCTGCTTAAACGAGCTCCAGAGATGGGCTTGAGCCGCGGCTAAAAGCGCGGACCCCAGAGACGGGCGGGAGACGCTAAGGCTGCTGCTGCCGCCAACAAGGGGCCTGTGTGCGAGCACAGGTCACTATCCACACCCCCCTTCCGGAGAGGCTGTGCAGCCCGCCACTGCCAGGTTCCTGGGATCCAGGGACAACTTCCCCGGGAGAACGCACGGCGGGCCTCAGGCTGGTGCAACGTCACGCTGGCCTCTGCCGCCGCAGGCTCGCCCCGCACTCCGCGCTCCTCCCTCCCCCCGGCCTGAGTGAGCCAGAGGCTCCGAATCAGCGGCTCCTTTAACCCTGTCCTGTCTGAGCAAAAAACAGACCCCCTCCAGCGACCTACACTCAGAGGTGGGGCCAAATCAAAGTTGAGCCCCTGGGAGCTGTGAGAACAAAGAAGAGAAAGGGAAATCTCTCCCAACAGCCTCAGAAGCAGCGGATTAAAGCTCCACAATCAACTTCATGTACCCTGCAGCTGTGGAATACATGAATAGAAAACGAGTCATCCCAAATTGAGGAGGTGGACTTCGAGAGCAAGATTTATTATTTTTTCCCCCTTTTCCTCTTTTTGTGAGTGTGTATGTGTATGCTTCTGTGTGAGATTTTGTCTGTATAGCTTTGCTTCCACCATTTGTCCTACGGTTCTATCCGTCCGGTTTTTTAAAAAATATTTCTCTTAATAATTAATTTTAATAACTTTATTATACTTTTTTTCTTCCTTTCTTTCTTTCTCCCTTCCTTCCTCTTTCTTTCTTTCTTTCTTTCTTCCTTTCTTTCCTTCCCTCCTTTAGACAACGAGTCATCCCAAATTGAAGAGGTGGACTTCGAGAGCAAGATTTATGATTTTTTCCGCTTTACCTCTTTTTGTGAGGGTGTATGTGTATGCTTCTGTGTAAGATTTTGTCTGTATAGCTTTGCTTCCACCATTTGTCCTAAGGTTCTATCCGTCCCTTTTTTTTTTCCTAATTATTTTTTAATTTAATAACTTTATTATATTTTACTTTATTTTATTTTACTGTATCTTCTTTCTTTCTTTCTTTTTTCCTTCCTTCCCTCCTTCCTTCCTTTCTCCTTCCCTGCCTCCCTCCCTCCTTTCTTTCCTTCTTTCCTACTTTTCTTCTTTCTTTCTTTCTTTCTTCCTACTTCTACTAATTCTTTCTCTCTACTTTTTCTCCCTTCTATTCTGAGCCACGTGGATGAAAGGCTCTTGGTGCTGCAGCCAGGAGTCAGTGCTGTGCCACTGATGTGGGAGAGCCAACTTCAGGACAATGGTCAACAAGAGACCTCCCAGCTCCACATAATATCAAATGGCAAAAATCTCCCAGAGATCTCCATCTCAACACCAGCACTCAGCTTCACTCAACGACCAGCAAGCCACAGTGCTGGACAACCTATGGCAAACAACTAGCAAAACAGGAACACAACCACACCCATTAGCAGAGAGGCTGCCTAAAATCATAATAAGTCCACAAACACCCCAAAACACACCACCAGACGTGGACCTGCCCACTAGAGAGACAAGATCCAGCCTCATCCACCACAACACAGGCACTAGTCCCCTCCACCAGGAAGCCTACACAATCCACTGAACCAGCCTTAGCCACTGGAGACAGACATCAAAAACAACGGGAACTACGAACGTGCAGCCTGCAAAAAGGAGACCCCAAACACAGTAAGATAAGCAAAATGAGAAGACAGAAAAACACACAGCAGATGAAGGAGCAAGATAAAAACGCACCAGACCTAACAAATGAAGAGGAAATAGGCAGTCTACCGGAAAAAGAATTCAGAATACTGAGAGTAAAGTTGATCCAAAATCTTGGAAATAGAATGGACAAAATGCAAGGAACAATTAACAAGGACCTAGAAGAACTAAAGATGAAACAAACAATGATGAACAACACAATAAATGAAATGAAAAAGACTCCAGATGGGATCAATAGCAGAATAACTGAGGCAGAAGAACGGATAAGTGACCTGGAAGATAAAATAGTGGAAATAACTACTGCAGAGCAGAATAAAGAAAAAAGAATGAAAAGAACTGAGGACAGTCTCAGAGACCTCTGGGACAACATTAAATGCACCAACATTCGAATTATAGGGGTTCCAGAAGAAGAAGAGAAAAAGAAAGGGACTGAGAAAATAAAGAGATTATAGTTGAAAACTTCCCTAATATGGGAAAGGAAATAGTTAATCAAGTCCAGGAAGCACAGAGAGTCCCATTCAGGATAAATCCAAGGAGGAATACGCCAAGACACATATTAATCAAACTGTCAAAAATTAAATACAAAGAAAGCATATTAAAAGCAGCAAGGGAAAAACAACAAATAACACACAAGGGAATCCCCATAAGGTTAACAGCTGATCTTTCAGCAGAAACTCTGCAAGCCACAAGGGAGTGGCAGGACATACTGAAAGTGATGAAGGAGAAAAACCTGCAACCAAGACTACTCTACCCAGCAAGGATTTCATTCAGATTTGATGGAGAAATTCAAACCTTTACAGACAAGCAAAAGCTGAGAGAGTTCAGCACCACCAAACCAGCTTTACAACAAATGGTAAAGGAACTTCTCTAGGCAAGAAACACAGAGAAGGAAAAGACCTATAATAACGAACCCAAAACAATTTAGAAAATGGGAATAGGAACATACATATCGATAATTACTTTAAATGTAAATGGACTAAATGCTCCCACCTAAAGACACAGATTGGCTGAATGGATACAAAAACAAGACCCATATATATGCTGTCTACAAGAGACCCACTTCAGACCTAGAGATGCATACAGACTGAAAGTAAGGGGATGGAAAAAGATATTCCATGCAAATGGAAACCAAAAGAAACCTGGAGTAGCAATTCTCATATCAGACAAAATAGACTTTAAAATAAAGACTATTACAAGAGACAAAGAAGGACACTCCATAATGATCAAGGGATCGATCCAAGAAGAAGATATAACAATTGTAAATATTTATGCACCCAACATAGGAGCATCTCAATACATAAGGCAAATACTAACAGCCATAAAAGGGGAAATCGACAGTAACACATTCATAGTAGGGGGCTTTAACACCCCACTTTCACCCATGGACAGATCATCCAAATTGAAAATAAATAAGTAAACACAAGCTTTAAATGAGACATTAAACAGGATGGACTTAATTGATATTTATAGGACACTCCATCCAAAAACAACAGAATACGCATTTTTCTCAAGTGCTCATGGAACATCCTCCAGGATAGATCATATCTTGGGTCACAAATCAAGCCTTGGTAAATTTAAGAAAATTGAAATTTTATCAAGTGTCTTTTCTGACCACAACGCCATGAGACTAGATATCAATTACAGGAAAAGATCTGTAAAAAATACAAACACATGGAGGCTAAACAATACACTACTTAATAACGAAGTGATCACTGAAGAAATCAAAGAGGAAATTTAAAAATACCTAGAAACAAATGACAATGGAGACACAACGACCCAAAACCTATGGGATGCAGCAAAAGCAGTTCTAAGGGGGAAGTTTATAGCAATACAAGCCCACCTTAAGAAGCAGGAAACATCTCAAATAAAAAACCTAACGTTGCACCTCAAGCAATTAGAGAAAGAAGAACAAAAAAACCCCAAAGTTAGCAGAAGGAAAGAAATCATAAAGATCAGATCAGAAATAAATGAAAAAGAAATGAAGGAAACAATAGCAAAGATCAATAAAACTAAAAGCTGCTTCTTTGAGAAGATAAACAAAATAGATAAACCATTAGCCAGACTCATCAAGAAAAAAAGGGAGAAGACTCTAATTAATAGAATTAGAAATGAAAAAGGAGAAGTAACAACTGACACTGCAGAAATACAAAAGATCATGAGGGATTACTACAAGTTACTCTGTGCCAATAAAATGAACAAATTCTTAGAAATGCACAACGTGGCAAGACTGAATCAGGAAGAAATAGAAAATATGAACAGATCAATCACAAGCACTGAAATTGAAACTGTGATTAAAAATCTTCCAAGAAACAAAAGCTCAGGACCAGATGGCTTCACAGGTGAATTCTATCAAACATTTAGAGAAGAGCTAACACCTATCCTTCTCAAACTCTTCCAAAATATAGCAGAGGGAGAAACACTCCCAAATTCCTTCTACGAGGCCACCATCACCTTGATACCAAAACCAGACAAGGATGTCACAAAGAAAGAAAACTACAGGCCAATATCACTGATGAACATAGATGCAAAAATCCTCAACAAAATACAAGCAAACAGAATCCAACAGCACATTAAAAGGATCATACAGCATGATCAACTGGGGTTTATTCCAGGAATGCAAGGATTCTTCAATATATGCAAATCTATCAATGTGATAAACCATATTAACAAACTGAAGGAGAAAAACCGTATGATCATCTCAATAGATGCAGAGAAAGCTTTCGACAAAATTCAACACCCATTTATGATAAAAACCCTGCAGAAAGTAGGCATAGAGGGAACTTTCCTCAACATAATAAAGGCCATATATGACAAGCCCACAGCCAACATCATCCTCAATGGTGAAAAACTGAAAGCATTTCCATAAGATCAGGAACAAGACAAGTTTGCCCACTCTCACCACTCTTATTCAACATAGTTTTCGAAGCTTTAGCCACAGCAATCAGAGAAGAAAAGGAAATAAAAGGAATCCAAATTGGAAAAGAAGAAGTAAAGCTGTCACTGTTTGCAGATGACATGATACTATACATAGAGAATCCTAAAGATGCTACCAGAAAACTTCTAGAGATAATCAATGAATTTGGTAAAGTAGCAGGATACAAAATTAATGCACAGAAATCTCTTGCATTCCTATACACTAATGATGAAAAATCTGAAAGTGAAATCAAGAAAACACTCCCATTTACCACTGCAACAAAAAGAATAAAATATCTAGGAATAAACCTACCTAAGGAGACAAAAGACCTGTATGCAGAAAATTATAAGACACTGATGAAAGAAATTAAAGATGATACAAATAGATGGAGAGATATACCATGTTCTTGGATTGGAAGAATCAACATTGTGAAAATGACTCTACTACCCAAAGCAATCTATAGATTCAATGCAATCCCTATCAAACTACCACTGGCATTTTTCACAGAACTAGAACAAAAAATTTCACAATTTGTATGGAAACACAAAAGACCCCGAATAGCCAAAGCAATCTTGAGAATGAAAAACGGAGCTGGAGGAATCAGGCTCCCTGACTTCAGACTATACTACAAAGCTACAGTAATCAAGACAGTATGGTACTGGCACAAAAACAGAACGATAGATCAATGGAACAGGATAGAAAGCCCAGAGATAAACCCACACACATATGGTCACCTTATCTTTGATAAAGGTGGCATACAGTGGAGAAAGGACAGCCTCTTCAATAAGTGGTGCTGGGAAAACTGGACAGGTACATGTAAAAGTATGAGATTGGATCACTCCCTAACACCATACACAAAAATAAGCTCAAAATGGATTAAAGGCCTAAATGTAAGGCCAGAAACTATCAAACTCTTAGAGGAAAACATAGGCAGAACACTCTATGACATAAATCACAGCAAGATCCTTTTTGACCCACCTCCTAGACAAATGGAAATAAAAATAAACAAATGGGACCTAATGAAACTTCAAAGCTTTTGCACAGCAAAGGAAACCACAAAGAAGACCAAAAGACAACCCTCAGAATGGGAGAAAATAGTTGCAAATGAAGCAACTGACAAGGGGTTAATCTCCAAAATTTATAAGCAGCTCATGCAGCTCAATAACAGAAAAACAAACAATCCAATCCAAAAATGGGCAGAAGACCTAAACAGACATTTCTCCAAAGAAGATATACAGACTGCCAACAAACAAATGAAAGAATGCTCAACATCATTAATCATTAGAGAAATGCAAATCAAAACTACAATGAGATATCATCTCACACCAGTCAGAATAGCCATCATCAAAAAATCTAGAAACAATA
Source organism: Delphinapterus leucas (assembly GCF_059928025.1). Taxonomy (NCBI): domain Eukaryota; kingdom Metazoa; phylum Chordata; class Mammalia; order Artiodactyla; family Monodontidae; genus Delphinapterus; species Delphinapterus leucas. The sequence goes on from NC_143134.1 coordinate 30,872,137, forward strand.
AATGTTGGAGAGGGTGTGGAGAAAAGGGAACACTGTTGCACTGCTGGTGCGAATGTGAATTGGTACAGCCACTATGGAGAACAGTATGGAGGTTCCTTAAAAAACTACAGATAGAACTACCATGTGGCCCAGCAATCCCACTACTGGGCATATACCCTGAGAAAACCAAAATTCAAAAAGAGTCATGTACCAAAATGTTCATTGCAGCTCTATTTACAATAGCCTGGAGATGGAAACAACCTAAGCGCCCATCATCGGATGAATGGATAAAGAAGATGTGGCACATATATACAATGGAATATTACTCAGCCTTAAAAAGAAATGAAATTGAGCTATTTGTAATGAGATGGATAGACCTAGAGTCTGTCATACAGAGTGAAGTAAGTCAGAAAGAAAAAGACAAATACCGTATGCTAACACATATATATGGAATTTAAGGAAAAAAATGTCATGAAGAACCTATGGGTAAGACAGGAATAAAGACACAGACCTACTGGAGAACAGACTTGAGGATATGGGGAGGGTGAAGGGTGAGCTGTGACAAAGCGAGAGAGAGGCATGGACATATATACACTAACAAATGTAAGGTAGATAGCTAGTGGGAAGCACCCGCATAGCACAGGAAGATCAGCTCGGTGCTTTGTGACCGCCTGGAGGGGTGGGATGGGGAGGGTGGGAGGGAGGGAGATGCAAGAGAGAAGAGATATGGGAACATATGTATATGTATAACTGATTCACTTTGTTATAAAGCAGAAACTAACACACCATTGTAAAGCAATTATACCCCAATAAAGTTGTTAAAAAAAAAAAATCTTCCAACAAACAAAAGCCCAGGACCAGATGGCTTCACAGGCGAATTCTGTCAAACATTTAGAGAAGAGCTAACACCTATCCTTCTCAAACTCTTCCAAAATATAGCAAGGGAGGAACACTCCCAAATTCATTCTACGAGGCCACCATAACCTTAATACCAAAACCAGACAAGGATGTCACAAAGAAAACTCTAGGCCAATATCACTGATGAATATAGATGCAAAAATCCTCAACAAAATACTAGCAAATAGAATCCAACAGCACATTAAAAGGATCATACACCATGATCAAGTGGGGTTTATTCCAGGAATGCAAGGATTCTTCAATATATGCAAATCTATCAATGTGATACACCATATTAACAAATGAAGGAGAAAAAGCATATGATCATCTCAATAGATGTAAAGTAATTATTGATAGTCATGTACTTATTGTCATGTTAAACCTTGTTTTCCAGTTGATTTTGTAGTTCTTCTACAAAACTTATTTTTTGTTTTTCCTTTTGTGGTTTGATATGGTTTTCTTTTTTATTATGCTTGAGTTTCTTTTTGGTTTTTGTGAATCTATTGTATGTTTTTGATTTGTGGTTACCATGGTTTTCAAGTATGTTGACCCTTAACTATATCTACTTGCTTTATACTGATAATACAAGTTCAAACACATTCTAAAAGATGTACATTTTTTATTCCCTGCCCTCACATTTTTGTGATTTTGATGCCCTATTTTACATCTTCATGTTCATCCTTTTGCTGTTAATTGTAGTTAGAATTGCTTTTACAAAAATTTTTTAATTGTTTTTGAATCTATTTACTGGGCTATTTAAGTGATCTTCCATCCTTTTATATATTTGTCCTTCCTATTGTGATTTTCCCTTTCCTATAGATTCTTGCTTCTTTTCTATTTAGAGAAGATATTTCAATATTTCTTTTAGGGTAGGTTTAGTATTGTTGTATTATTTTAGTTTTTGCTTGTCTGAGAAATTATTTATCTCTCTTTCTATTCTAAATGATAATCTTTCTGGGCAGAGTATCCTTGGTTCCAAGTTTTTCTGTTTCAGGGCTTTGAATAAATCATGTCATTCACTTCTAGCCTGCAAAATTTCTGCAGAGAAATCAGCTGACAGCCTTATTGGGGTTCCCTTGTAGCTGACTCTTTGTTTTTCTCTTGCTGCCTTTAGAATCCTCTCTTTATTTTTAACTTTTGCCATTTTACTTATAATATTTATGTCTTGGTGTGGGTCTGTTTGGGTTCATCTTGTTTGGGACCCTCTGTGCTTCCCGTACCTGGATATTTGTTTCCTTTTTCAAGTTTGGGAAGTTTTCAGCCATAATTTCTTCAAATACATTTTTGATCCCCTTCTCTCTCTCTTCTCCTTCTGGAACTCCTATTATGTGTAGGTTTGCATGCTTTACATTATCCCACAGATCTCACCTGTTGCTTTCATTTGTTTTTCATTTGTCTTTCTGTGTGCTATTCTGATTGGGTGATTTCCATTATTCTATCTTCCAGATCACTTATCTGTTCATCTGTGTCATTTAGTTTGCTATTCACTGCTTCTAGATCGGTTTTTATCTCAGCAATTGAGCTGTATAATTTTGATTGGTTCCGTTTTATAGTTTCTAGTTCCTTTTTACAGTGATCTGCATTTCTATCGATAATCTTTCTTATTTCCTTTAGCATTTGTACTACCTCCTTTTTGAACTCAGTGTCTAGTAGACTGGTGAGGTCTGTTTCATTATTTGTTCTTTCATGGGATTTTTCTTGTTCCTTTAATTGGGAGTGGTGCTTCTGCTTTTTCATTTTACTTAACTTTCTCTGCCTCTATGACTTTAGGAGAAACAGTTATCTACTGTGGTCTTGAAGGGGTGTTTTTGTGTGGGAGCAGCCCTGTGTAGACTGTGTGAGTCCAATATTTTTGGTATGGATGCCAGCCACATCTTTTCTCAGTGTGTGCTGGCCATTATCCCCTTGATAGTGGGTGTAATTGATGTTGTGGTGTCCAGAGCCAGCACTGGATGTTTGGCAGGGCCTCCTCTTTGCTCCATGGCTATCACAGCCCTGTTGGGGGCGGGTTCCGCTCCCCAGTTACTGGAGTAGAAGCCCTGAGGATTGGGTTCAATTCGGCTACGTTGCCCTTGACTGCATGCTTTGTCCCAAAGGAGGTGAGTGCTGAAGCAAGTGAGGTCCCTGTGGTCACAGCGAACCTATTCACCACCTGTGCAGAAGTCCATGGTTCTGCCCAGAAGCAGCCCAAGGTCACATCCTTTTCTCCATTGTGTTTATCCTAGACCTAGTGCTAGGCTGGTCCTGGGGTCCAGAGTTCTGTAGCTGCAGGAATTGAGGTGGTTGTGCTGCCGCCTGGGACCTGGGCTGCCTCTGGCTGCTCTCTCCCAGGACCTGTTCATCCCAGCTCTGGCTCCAAGCCATAGTGTGGGGTGGGCGGGACCGGAGCACTCCTGCCAGGAAAGGAACTGCTGCATATTCCTCCTCAGAGGCTGTCCGCCCAAGACGTGTGTTTCTGTGGTACCACCCTGTGTGCACGCCACTGCTGGACCTGTGCCCCACTGTGCACATGCTGACAATGGGCTCCAATAAAGGACCACACCCACCATTCATACACTGGCAATGGGCTCTGAGGTTTGGACCATTACCACACCCCAAGCCCTCCAGTCTGTCTCTGCACAGTTAAACCAAGTTTTCTCCCAGGGCCCGTCCACCTGAGATTCAGTGCCTTCCTGCTGCTGGTACTAGCAGTCCTACCGGGCATGCATTTCAGGCTGGGAAGTGCGGCAAGTTGGTGGCCTGTCTCTCTCCACCCTGATTGCTAGCAAGCTGGCACATGTGCACTCTTTGAGAGCAAAGTTCAGACCCCTCCAGCCCCTCTATCTGTCCCATCAGACCTCCCAGCAGGCAAGGCGGATCCCTAGGGAGAGTGCCTGTCTGTGTGGACTTTCCCTCCTATGTCCTCATCCTCTTACTCAGGGCCCTACTGTCTCTCAGAAAGGCTTGAGTTCTTGGGACAGGACCAGGAGAGGGCATGATGCCTGGGATTGCAGCACCCATTATGCTATCAGACTACAGCTAGAGTCAATCATGGAGGAAGGCAGAGGCAGCCCTGGAGTACTACACCTCATCACCCCTCCCCTTCTAAGAACCTTCAGTTATGGGAGGTAATCCATTCTCGATTGAGTCAATGTTTTCTATCACTGTTGCAGAAAACAACCTATGTGGTGTTTTGTCTAAAATTTCTATCTTGTATAAAGTATTTTGGCAGATATTTTTCCTACTGTATGTGATGAAATCACAGGGAGAAGAGGCAGTTCAGAATCATGATTCGACAGGTGGTCTAGTCAGACCTGCAGAGCCTTCACCCCTTCCTGGTTCACTCTGGTGGGGGTCACACCCACTCCCTGTGACAGCCCTTTAAAGAGGCCCCTACTGGGGTAATCAGCCCATTTTAAAGGTGTAGATCTGAAGCCTGACTACCACGCCCTGAGCAACAGGGCATGAAGGCAGAGATGAGTCCTCTGTTAGGACATGAAGAGCTGACTGTTCAAACGATTACTTGCTAAGAGATTAGTTTCCAATGAGAGATCTAGAGTTCCTCATGTACATTACAGTAACTGTTGGCTCAAGGCACCTGTCTGCTCTCTCCATAGACTTCCCAGCTACAGGGTCCTTCAAGCCTCTAAGAGCACGTGGTGAATGGCTGGCAGTCTCTGGTTGTCATTTCCCTGTAACCCCCGCCACTGTTACAGACACACACACACACCACACCACACACACCACACTCACACACCACACACACACCACACACACACACCCCACACCCCACACTCACCACACACACACCACACACACACACACCACACACACACCGCACACACCACACACACACACACCACACACACCACACACAACACACTCACCACACACACACAACACACACACACCCCACACATACCACACTCACCACACACACACCACACCACACACACACCACACACCACACACACACCACACACACACCACACAACACACACAACACACTCACCACACACACACAACACACACACACCCCACACATACCACACTCACCACACACACACACCACACACACACACACACACCGCACACACACACACTGCACACACACCACACACAGCACACACCACACACACACCACACCACACACACACACCACACAACACACATACCACACACACCACGCACAGCACACACAAACGCACACCACACTCACCACACACACACACCACACTGCACAAACACCACACACACACCACACACACACACCACACAACCACACACACCACACACCACACCACACACACACACCACACACACATACTACACACACCACACCACACACACACGCACACACACACAGGGCCCAGAGCTACCTTCCCTGCACCCCCACACTGTTCACCACTTGTTTTGCCAGAACAGAACAAATATTCTTATGTGGTCATTTTGCCTACAGACCGTCCACTAAAACACAGGTCTCGCCCACCCCTCCCCCTGCCTTCCTCCCTGCAGAGGTTTGGTCCACAGGCAATGGCTCTGTGAGCCGGGATCACTGTTTTCAGAAGAAGCCAATGGGGAGCCCCGTAGACCTCGTATGTAACTACAAATGGAAATCCTTGTGACACCCTTGAATAAAGTAACAAAATGCATGGAGGGCTCTCTGACAGATCATGAATACGTGGCTTGAGGAAGTTGGGAAGCTTTTATCAGTAAGTGCTGACCTCACAAAGAAGTCTGTAAGAGAATTAAAACAGAGAAATACAAAGTGTGTGCATGTGTATGTTAGGGAGAGGATACAGGACAAAAGCAGGTGTAGCTCTCGCTGGCCCCTCTCTGGCGTGGCCTGAGTACATTGATAGTGACCATTAATTATACTGCCTGAGATGGTTGTTGAGACCAAACTTCACCCTGCCCGTCTATCCCATCTCGCATTCTTTGCCAGCCTCAGTGCCCACCCTACAGTTTCTCTAACATAATAAGCCATGTGCTTTCTCACCCCAGGGCCTTTGCACATGCTGTTTCACTAATCCTCCTTCCCCTTCAGGGCTCTGCTTAAATGCCCTGTCCCAGCAAGTCCACCTTCAACCCCTGGACCCCGTCAGGCCAGGTTAACTCACGCTGAGCACATTTCACACTGTGTAACCAATTAGCATAGTTGTATGTGTGGTATATCCACCACATAGTGTGGCAGGATAGTTAGTGTTACTAGTAGTTTGAGTCTATCCTACCCTGTGGGCTGCGCGCTTTGTGAGGAAGGGGCTGTGGCTCTCCTGTTCAGATTTGGGCCCTGGGTAACTGGCATGAACCTTCCATGTAAAAGTAAAAACCCACCCTGCCACTCACTGGGCTGAAAGGGCAGCCCCAGAAGACCAGCTGCAGAATTCATAAGAAAAGCACTTCTCACAGGACAGCTGTGCCGTCACGACAATGCCTTCTGTGAAGGATTGCTGCTGTTCCCACTGAGAAGCTTGAGTGTCTAAAATCCTAGACTGTCAGACACTTGCCATTTGGAATGAAAGCTGTGAGAATGAAGCATCCCATGATCCCCAAGGGGACTTGGGTCTCTGACTCAGGGATGAAGCCCAGATGTACAACCCAGGTGCACAGCTTCAGACAAGGGGTCTCTGGACACACGTTCTTGCAGTTCCCAAGGATGTCTACACAGCTCTGCAGGGCAAGCCTATCAACCCATAGCTTCATTCCAATTTCACCTAAACTCCATCCTTTACAAATCCTAAAAAACTCTTTCCCTTTATTGGTAAGATGCCCAAAGACTCCTTTGGTAAGCAATCAGCTTACTATAACAGGTCAATGAACCAGAGGCCAGGTTGGTCCCCGGAGGTCCCAGGCGAGAAGACACATTGATCTGAAACAGAGCGTGGTGCCTCCTGACAGCCTGTGTGTTGTCCACGTCCCCAGCACTTGGGCCAGTAGGCTCCACATGGTGACCAGGGCTGCAGCCTCTGTCTTCTCCAGGTTCAATCATAGACATTTAAAATATTGAGATATAAGTCACAAACTGTAAATTCACCCTTTAAAAGTGAACTTTTATTTCAGTGGGGTTTAAAAAATATATTTACAAGGTTGTGCAATCATCACCACTATCTAGTTCCACAACATTTTCATAGTCCAAAAACAGATCCCCAAGACCCACTGGACAGTCACTCCCCATTCCCACGCAGCCCCTGGCAACCTCTGATCTGCTTCCTGTCTCTATAGATTTGCCTATTCTGGACATTTCATAGAAATGAAAACTTACGACGTGGCCTTTGTGTCCGGCTTCTTTCATTCAGTATAACGTTTTCAAGGTTCATCCAACTTGTAGCACGTACCAGTATTTCATTCCTTTTGTGGCTGAATAATATTCCTCTGTATGGGTAGACTATATTTTGCTTATCTCGTCATCAGTTTATAAGACACTTGAGGTTTTTTTTTTTTTTTTTGGCTATTGTGAATAATGCAGCTATGAACATTTGTATACAAACTATCGTGTGGACACATGTTTTCATTTCTCTTGGGTTTAAACCTAGGAATGGAAATGCTGGTTCATGTGGTAACTCTGCTTACCATTTTGAGGAGCTGCCAGGCTGTTTCCCAAAGCAGCTGCACCATTTGCATTCCCACCAGCAGTAAATGATGGTTCCAGTTTTTCCACATCCTCACCAACACTTGTCTTTTTGACTAGAGCCACCTTAGTGGGTGTGGAATGAGTGTGACTATATTTTTCTTGAGTAAATAGGTTTCCCCTCTTACTATCATACCCAAATTCAAGCGTCCCTTTAAGAACACACAATCCTGACGCATAATCACAAGCATGTCCAAATGCCCTTCATGCTGTGGCCTGAGAGCTATGTACGTAGCGGATATGTGAAGCAGATCCAACCTCTTCCTACCTGAATGACCTTGGGCAAGTTATTTATCATGGCTCAGCCTGAGTTTCCACATCTATAAAATGGAGATGGTAATGTCTATTGGGAGGATTTAATGAGATAATATATGTAAAGTCTCTAGAAAAGTGCCTGGAAAATAAGAAGCTACTGTGTTTCTCATTATCATTTTAATAAATTGATACTCCTGAGCTCCTATTAGCAATAGAGTGACTTAATTTGTTAGAGTAAATTAGAGAGACATAGTGATCCACTTACCATCATTTGATCTAACCAAGTGACCCACAATCCAGAAACAATCTCTAAAGACAGCTGGCCAGGGAGGGGCTGAGGCTCAGATATCTGTAATTGACCTCAAAGTGTGGTGTTACAGGCTCCAACCAGCTGGGCAAGATGGGAACTGAGCACTTAGGATGAAGCCCAAAGGATGGAAAGTCATGCCACTGCATTCCCGGTGGCTTGCATCCCCTCTTTCCTGGGGCCTCCCTTGGGAACACCAAGATTGGCCTGGGGGGCTGTCCAGATAACACATTCAGGGCAAACCAGGCTTTCCAAAGCCCTTTCCGTTTTCAGTCTCTGATTCTTCCCTCCTCAAGGCAGACTCATTCCCTCATTTGTGGAGGTTTCTTACCCCCTCCAGGCCTGGTGACCTGTTTCTCCAAAGTTGTAACTGCTCAGACCCTCTCATGGATGGTAAAGCGCCCATCTTGGTGACTACTACAGTTTATCCAACCAGCATGAGGGGTGTCACCATGTCACAAGCTCACTAGCCTTTGACTCTCAGAGTGGAGCAGAGGCTCCACACACCTTGCCATCCTGTCTCATAAATCACGGGGGGCCTGTATGAATCTTATTCACCTTGCCTAGGCTACCTCTCCCACGGTCTGGGACCGCTCGGGCAGCCCAGGGTCTCCAGATTTCTCTGTGGAGCCCTGTCCTCTACACCTCAGGCTACTCCGAGGGCAGCAGCTGCCCCTGGAGCCGGTTAGAAATGTAGACTCTCAGGCTTCACCCCACACCCGCTGAATCAGAATCTGCATTCACACTCCAGGAGAATCGTGCTCTCAACCTAATAGTTTCCAACCAACTGACAAATTTTAGAGCAACGCCCTGGGCAGCTGTTCTGCTTAAACAGAGGCCTTTAGTCAGGAACATTCTGTTTTCTGGGTGCCTAGTTTTCATCAGCGTATCAGCCTGCAGCCGTCACCTCTCTTCACTTGCCTTCACAGCCGGTCTACTCTTCCTCCCATCTGTGCGCTCACCCTCAGTCCCCAGAGACAGGACTCCACTGCCTGCACACATGCACACTCACCTGCACATGCATATGCTAACACTACCCATGTGTTCACGTGCTGCACATGCATACACTTTACACGTGGATGTGTACACACACACATGCACATTTAAACACATGCTCGCATACCCACCTGAACATGCAGAGACAGACATGCACACTTGTGTGCACACTTACACACTTGTGAGCACACACAGGACCCTGTTCTCAATCTCTGGGACCAGCTGAGAGAGGGAAAAATAAGACTGATTCCAACATACATCAAGACTCTCTGTAAAACCTGTGGGTAAAATACACAGTCCTCTCTCCTGAGAAAGATCGGGATTTTTCAGCCTGACTTTTGAGAGCCTGTTTTGTAAATCTGTATATATTGAGAAACAGTCAGTGGTCTGAATGAATTAAGATCAGCTGCATGCATGCTGACTGACATGGTCAGGTCATGATCACGTTGGCAGGTGTGAGTTCGTGGAAGGACAGGAACCACCCCCTCTGCATTGCCCTCCAATAGGCAGGTGTCCACAACTGGAGAGACCCTTGACCTCGAGGTCTGCCCGTCATCTGTAAGATGTGACCACCCACCTATTTCAGTCTCTGCACAGGGTCCCTGCTGGCCCAACGGCAGAAACTGAGGCTCTCACAGCTCACTGGTCGAGGGCCCTTCACATCTGAACTGAAGCCCCCCCCCAAAAGTCACACTGAACTTATGGGGAGAAACGCAAAGGAGGCAGATGCCCACCTTTTTAAGGCATGGAATTTATTTTATGTACCAACGAACACATAGTACTTACCTGTACAGTTTACAGGACTGAGATGGACAACCATCCGTGTTAGGTTATGCTAGCGCCTCATCTGCACTGTCCACGACAGCAGATATAGGCCACACGCAGCTATCTATATTACAATGAAATAAAATTAAAAATTTAGTTCCTTAGCCCCACGAACCACATTTTGGGTGCTCAGAAGCCACGTGTGGCTACCGCATTGGGCAGCACAGACAGAACATCCCCCAAGGTTCTACTGGACAGCCTTGTCTTGGATGTTCAGTGCAAGCTCAGCTTTCCATAGCACAGGTCTGATCGTTACTACAAGACACTCAAGTGGACCCATCTGTAAAATGGGAGTGAAAATAATGCCTAACCGTCAGAAGAAGTTATTGCAAGGATTTTATATCTTATATATGAAACACACACACACAGAACAACCAAGTTCCCAGCACGTACACACATAGTGTTCTGTTGCCTGACAAATCTGAGTTACTGCTATGTCTTAGTCCACTCAGGCTGCTGGGTGGCTTACAAACAAGAAATCTGCTCACAGTTCTGGAGGCTTTAAGTCCAAGATCAAGGCACCGGAAGGTGGGTGAGGACCTGCTTCCTGGTTCATAGATGGATGACTTACTGCTGTCTGCTATCACATGGAGGAAGGGGCAAGGGAGGTCTCTAGGGTTTCTTTTGTAAGGGCACTAATCCCAACAGGGGGCTCCACCCTCATGATCTAGTCACCTCCCAAAGGTCCCACTTCCTAATACCATCACACTGAGCCTCAGGATTTAACATAGGAATTTTGTAGAGACACAGCCTGTAGCAATGGGTTCGAGCTTCTGCCAAGTGCCTTAATGCAGGCACACGTGGTTCTCCCTGGAGTCCTTACTTTGTCAGATGTTAATAAGATATCTCTACTCTGTTAAAGGACTGAGGAAATCTAACTCTGAAATGCTTGCAACATTCCTGTCCTGCACAGGATTTCTCTGCCTTGGCTTCTTCCAAGGTATTCTCCCGAAATCCAAAGCCAGAGCTGCTTTACCCTGGTAAGGTCTGTGTTGGCTTGTTACTCACTTGGAAAGGGTTTATCGCTCACCATTGTGTTGGTAGCCATCAGCAGACGAGGGGGTAAGTGATAACTGAGGGTCCATGACATCTCTCCACCAGAGTCTTCTCCAAGCTACAGGTTGCAAACTTCTCTTTCTAGGTCCCCCATCCCCAAGTCCAAACAAACTTTTATTCTTGAGAGACTTTCATTCAAAGATAAACTGGTAAAACTCATTTCTTAGTAGCAACCACCAAGCAACTGTATTTCTAAAGACTTCTTTAGGATCAACTATCAAATGTGAATTTTAAAAGACCATCTCAAATTATCACAAAGTCACTGGGAGCAGGGGATGCACTTCTGGAGGAGGCTTTGCAATCCATCTTGGCTGTGGGCCCTAGAGGACGAGAGGGATGGAGGCAGTGATTTATTCATTTAACCATTAATTCATTGTTGTTGTGATCAATTTTTCCAAAATAACATTATTACCTAGGACAGATATTTGGCTTTATTCTTTTGTACATAATTTAGACAAGAATATCGCCGATATTAAGAGAGACCAATACATCTACATGGACGTGAAACAAATCAAAGCAGTTTTGAAATGGCTACCACCCCAAGGCTACTGAGACATGGGGCATAAAGAAAAGCACAGGCCAAGGTCAAAGCCACGGCTACCACGAGCACAGAGGTGGATGTCGCCTGTTTGCCTCAAAATCTTATGTTCTTATGCTGTGCAAAGAAAGTAACCAGTCATAAGCATGAACATTCATCTTCATTATAGTGCAGGCATTCTTTTTAGGGCTTCAGTTTAACACTACAGATTCTCGAATACATGGCGCACACCGGGGGAAACAGCTCTCATGGCTAAGTGTAGTCGACATAACCTTGAGTTGCTTTCCTGTGTAAATGTGGCCATGTAAGAATGGAGAGCGAGTCCTCTTGGAGACTGGAAGGTACCTCTCTTCCTTTTGCATCTGGACCCAACTGTCCTTCCTGCCTGGATCTTGAAGGAGCAAGCACATCCAAGCCTGCGAGGAGATGGGGCACTGGCAGTCACTGCCCTCAGGGTCAAGGCTGGGGCTGGCACTGGCTGACCACTAACTTGTGAGTACAACATCCAGGCCAAGGAAACACCAGGAGAGCCGGGGCAGCTTGCAAAGTACATGCAAAATGCCCAAGGGGAATAGCGAGGTGTTCCCAGTTATGACTGCGAAGTGGGAATCCCTTTGCAATGACAGCAACTGGAACTGGAATCTGACGTGGAGAAACTCATAAAGTAGCACATGCAGAAGTGGTTAGGCAACAAAAATGCAAAAAAAGCAAGGCAATCTCTCTAGCCAAGAACTCGAATAGGAGAGACTTGTGAAATCCTCACAGATTCTTATCCCAAATAGCTTCCAGCAGGAACTCCCAGCTTGATACTCTGGTCCTTGAATAATCTCCCCCCTCTGAAGTGTTTTATTTGTTCTCCCTCAAAGTCCAGGTACCTTAGGCAGGAAAGGGTTAGACATCCTGTTTGCTCCCTTCTCTCGTCAGTGTGTCCACCTGTGCAAGGGTAGGAGGCAGCAATGAAGAAATGCACTGAGCCACACACATGTTCTGGCGGGGAAAGGCATGCCGCCTGCCCACCAGCCTCCTGCCGGACTTTGATGAAACATTTTCCCACATGAATTTGCCCTGGTGTTGGGCTGACTTGTAGGATTGCCTCCATAGCTAATTTTTCCTCAAAAACTGCTTTCAGGGCTTCCCAGATGGTGCAGTGGTTGAGAATCCACCTGCCAATGCAGGGGACACGGGTTTGAGCCGTGGTCCGGGAAGATCTCACATGCCGTGGAGCAACTAAGCCCCTGCGCCACAACTACTGAGCCTGTGCTCTAGAGCCTGCGAGCCACAACTACTGGAGCCCATGTGCCACAACTACTGGAGCCCATGTGCCACAACTCCTGAAGCCTGCGCGTCTAGAGCCTGTGCTCCACAACAAGAGAAGCCACCGCAATGAGAAGCCCGCGGACCGCAACGAAGAGTAGCCCCCGCTTGCTGCGTGCAGCAACAAAGACCCAACACAGCCAAAAAAATAAAAAAATAAAAAACTACTTTCACAAAACCCCCTAGGACCACAAATGTACATGAGACTAACATTCTCCTGTCCCTCGCACTACCACCTGTGTGCTCTCACACCTGCTCCAGCCAACAAATGTAGCATCCCAAAGCACATGCACACAGGCGTGCACAAACACAAGTCTGCATTCCACCCCAAGGTAGACTCTGGAAGGTTCCTCACTGCAGCAGGCTGAGCTCTGATGGACGGATGTAGTGGCGAGACTCAAAGGGTGACAAGGCGGCGTTCTCGACCCAGCCTGAGTGACCTAGGTCCACCTCTCCACTTGCCTTCGCTTTCTGAGGGCAGGCTCAGCCCCACAGCATGTAAGATGTGTTTAATTCCCAAACTAGCCTAAAGCAGAGTATTTCCAGTAACGGGTCACTGGGAGTGAAAATAAAGTGTATAAGGTCTCATTCTCAGCTGTTTTTGCTTTCGGTATTCTTAACTTTTTGGTTTTGGTTTTTGGCTTTTCACACTCCCTTCTGGCCGCCTCTTCTGGTTCTGCCTTTCTCATGGGCCTGCTCCCTCTTCCAGATTGAGCCTGCTCTAGGTCTCCGGAAGAATCACAGACTGTCAGCATCAGAAGGGGCCCCCTGGCGTCAAGGTGCTTCCTGTAGCTTTTGGTAAACCTGCAGGCCTCACAGCACCGACTCACCACCAACCACTGCTGCCCCGTGGGTGCCCATGGGCCACATGTGGGCATTCGCCCAAAGGGCTTCTCAGCCTGGGCCGTGAGCTGCCCAGCTCCACAAGTATTAATACTTGTAGCTTTTTCTCTAGTTTTCTTGCCCTCCTCTCAGCCTTTTAGCAAGATGATTCACTTGTGATGATGACGTTATTTTCCCACCAGTTATTTTCCTAAATAGAGAAAACTTTAGTTTTTCATGACTTCAGCTCTGATGCTGTTTCCCAGCACTTGACCCAGAGGACAAAGGCGCATGACACTCACGGAGCTCACAACCCCCAACCCCCTCGGCAATCTACCTCGTCCAAATGCAAGTCACAAACTAGAACACCCCCCTTTGGTCTAGCCCCGTGTCCTCAGACTGGATACCAAAGCATCACCCATGAGGTTGTCAGAAAAACAAATTCCCAGGCAGGCAGCCCAAACTCAGAATCACAAACTGTCCCTCCCACCTTTCCTTCTTTTTAGAATTCAGATATCATCTCAGGAGTCTTCTAAATGCTTTATTTGAGATATAATTCACATATGTATCATAAAATCAACTATTTTAAGTGAATAATTTTTTAGTAAATTTAGTAAATGGTTATACAATCATCAGTAACAGTTCCCTCAACGCAAAACGACTCCTAGTATCCACTGGCAGGTGGTCTCCATTCCCAACCGCAGCCTCCAGCAACCAACCAATAATCTACTTTCTGTAGTTTTTACTTTTTAGGAAATTTCACATAAATGGAATCACAGAATATGTGGTATTTTCCATCTGTCTTCCTCCATTTTATGTTTCTGATATTGTAGCTTGTACCAGTTCATTCCTTTTCCTATCTGAGTAGTGTTCCATTGTATGGATCTACCAGTGTGTTTATCCACTCACTGGTTGATGATAATTTGGTGTATTTCCATTTGGGGGCTATTATGAACAATGTTTCTATAAACATTAGTTTACAAGTTTTCTGTAGACATATTTTCTCGATTTTCATGTGTATTTTCCTAGGTACCTAGGGTCTTATGGTAAATTTGTATTTAACTTTTTAAGAAACTGCTAAACTGCTATCCAAAGGGGCTGCACCAATTTCTCCACATCTTTACCAACATTTGTCATTGCCTATCCTTTGGGTTACAACTATTTTGGTATTGCTATTTGGTACAGTTATTCTGCATGGGAAGTGGCATCTCAGTTTTAATTTGCACTTCCCTAATGACTAAGGATGTTGAACATCTTTTTGTATTTATTGGCCACTTGTGGATCTTCCTTGGAGAGATATCTATTCAAATCCTTTGCACTATTACTTGGATTGTCTTCTTGTTAAAGAGCTTTTTGTATACTCTGAACACCAATCTTTTATCAATATGATTTATAAATGTTTTTTTCCAGTCTGGCTTGCATTCTCATTTCCTTAACAGTGGCTTGTGACACACAAGTTTTTAATTTTGATGGAGTCTAACTTATCAATTTTACCTTTTAGATTGTGCTTTTGGTGTTGTATACAAGAAATCTTTGACAAACCATGAAGATTCTTGCCTATAATTTATTCTAAATTCAATAGTTTTAGCTCTTGCATTTAGGTCGTTGGTCCATTTTGAGTTAGCTTTTGTATATTATGAACGATCTAAATTCATCTTTTTGCATATGGATAACCAATCCTTCCAGCCTCAACTGTTGAAAGGGCAATATTTTCTCCACTGAATTGCCTCGGTACCTCTGAGGAAAACCAACTGCCCATGAATGTAAGGATTAATTTCAAGACTCTCAATTGTCTCACTGAGATAGCCAGATGTATCTAGATATATCTTCATTCCAATACCACACTATCTTGATTACTACAGGCTTATAGTTAAGTTTTAAAACCAGGAAGTATAAGTTCTCCAAATTTGTTTTTATTTTTCAAAATTCTTGTGGTTATTCTGAGTCCTTTTATATTTCCATAAAAGTTTTAGGATCAGCTTAATTCCTGCAACAAAACCTGCTGGAATTTTGACAGGCATTGCCATATTAATAGTGAATCTTCCAGGCCATGAACATGGAATGTCTCTCCATTTATTTAGATTTTCTTGTGTACAATCTCATACTTTTATTAAATTTATTCTTAAGTATTTTAACCTTTTTGATGGAATTAATTTCAAGTTGATGTAGTTATATGTAGAAATGCAATTGATTTTTTGTATATGTCTTCTATCTTACAACCTTGCTTAATTCCTTAGCTTTAATGTTTTATGTGTGTATCACTTAAGATTTTCAACATAGAATCATCTCATCTGCAAATAAAGATAACTTTATTTCTTCCTTTCCCACCTGGATGCTTTTTATTTTTTTCCTGCTTGACTGCAGGGTTAGATCTACAGTATAAAGTTGAATAGAAGGAATGAAAGTGGACAACTTTGAAATTCCTGACTTTAGAGGAGAAAGTTATTCTTTCACCATGAAGTATGATGTTAGCTGTTGTTTTTTTATAGATACCCTTTGTCCGGTTGAGAAAATTCCCTTCTAGTCCATGTTTTTGAGAGTTTTTATCATGAATGGTGTCACACTTTGTCAAATGCTTTCCCTCTGCCTTTTGAAATGACTCGTGTCTTTTGTCCTTCCATCTGTTAATATGGTGGAATACATTCATTGGCTTTCTGGTATTAAATCTCACCTGGCCATGAACCTAAGCCTTTCTAAATGTCATTGGGTTTGTTGAAGATTTTTGTATCTATATTCATAAGGGATACTGGTCTGTAGTAGTGTTTGTGATGCTTTTGTCTGGCTTTTGTATCAGGATAATAGGGGGCTCATAACATAGAACAAGTAGGTATTCCCTCCTCTTCTATTTTCTGAGTCTCTGAAAGATTGGCATTATTTCTTCTTTATATGTTTGATTGCATTCACCAGTGAAGCTATCTGGCCCTGGGGTTTATTTTCATGAGAGAAGTCTAGTTTCCAGCCTAATCTCTCCACTTGTTATAGATCTAATGAAATTTTCTATTTCTTCTTGACAAAGTGTTGGTGATTTGTGTCTTAAGATTTGTCCATTTCACTTGAGTTGTCCATGTGTTGACATCAAGTTGTTCACAGTATTTCCTTACCATTCTTTTAATTTCTATAAAATTGGTAGTTATGTAACCTCTTTGATCCTTGATGTTGGTAATTTGTGTCTTCTCTTTCTTCCTTGGTCAGTGTAGCTAAAGGTATGCCAAACTTGATCTTTTCAAAGACCCAACAATTGCTTTCATTGATTTTTCTGTACTATTTTTGTTTTCTATTTCACTGATTTCCATACTAATCTTTATTATTTCTTTCCTTCTGTTTGCTTTGGATTTATTCTTGCTCTTCTTTTTCTAGTTTTTTTAAGGTGGGAGCTTAGACTTTGATTTGAGATATTTTTAATATAAGTATTCACAGCTATAAATTTCCCTCCGAGCACTGTTTAGCTGTATCCCATATATTTTGATATTATGTTGTGATTAACACTTATTAGGAAGTGATATCCAAAATTTTTTTTTTTACAAACACCTCTTTAATCATCCACTTACTATCGTTTTTGCAAAAGTCCAACTTCCAGGAAGATAACAACAAATTTAATATAAAAGGTTGTTAGTTAACTAATTCAAGCTCTGTACCTCAGATTCTAAGAAGTAACACTGAGCATATTAAGATCTATCTATGCATACAGTCCAGTAATCAGGCCAATGCGAGCTATCTGGAAAATAAACATGGATGCATTTGGTATTAAGCCACTGCATACACACACCCATGTCATCATTTAGACGGTTTGAAGACTGAGTTCCATCCTCTTAAAGACAAATAAGAATTCTGTGAAACACACAGCTAAGTGGTTATTTAGAGAAATTCCAAGTGTACATGGCAAATGAATTGTGATAAAATACTATTCTTTTGTTCCTATAATAGTTTCTTTTAATTAATAAGCATCTTTCAAAGTTATAAAATGACATCAATTCATTTTCCAAAGTTAAATCAATGTGTGAGAGCATGAGAGAGCATCCTGCAGGTGAAAATCATTTTGGCACAAGGTACTTCCGTGTCCTGCAAGTTTTCTGTTTTGTTTTAAAACTATTACTGAGTATCCTTTCAGGAATAGAACAGAAGTAGTCTGAAATGACTTGAGTTCTGTTTCTGATGAAGCTCTCAACATCATTTGAATACTGAAGCCTGAGGGTTGTTTTCCATCAGAAAGTCATACCTAAATGGGCAACAGCAGACAGGGGTCACCTGGCTGAGGTCCGAGGTAGAACTAACACAGCCTGGCTCATGAATGGGCAAAACACAGGAATGCCATGTGCTGATTTCTGAACAATCTCATAAGCACATTCACAGAACTCCAAACACAACAACTTTAACCATTTCCCCAGTTCCAAAGTCTTTTAAGATTTGTATATTGACATAAAAATTAATCTGAAGGCTTAAAACAGGAAGATTTAAGTCAAAATCATTAGAAACATGAAAGCATTTTCTCACCATCCCTGAGATACAGCCTTGGAAATATTAAAATAACAAAAACTCCATGATTTTTAAATACTCCCTAAGATCCAAGATGGTAGGTCTCAAACTTGAGTATGCACAAAATTATTTAGGGGTAGGGAAGGAGTTCTTCTAAGATTGCAGTTTCCTGAGCGTCAACTTTAGTTTGTGTGAAGCCTAGGAATCTGTATTTCTAATAACCCTCACACAGATGATCATGTAGCTGACTCTCATGCTGCACTCAAAGACACTAGCCTAAGATGGGTTAGCAGAAACAATTTCTCAGTCTTACTGACCACTCTTAAAGACCAGCCATTTCTGATGAATACCAAAATTAACATGTAATCAATTCCTATTTCTTAGCTCTTTAACCCCTTTCTACTCCAGAATAATAACTTAATGGTGAGTTACAAGCACAATGTCAGACAGTGAGGAAAAAAGCTACAAAACCTCACCTTTTAAATACATAATCTTAATATAAGTAAATGAATCTTCTATAAAGGCTTATTTAGGCTCATGACATACCATTAAAAGTGTGTTAACTGTTGATAAGGCAAGGAAAATAAAAGCATGAAAGGAATGGGGACTAATGTGTAAGAGAAAATGGTCACGTCAGCCAACATTTCATTACAGTACACGGTACCTGCTTAGCCACCAGCTCCAACAGGCAACCTGGAGCTAGGCAGCTGCCCTTTTCTCTGCAATCCTGGTCACCAATGTGTGGTGCTAAAGTGAAAGGGAGAAATTAGACCCTCAGTGGCCTTCCCAGGAACCACTCAGAGAAAGAATTCCCATGTTGAAAAATGAAAAGTGCTCCTAGCTGCCACAGCAAAACCCACCGTCAAACACACTCTTCATTGACAGTCATGCAGGACCAACTCCCGAGGCTGTAAATCCAGCATGGTCACTTGGGATACAGATTTGACACTTCTGTCTGTGAACATTTTCCTGGGGCCTCCTGACCATCCACAATAGGAGTGTAACTGAGACAGTAGTTACGCAACAGATCTTTGTGCAAAGAGAGCAGTTCTCTCACTGCTCCTCCTTCCAGGAAGCAGCCAGGGGGTAGGGGTTGGGGGGTAGGGGTTGGGCAGCAGGGTCCTTGGGGGCAGGTGGGCATCCTGACCTCTGAGGTTTGAGTGTCACCTCGGTATTTGGCAGACTGGATACAATCACTTTACCAGGGACTACACTCGCCACTGGCCCTCAGGCCCAGGCTGCTCCCTGGACTTTACGGATGCCATGAGGGGTGACGGGTGACAACCCCAAAACTCAACTGGCCTGTGACACCAATCACGATGTTATGAACATGCTGTGCAGCAGGCAGTCAAAGAGGCCCTGGTGGAGGCCAGAACAGTGGAGATGCCTCCTGACTCTAGCGTGGGCCTCCGCCCAAGCACTCAGCTTCACAGGCACTCTGCAGGCACTCAGGAGCTGGCAGACAGCCTGAAGTGGAGAGCCATTGAAAGACAGACTCAGGTGAACCTGAGATGAATCTGCTCAGAGTGTCTCTTCTAATGCTTAAAGGTATCCTAGGCACTGTATGAATTAGCTTACTCCTTTTTGCAATAATGTACTTTCATATACTTCCCTTTTGGGGGGATGTTCTGCTCAAAGTCACTCAAACCAGAACTTTTTCAAAACGATACTCTGGACAGTACCCAGGGAACTAGGTATGACTTTACCATCTGAAAAAATTCATGACATAAGATTCTTAAAATCTTGTCTTTAAAGATCATAAAAATTAATAAACACAAAATTATATTAACATGATCCTGAAATAAGATGCTTAATAAAGGTATGACAATTTACTTAAGTGCAAAGGAATTTTGGTAATATGGTTAGCTATAAAAGGAACTTAATTTTCTTGGAAAAATTAACAGTCAGCTTAGAACAATGGCTTCAAATAAATTTTGAAAAACTTCTAATTTACCTTCAGTTCAGTGCTGAATGAGCATATAAACTATTAAGTTAAACCTAGGATGCTCAGTATAAGGAAAACATTAAAATACCTTGGTATACAAAAGTCCCATCTTAATAGTGTCTTTCCTCAAAATACTTAAAATGTCTTGAAATCCTACAATATCACATCAGAAAAGTGAAGCTGGTAAAGTTGGTCTTTCCTCCAAAGAAGGTAGAGATAAGAATACAGAGCAACCGTTAAGATGGGTGTCTAAAAAAAAAAAAAAAAAAAAAAAAAGATGGGTGTCTAGCCAAAAATCATGCCTTCACCCATTTCAGCTTGAAATTGTTAAGTAGAACTGTTTTTAAACAGGAAACAAATTACCAACAATTTTAGAATATTTTAAATTATGAAGACACAGAAACTGCGGAAAAGGTTTTGTATTTTTCTGATATTAATGGTACACAATTTGAAACTTAACCTTGCACTTCATGATAAAACTATAAGGTGCATGTAAACCCTGAGAAGCAGCAGGTATGACAACACAACCAGGCAAGTCCTGACCACAGCCAAATGGATCCTGCTGGAACGTGGAACACAAGTTTGTCCTGCTGTCTCACAGAAAGCCCCTCACTGGAGGAGGCGGGGCAGAAACAGCCCTGGTGGATTCCAGTGTATTAACGGTCTGTTGGCCAATGGTCAGCTGGGAGGATTTTGACTGTAAACTGAGAATATGCTACAATTTACATTTTACTTTGTTTTCTCTTTCTAAAAGCTACATCACACCACTCTTTGGTGTCACAGACAACTAAAATGCTTAAATGCCACTTGTAAGCTCCTCCATGGAGCACAGTGTAGCAGGGAGAACACCGGTTAGGAATAAACACCTTCATCAGCTTCATGTTCATCAGCCAAAGTAATTGTTGGTATAAGGCACCTCACTGAACCAGATGAACAGTGGGAAGACTTCGATGTAGTAATCCGTAGAACAGACACGAGCTTATTGCTATCTGAATTACGTTGCTAGTTTAAATGTAGTATAGATTGTCACTTATTCTGAGGCATTTTTGCAAAAACAAGTTACTCTTTCCTAAGTGCTTTTAAAAAACAGGAAATCATAATATTATTCTGGATAAACAAGTTAGAAGTTCAGAGATGTTAAAAAAAATAATCATGCAAAGAAAGAAACTGAGCACAGAGATGTTTTAAAATAGAGAACAGAGACCAGACTCCAAATACCTGCCCAGGGCTAATTCTACCAGGCCTTGTGAATTTATCCTGCAAAGTCCAGCTGCTGCACCGGACAGTGCCCCCCAAAATCCCAAGTCGTAACCACCATATAACTCACATACTGGTGAAATTTAACCACACAACAGTGACCACAAGTTTTAGGAGCTATTTCAGTGAGGTGCCTCTCTGAGGTGGCAGTATACCATATCAATTTACATTATCTGGAAAGAAACAACAATCTTCCACAGGACTCTTAAAACTTCACTATTAAGGATGGAGAATTTTCAAGGGCAAAATAACTATGTATACCTATTTTGTTCCATAAAAGATTTTAGGTAGCTTATGAAATTATTTGTATATTATTCACATTTACAAAATATCCTAGAGGCAAATGTACATTTTTGCTACTATCTCAAGAGTATTAAAGCTGAATTAGGTTAGAATTGACTTGTTTACAGGTTATAATAAAGACTTGCAACACAGCAACATTTGTAATTCCACTCTTAAGAAGTTTAATTAAACCCTCACCTCCTTTAGAGGAAGGCAGCCTGCTATCTTCACTTTCTCAGCAGGACAAAATCTTGCTCTTGGTGTCCACACCCTCAACACTTTCCCAGGCGCCCCACTGAAGAACACAAGCAATGGCACCGTTACGCGCCAGATGCCAGCTACCATTCTCGGACAATTTGATGGTTATTTCTTTTGGGCACACGTGAAAATAAAATGAAATTCGGTTGCAGTTTAAATAAAACAGCTGGCTTTACCTGAGTGTGGGACCAATGTTAAATAGCCATACCAGAAATTAATTAAAGATGGGACATCAAATACTAAGGTGAAATTAATACCTGCAAACAACCCCGCCCCCTCAAACCATAATCAACTTTTAAAACTTCTCCAAAGAGGGACTGATTTCAGATTATATTACAGAAAAAGCAACATTGGTGATTAAAGACACAGTGCATCAAGGCCTCACTCGGGGTGGGAGTGAGGACAGTGGTCATTACTCTCCTATTACACACAATGGCTACTTTTCATTGGGCATAACTGTCCTGTTTTAAAGATACGACTTCCCTCTTAGGCAGCAAAACATTCTGAAAGTAGACTATTTAAATTACTCCAAATCAGGCCACTGGCTGACACTGCCAACTCTAGCACCATGTTTTACGAAAGCACTAAGGAGGCAGTTCAGTGTTCATGACCCCTACGACAATGTGAGAACATTAGCAAAACACAGATGCAGACCTTTATTCATGAAGGTTATCTTCATAGTCTCCTTCTTAGTCACAATAAAATGGAAAATGTGGAACATCCCACTGACCTTTCAACGGTGCTTTTTACAACAATTTTTACATATGCTGGGAGATGCTACTGTTCTGAAAAAATATAAAAATGGAAATCTTCCCGATTGACATTATATAAGTGAAACTGTATCAAACTAAAAGATCTCAAAGATCATAAAATCAAAGCAAATCATGGCAAGGCCTGAAATGACAGAGCTGCTGTCTGTGTAAGGCCCTGACACCCAATGAAATCCCAGCACGAAGGTGACTCGCTCCCTCTGCATCAGGCTCAGGTTTGCATCACGCGCACATCCAGCATCACTGGATCCACTCATCTTTTGAGTGAGTAGGGCAGGATTCTCCCCAAATACAGATGAGGAAAAGAAGTTAGAAAGGCTAAACAATTTGCCTGAGATCATACTGATAGGAAGTGGGCAACGAGAACTCAGAGATTTGGCTCTTCTTTCAATG
Source organism: Delphinapterus leucas (assembly GCF_059928025.1). Taxonomy (NCBI): domain Eukaryota; kingdom Metazoa; phylum Chordata; class Mammalia; order Artiodactyla; family Monodontidae; genus Delphinapterus; species Delphinapterus leucas. The sequence goes on from NC_143134.1 coordinate 30,895,111, forward strand.
CTCTCTTTAGTACACTAAATTTATCCATCCCTTTTAAATATAGAAAATTAGTATTGTTTTTAAAATAATTAGTCAAAAATAATGCTCTGCCAATAAGATTTCTTTTCCATTGTAAGCTTAACAGTAAGAAAGCCCAACTAAATTTTAACACAGTGCTGTGGATTAAATTGCATTACCCCAAAATTCACCTGTTGGTATCCTAACTCCTGGCAACTCAGAATGTGACTGTATTTGGAGATATGGCCTTTAAAGAAGCGGTTAAGGTTAAATGAGGTGGTTATAGCAGGCCCTAATCCAATGTAACTGATGTTCTTACAAGAAGAGATCACGGCAGACACACACAGAGGGAACACCATGTGAAGTTGGAGGTAGGACAGCTGTCTGCAAGCCAAGGAGAAAGGCCTCAGGAGAAACCATCCTGCTGACACCTTAACCATGGAGTTTCATCTTCTAGACCTGAGCAAGAATAAATGTCTATTGTTCAAGCCCCACAGTCTGTGGTGTTTGTTACGGCAGCCTGAGCTGACGGACACATATAATATGTAAAGCAGTATCAGAAAACAATCCTTCAGTGGTCTACCACATGTAATTTGATCAGAGCATGACCCTTTTTAAAAAATATAACTAGCAAATTTTAAAAAAGGGCCAGTCACAACGGCTGAGACATTTCTGTTTTTGTTTACTTGTTTGTCTTACAAATGCATGTGAATTAAGGAGACGGCTGGTAACAGGTGTTAGTTTCCTGTGCTCTGTGTGATTTCTCCCCCACAAACTGCTCAGAGGCAGTAATTCTAGTTGTAGGACAATGCAGACTGTGGACTCCGTCCCTTCAGACATGTTTTTCAGTCCTTAACATACTGCTCTCTTCTGCTGGCTGGACTGCTCTGAAAATGACCACAATCTTGTCCTTCTCCTGTGACAAATCAGATTTGGGATAAATTAAGACAAATGCAGTGGTTAAAACTACTTGGCCACGGTATTACAGGGCAACTCGAAGCAACACTTTGCTCAAATCAGGTCCCCCGTAAATAACAGACATGCACACACACACACAGAGTAAACACAGTCCACACAAAGTACAACTCTTGGGAAAAAAGCCACAGTCACCAGGGACTACTCTCCTCTCGTTTTTCTAGTGGGAATGCGCAGTGCACAAGCAGTCGTGTTCAGATTTCTTACAAATCCTTTAGGAGACAAATCTAAGGCAAAAGCTTTAAAGCAACTTTCACAATCTGTATCAGAAGACAATTCAGAATGCTGAATTTCAATCTTCAGTTGTTAACTGTTCATATCAATGTCAAGGTTTTTAAAAGGTCTTGGTCGGGCTTCCCTGGTGGCGCAGTGGTTGAGAGTCTGCCTGCTGATGCAGGGGACACGGGTTCGTGCCCCGGTCCGGGAAGATCCCACATGCCACGGAGTGGCTGGGCCCGTGAGCCATGGCCGCTGAGCCTGCGCTTCCGGAGCCTGTGCTCCGCAACGGGAGAGGCCACAACAGTGAGAGGCCCGCGTACCGCCAAAAAAAAAAAAAAAAAAAAAAAAAAAACAGGTCTTGGTCTTCCTTCTGTCCCTTTCACATCATAATCTGCTTTGGTTCCAACATGAAGACACAGAATTTAAAGTTACGTGTAATGTGCCAATCCTATAAAAAGGATTTTTAGGTAGTTCACATGGTACTTCAAGCTCTAATGTTCCCCCAGAGCATGAATTTTCAAAGCATAAGATGAAAGTAATGAAAGAGGATGGAGATAAAGCGGAAGCAGGAACACGCCCACAGTACACATGGCAGCCTACTCACCTACTGTTAATAGCCAACGTAAAAAAGAAATGCATGGAAAGGGCCCACGCCTCTGTGTCACCATTGCGAGAGCTGACAGGGGTCAGTGCGCTACCTGGTCCAGTGCCCTCACATAAAAATTAAGCAGAAAGAATGCAATGTCATTTTTAGGCAAAATGATGTGCCAAGGCAGTACCCGAAGACCATCTGCCACTGAGTTACCAAAACCTACGAGTTTTAGGGCCCATACAGGGGCAGAGACTATCCTAGAATGTCTGGAGAAACAGTTTACAGACTCACCTAATTTTCTGAAATTCAGCAGCCTAAAAACTTAAAACACACACACACACACACACGTATATTAATGACATAGGACAATTACTGTGAAAACTAGGAAGGAGCATAAGAAGTCTAGGTTTTATAAGAATATTAACTTAATGACATGTTTAAAGTGTCTGGAATATAAAATAGTATCTACATTCTTGTGATGGAAATTTAAATATTTCCAGTATAATTTCTCTCCAAATAAAAGATATTTATTTTTATACCTTTTATTAGCTATATTTATTATAACTTTGGATTACAATTCTCACTATAGACAGATTTCTACATTCTAGTGACAATATAAAACCTTTTATTATGCAACTTGGAAATAAAATACTTTTTGCTATCAATGTACGAAATAAGGTTACAAAAAATTATCCATAGAAATTACTGGACCATAGACTATTCAAATCCAATCACCCCACTTTAGTAATTTAATTCTGAGGCGTGAACACAGCAGCTTGGAGCCTGGGCACAGCATTGAGGGTCTGAGTCCTGATGGCCTCTGTAATCCTGGACAAGGTACTCAACCCTCACTCCTTTTACAACAGCACAACATGGAAAAACGTCATGCCTTCCTCACAGTATTAAGAATTAAATGAAGGGACTTCCCTGGCAGTTCAGTAGCTAAGACTCTGTGCTTCCACTGCAGGGGGCATGGGTTCGATCCCTGGTTGTGGAACTAAGATCCCGCATGCCACATGGCATGGTCAAAAAACAAAAACAAAAAAACAGAAAGAGTTTGGCAAGGTACTTACTAAGCACTTTTGCTAGTGCTTTATTAGTGTCAAATGCTTTATTATCACAGAGCTGTGACTGTATCAAGTGAAGAAACAATGGAAAGCAAGCCCATCCCTGCAATTCTCCAATAGTGGCGACTGCTCTAGACCTAGTTCTTCAGTTTACAAACAGGAGTCAGCAACCGCCAACCTTTTGACTAAGCTTGCTTTGTTATTTGGGGGGAAAATATTTCCTGAGCTGTACCTTCGATACTGCAACGAGTGATTTACCTTCAGGAAGAAGACTGTAAAATCTCGCCCAGGGTGAACACGTGTGCTTCCAGGTTCATCTTCTCCCAACACCTGTCTGCGACTCCTCCCACCAGAGTCTGAGAGGTGGTCCTGCATCCCCTTGGCCAGGGCCTCAGCAGTGGTCATTGCAGCTGCCATGCCAAGCCTCCCCAGCCACTCTGGCCGCAACAAAAGTGACCTGTCCCGTCCTAGCTTTAACCACGGATCCTTGGGCCAAACAGGGAAACATAAAAAATGAATCTAATTAAGGGCAGGCATATCATAAACTCTATTTTTCCCTCTCACTGATAAAATTATCCAGGAAGATAAAATATAGAGTACATATAGTTCCAGTATTACCTACATGTCTTTGTCCTTACTACTGGAAAAAAAAAAAAAGAGATTTTTTCACTGCAGAATTTCACTAGTTGGTATTTAAGTATTAATAAAAGCAATATATAATTATAGCAAGAAAAGATGTGAAAGTATAAAACACACATTATTTAATTCTATTTAAAACAATCCTTTTAAGTTTAAAATTTTATGATAAATTGAAATTTCTCATTAATTGCTAATCACAAACTTTCATATTTTGGACTATATAATATATTGGGGCTATTGATTATTGCTCCCTTTCTTTACAGGTACTATTAATTATCATTCAAATAAAAATTCTATTTCTTTCTGTTCCTATATAAATCTGACATTTACATTTGGTGAAAAGAGGGAAAAAAGGTCTCTTAAAATCTTCAAGTAAAACTTCAAAAACTTTTTCAGAAGCACGTTTAACACATCACAGTTTGCTCATAAGCACAAAATTTACAGTCAAAAGTTGCACATAAAGGGTTTATTTTAAGTGTTTTAAGGATAGGATAGAGTTACATCATAATTATAAAAATTACTTACAGAATGAACAGATTTATATTGTTTATACTTCTAAATGCAGAGAACAGGGAACTGTCTACACATTGTATAAAATAAAATTAAAATTAAAAATGAATTCAAGCTTGAAAGATGAGGTCATTTACCTAATATTAAAATGCGAACACGAAGACCTCTGAACTATACACATTCGTTCGAACTGCACTAATGATGGAAAATACAAAAAGCGCAGCATTTCCAAGGAACCACAGACATTTTGACCATAATTATTTTCTGTTACAATAATTCCTGTTTTGTCTTTGGAGAACTGTCTTTTTTTTTTTTTTTTTTTTTAAGACAATCAGCTTCAACAATGTCTTCAGGCACTACAATTTGTGACAATCAAAACAGTCTTCTAATGGGTCCACAGCGTTCAGAGATTCAAGCCCAATGCACTTCAGGGTTTGGCACGTAAAACAATAATAGAAATGAAATCTGGTTTAGAAGCAACTGTGATTGTTTTAAGAATGCACAGTCCCTTCAAATGCTGCATGACATACACAACTGGAAAATCACCTTCGGTTGGCACTACATTTGCTTCACCAGTGCATCTTTATCCTACAACCACTGAAACAGCACAGTTAAGCAAATATACAGAAACTGAAACCAAATAAAAACAAAGATAGAAAACAAAAAACCTAAATATATTTAACATGCAATTTTAGTTAGTTACACTGAACATTCTACTTAGAATAGAGCATGCAAAAAAGGATGGTCTGCTTTTAAGGTTTTCCTTTGAAGCTTTACATGGCAGCCAGACATCACGCACGCACACACACACGACACAATAATACTGTAGCAGGTCAATGAGAAAGGCCAATACATTTTATACAGAGATTCATGTCTTGTGTTGTCACAAGTCCCATGATAATTTTGGAAATTAATGTTGTATTCCTAGAACAAGGAACCAACATTCCGATACCAGGAAAATGCAAGCAACGCATGCAGATCTGAAACATGAGCCTAGACGAAGCCTGAAATACTCGGCTGGGGAGCAGAGTTAGTCATGGCATCAGGAAGTGTGGTTTAAGCCACCAAAAGAAAAAAGAATGGGAAAAAAAAAAGGAAAAAACAACAAAAAAAAGACCCCTTCCCCTTCCTTCAACCCTAAAGGCAATAAATGGAACAATGATTAAAATAATGATGATAATAAATCACGTCACATTCATCTAGAGAGATCATGTGGTATTAAAAGTTGCTAAAGGTACTTGCAGAAAAACCACAATGCAAGTCATTAAGTAATGCCAGAAATGTTTCAACTCAACTGACCCAACCCTCAGGATACCTCCAAAGGACTTTGTTTTTCAGTCTGAAGTCACTGTGTCCTGTTCATGCAGTGCACGCTGGACAACACACTCTCTGGGCCACATGTGTCCACTTGGGCACAGGGAGCTGGGCTCAACCTTGAGATTCACATGCAGGAACTCTTACAAGAGCCTCCAGGAGAACAGATGACAGATCTGTAGCATGACACTTGTTTCAAGCACAGGAGGAACATCTAAGATCTGGGTACCCACTACATGGAGAAGCTCACCCCTGGCTGCCCTCAGTGAGGCACTGGGCACGCTGGAGAGAACTGGGGTGCTGTATTTACATGGTGCGTGAGGTTACCACCCACCAGCACAACAAGGCACAGCCTTCCTGAAGGCAAAAATGGGCATCACACAAACCATGCAGAGCGCAGCCTTGAAACTACAGAATCTCTTAACATCAAGAACAGCCATGACAGACGTCACACAGACCTGGTGTTTGACTGAGATTCATATGCATTTAAGCTTTCTGCCCAAATCAGAGGTAAGATTTTCAATCTCCACAAGACTGGTTTCACATATCATCTTTCTCCTAGCTTTCAAACTGCCAGGGATCATCAAAAACAAAGTGATAGACTGATGTTCTGCTGCTAAATGAACCACTTTTGCAGTTCTATTTTAGTTAAAACAACCTTGCAGGAAAGGATTCAATGGCTAAGGGCTGCTATCAGTCACACCCACAAGCCTGTGCAGGTGACTGACCCTGATGTGGTAGGATCCACCAAATGGAATGAATCCACATCAACAGCATACCATGAGTAAGAACATACAGCACCACAAGAGGTGTCAGGAATTTAAGCTGTTATTTGTCTAGACATTCTTTGAGGGGAAAAGCCAAGGGGGAAAAGCCTTCTGACCATAATCATATATCAGTAATAACAGTAATAAAAATAAAGGTATCCCAGAGAACTTGTTAAAAGGCAACAACGTCATTCTTAAACTTACATTTCTAATATAAAAGCACTACGTTCTTCCAGGAACTTACCAAATACACATAAACCGCTGATATACTGTTGCCTTTTAAATCCATGTACTAAAATTCCAGATTACTAATTTGTACAAATAATGGACCAAATGTGCCATCCAAAATACACCTGCATTACACTATGTGGACCAAGTACCTGGGCTTCGCTTAAAAAGAAGTATTTATGATAAAAAATGTAAACAAATAATATACAAAGCTTAGAATTAAAGGCAGCCTTTTACCCAGATTTCTAACTGTTTTGTAAAATTGTAATGTGGGTCATTAAATGTTCACAGGTGATTCATATTTGAATTTACAGTTTAAAGCCTCCAGACTGAAATGGTGCTCTGAACTTGACTTTCAAAATAAGCTGAATGTCCCAATGTGCTTCCTGTGCCCAAATTTAATTTTAAATAAACAGCAGTAATACACTGAATACACTAAATACAAATGGCTTGGGTCAGCACTCCTGTTAAACTGGAGAAAATTATGTAACCCCCACTCCAATCCACAAAGAAAGGACTGCCCATGAAGTGTGTGTGTGTGTGTGTGTGTCTGTGTATGTGTGTGTGTGTGCGTGCACACACATCTATGTGTATGTATATATACATTATATATGTATACACACAGATATAGATAGATAGGTAGATATAGATACATATATATCTCAAAAAAAGGCAATAACAAAAATACCAAACTATGCTTGCATTGTGGCAGCAGAATAACAGTGTTAAGCGTGAAGGGGAAAGTGGATAAGATCTACTACAGTTTTAAATGACTATGATACTAGCTTAACTTTTACCAGACTTGCCTGTAACTCCCTTCCAAACAGACAGACTTCTTTTAAGAGGAAGGAGTTCCTTACACAAAATGCTTTGTGTTCACATAAATCTGTACTATTCAGAACAAAACCAGTTCTGCTGGCAGAGATTGTGGGTTCGCAGGGACATTTAAGCTTTCATTAAACTGGAAAGCAATCAAGTCTTTATGTCTACAAATTATACATTTAATAGTTCCACAAATTTGGCAAAGTTCGTGATGACATCTAGGATGTTTTCACCAAATCGTAGACATAAATATGGAAATCATCATCAAACTTGATGAAATAGACAGACGGTTTGGCTTCTACTTGATGAATGACCATGCCAGTCCTTTTAGAGCCATCTTCTTTGGCATATTCCACTTGTTTGCCTACCAGGCTGTCCACAACTTCTCCTGGTTCCCTTTCTGCTGGAGGTGAATCATCTGTATTTAAAAGGGGGAGAAAAGAGAATTTAGAGTCAATTTTTAGATACACACCAACTCACATATCTATTTTAATAATTAAAAAAATTTTTTTTAATATCCTGAATTCATCTTGATTTTCTAGACCAAGAGTCAGCAAACTTTTCCTTCAAAGGCCAGACAATACATATGTTAGGCCTGAAGCCATACGGTCTCTGTACCAACTACTCAGCTGTATTGTTGTCACATGAGAGCAGCCACAGATGATATATAAATGAATGGTGTGGTTGTGTGCCAACAAAACTTTATTTACAAAAACAGTGTGCTGATCCCCAAGAGCTAGACATGTAAATGATTTTGAAAATCATAACCAGAAATTCCTTTGGCTTATATTTAGTTACAGCTATAATTACCTAAAGAGGGATGGACTAAAAGAAGGAAAGGGTCAAGAAAAAAACTAAATACAGTTGACCCTTGAACAACAGGGGTTTGAACTGCATGGGTCCACTTATACAGGGATTTTTTCCAATAGTAAATACACGATCTGCAGTTAGTTGAATCCACAGATGCAGAGGAACTGCAGAAACGAAGGGCTGCCCATAAGTCATATGCAGATTTTCAACTGCGCGGAGGATCAGTCTCCCCAACCCCCAAGCTTTCAAGAATCAACTGTAATTATACAACTTCTTTCTTTTTTAAAAAAATTTTATTGAAGTATAGTTGATTTACAATGTTGTGTTCTATAGCTTCTTAAAAATAAGGCTGTTTTACTTTGAAATAATTTCAAAGCAGATAATACCTACTGGGATTACTGAGAATGTGCCTAAATGCCTAAGTATTCCTGTCTTATCCTGTGAATCCTTAAAGCTTTTTTTCCCTCAACTTCATTTCATCACACATGGTCCTCTTAACCCAGTTTCAAAATAAAAGAGATTTCCTGTGCTATAAAAATAGGTGCTAAGTGAACTCCATCCTCAGACCAATTACAACTGAATCTCAGAGGATGGCTGAGGCACCTGAACTTTTTGAGAAGCCCCCAAGAAAATCTGAGTGTTGGAAAACACTGCCCGCCCTATGACCTAGCAAGAACTCTGTAAATTCTAGGAATACACATAAAATGAGAACAAATCATCACTGCCAACAATAAAGAAACAAAGTACAAAAAAGGGGAGCCAGGGGAAGGAGCTAGGCAGTTACAATTCTATTTTAAGAAACCCCTAACAGGTCCTGAATAACTCAAGCTCTTATCCATGTAGTAACAGAGAGCCTTCAAGTACGACAACCAGGTATCCTGGTTTGCCCAAGACAGTCAGTGCTTATGCCTGTAGTCCTGACACAATGGTTAGCAGTGCACCTTTTTATTTTCACATGTATCCTGGTTTGGATCATATCATGTATCTGTATTAACAGTAGTTTGCCTCTGTGATTATAATAAATTCTCTCATTGAATGGCATAATCTGAAACCTGCTATTCTGATCTCACACAACACAAACAAACCACCTGAGCATAGTGTTATCAGTTCTTTAAAAAAAGGAAGTAAAGAGGAAATCTAAGCTGAACTCTTCTTCAACAGTGCTCTTCCATCAAGCAGCAACATCATACCACACCACACTTTTGTGGCACCTCATGTGTACAAAGAAATTACAAACACATGATCGCCATACGTTTTACAGTAACCATAAGTGAAGAAGCCAAGGACTCAGAGGCCACTGCAGAGCTCTTTGTATCAGAACATCACAACAGCAAGTAACAGCAAATAAACTTCCATACCACTCGAAAGAAAGGAGTGAGAGGATAAAGACGTGGTTGGTACAGGCAATGATTTAATCTGCAAATGACCTCATACTTTCTATTATCAAGTCAACAGTACTTGTTTTGGACATTTCTCTACAAAAAAGTTTAAAACTTCATATAGGTTGGAGGAAATGTTTTTATGGTATGCTCTCATATTTAAATTCCCGCCTATATAACACTTTCCATTACACATTTATAACAAATATACACGCACTTAAAAAAAAAAAAATTTAAGAAGGCAGAAGTCAGGGCCAGATGAGCACATGAGTAGATTCAATGAGTGGCTTGTTCACAGGAAGAACTTTAAAAAAAAAAAAAAAAAAGGAACAGAGATGGTGTTACATTGCTAATATATCCAGTGTCTGTCAGTCGGCCATATCTGCCTAGGGCCAAGAATTCATGTGTTTGAGGAAAAGCTATTGAGTAGTTTAAAGAAAAAAAAAAAAGGCTTATGCAAAAGTGAAATTAAGAAAATAATTTTATTCACAATAGCATCAAAAAGAATAAAATACTTAGGGCTATAAGAAATGCAAAAACGTATACTCTGAAAACTACAAAACGTTGATAGAAATGGAAAAAACTCAATAAATGAAAAAACATCCCATGCGCATGGGTCAATGGCTTAACTTAAGATGGCAATATGCCCCCGCCAAACTGATCTAGAGATTCAACGCAATACCTAACAGAATCCCAGCTGACTTTTTTGCAGAAATTGACAAGCTGATTCTAAAATTCATACGAAATTGCAAAGAACAGCCAAAACAATTCTGAAAAAGGAGGATTCACACTTCTTGATTTTAAAACTTATTATGAAGCAGTGTAATCAAGTGTGACACTGGCATAACTATAGACATATGGACAAATGGAATAGAACTCAAAGTCCAGAAATATCTCCATACCTCCATAGTCAAGTAATTTTTACCAAGGGTGCCAAAACCATTCAGTAGGAAAAAGAATAGTCTTTTCAAAAAGTGGTTTTCAGACAACTGGATTGCCACATGCAAAACAAAGAAGTTGGACATGACACATCATAAACAAATATTGACTCAAAATGTATCAAAGATCCAAGTAAGACCTACATGTAAGAGCTAAAACTGTAAGACTCTTAGAAGAAAACATAGGGGCAAATCTTCATAACCTTTGATTTGGCAAGGGTTTATTAGATATGACACCAAAAGCATGAGCAATAAAAGGAAAACTAGAAAAATAGGACTTCATCAAAACTTAAAACTTTTGTACTTCAAAGAATACTATCAAGAAACTGAAAAGACAACTCAGAGAATAAGAGAAAGTATCTGCAAGTCACATATCTGACAAGAGACTTATACCTATTGACTGTTACGACTCAATAACAGAAAGACAATGCAATTGAAAAACAGGCAAAGGATGTGAATAGATATTTCTCCAACAAGACACAAAAATGGCCAATAACACACGAAGATACTTGACGTCTTTAGTCATCAAAAAAAATGAAAACCAAAACCACAATGAGATACCATTTCACTACCACTAGGATGGCTAGAATCAAAAAGTCAAGTAACAAGTGTTGGTAAGGATGTGGAGAAATCAGAACCCTCACACACTGTTGGTGAGAATGTAAAATGATGCAACCACTCTGAAAATCAGTCTGGCAGTTGCCTAAATGATTCAACCCAGAGTGATCACTATGCCTCATCAATTCCATTCCAAGGCATATACCCAAGAAAACTGAAAACAAATGTCCACTCAGAAACTTGTACACAATTCTTCATAATAACCAAAAAGAAGCAAAAAAATCCAAATATCCATCAACAGATGAATGAATAAACAAAATACAGTATATCCATACAATCGAGTTGTATTTGGTTATTAAAAGAAATGAAATACAGACACACGTTACAACATGGATGAGCCTTGAAAACATAAGCTGAGTGAAAGAAGCTAGTCACAAAGGACCCCACATTATATACACCATTCATATGAAAGTCCAAAGTCCAGAACAGGGAAAGTAAATTATTCTTGGCAAAAGGGTAAAAATTTCACAACCTATGCTTTGTGCATGACTAAAAGAATAACCACTTAACCCTAATAATTAAAATTTTTAAATGTATCTGCACAAGAGTTAATCAAATATCTTGCTCTAAAGATATCTGATTTATCAAATTATTTTTGAATTATCAAAATTAAAAGTTGTCAATCTATACTTACTAGAATCCGGCATAATGCGAAGGTCGCCTTCTTTATAATCATCTAAGAGCTGGTACATGTACAAGACAGGATCTTTTTCATAGGTGATGTAAAACCATGTGTTCATTATAGGGGCGCGTGCTAAGACCATTCCCCTCCACTCGTCTTTAGAGCCATCCTCGGTCTCAAACATGTGCTCCACTGCTTTGCCAATCATTGTGTCGGCTAGGTGTGCATCACTGATTCGAGATGTTGCTGGGGACAAAAAAGCAAACAATCGTTTACGTGAAAGAATCTGCTTTTTTCTTTTTTTTCTGAATTCATCTGTTCTTGGTACTGTACCTAATTAAAACTTTTAGTTTATTCAAGGTATAAAGTGTTTTTTTGTTATTAATAGATAATTATTTTAAATTATGAGATAGAATTAGACTTACAGAAGAGTTCCAAAAATAATATTGTTCCCATATACACTTTACCCACCTTGCCTTTTAAATATCTTATATAACCATTGACCATTTATGAAAACCAAGGTATTAACCTATTCAAGGCATAGGTTTTTACTCTTGCCCCTACAATCTATTTTTTACAGTAATCAGAGTGATATTTGTGGCCGTTATACCAGATTGTGTTGGTCATTTGCTTAAAATACTCCAGCACTTTCCTTTCATAATTTGAATAACGAACTGCTTCTCCAGATCCACAGCACATTGGCCATCATCCCCTGGCAGCCCTCTGCCCTCCTGCTCGTCACATACTGCTTGACTGCCTTACACCTCAGCAGCATGGGCATCTTTTCCTGGGATACCCTTGGGCTGACTATGGCCCCCACATCCTCGGGGGCTGGCTCTTCCTGAGCAGATGTCCTCCCAGAGGCTTTCCAGGACCACCCGGTGAAAATAGCCCCAACAATCAGTCACCTAACCAAGCTTGATTTCTTAAAGACATTTACCACTCTCTGCAGTTATCTTGTTTTACATGTTTGTTTACTTGCTTTTAGACTGCACAGTGATGAAAGCAAAGGCCTTTCCCATCTTGTTTCCAATACTGTGATCACAGGGGTTCAACATTTGTTGTATAAATTAATTATTTCAGAGGAAAGCAGGTTGTTCTAGATGGCCTGTGTGATTAGGAACACAGGCCTCCCTACTGGTGTATCAACAGCCCTCTGCAGCCCTGCTCTACATTAAAGACATAGGTGAAAAATTACAAGTTTCATTTTCTTTTTTAATATTGGGAAAATTATGGAGGAACCTACTGATTTTAAGGTTTATCCATTCCTCACATTTTAGACAATTATCTTTAAAAAAATTAGCACTTCTTACTCATGAGTCCTATTTTTGTCAAAGTTCAAAGGAACAAAGATTAGAATTTCTTGGTAAAGATACTGCTATCCAATTTTATCAGGACACTGTAAACACATACGGTAGTTTTCTTTGTTTAAGTATGCAATAATTACCCAAAATAACATAGAATTCCCCACTGTGCATGACACTATAGCAAAATCCCACTAGTTTTCTTCATACCAGAAGTTATCAAACTTTCTCATCTTAGGACTCCTTTACATTCTTAAAAGTTTTTGCGCATTTGTTTATATGGATGATAAATATCAGTACCAACTATTTTAGAAATTATAAATGACATATCTAAAAATATGTTAAAATACCTACAGAAACACATTTTTAATGAAAAATATTTTCTAACAAAAAATTAGTAAGAAATGTCTAGCTTTAAAAATGGACAGCTAGGGGCTTCCCTGGTGCCGCAGTGGTTGAGAGTCCGCCTGCCGATGCAGGGGACACGGGTGCGTGCCCCGGTCTGGGAAGATCCCACATGCCGCGGAGCGGCTGGGCCCGAGAGCCATGGCCGCTGGGCCTGCGCATCCGGAGCCTGTGCTCCACAATGGGAGAGGCCACAGCAGTGAGAGGCCCGTGTACCACCAAAAAAAAAAAAAAAAAAAAAAGGACAGCTAGAATCTCATATCTGTTTCAGCATTCAATCTGTTGTATGTACTTTTAGTTGGTGTATAAAATCACAAAGATATGCTGTTGAAAAAATATTTTATTAGTGTTCAGATAATTCTAGGTATTCTTCTATGATACCACATCAAAACTCAACAAGTGGTAGCTTTCCTTAAAGGTTAATTGCAATGTAGAATCCGAAATCATTATCAATAAACTTCTGTCACACTATTAAATTAAAATTCATTTGTCTCCAGAATACATAAAGAACGCCTACAACTCTACAACAAACAAAACAAAAAAATCAAGTGACCTGATCAAAAAAGTGGGCAAAGGACTTGAACAGACATTTCTGCAAAAATGACATATGAACGGGCAAAAAGCATATGAAAGATTCTTAACATCACTAATCATCAGAGAAATGCAAATCAAAACCAACAGAAAATAACAAATATTGGTGAGGACGCGGAGAAATTGGAACCCTCGGGCACTGTTGGTGGGACTGTAAAATGTTAACAAACACTATGGAAAATATTACGTATGTAGGCTCCTCAGATAATTAAACACAAAATTACCATATGATTCAGAATTCCTGGTTAAATACTCAAAAGAACTGAAAGAAGGGCTCAAAGAGATATTTGTATACCCATGTTCACAGCAGCAGTATTCACAATAGCCAAAAGGTAGAAGGAACCCAAGTGTCCAATCATGGATGAATGGGGTTTGAAAAAATGTGGTATACACATGCAATGGAATATTATTCAGCCTTAGAAAGAAAGGAAATCCTATCACATGCTACAACATGGATGAATCTTGAGGACATTCTGCTAAAGGAAAGAATCTAGTCACAAAAAGACAAATACTACATGATTCTACTTATGATGTATCTAAAGTAATCCAATTCATAGAAACAGGATGGTGGGTGCCAGGGGCCAGTGGGAGGCAGAAAAGAGTAGCTGTTGTTTTAATGGGGAAAGAATTACAGACTTGCAAAATGAAAAATTTCTGGAAACCTATTCCATAACAATGTGAATATACTTAATGCCTCTGAACTGTACACTTAAAAATAATTATGGTAGTAAATTTAATGTTTTGTGTTTTTACCACAACGTAAAAAATCTGTCGGTCTTTGAATGGATCTTTCACCAATATATGATTTGGTAACATCATGCATTGCTCATATAGAAAATATTGTATTCACTGAGTTATGCAGATCTTCCAAATAGTGGGAAACTCCAGTGTATAACTGTGAAAGGATGAGAGTGAAAAAGGCAAATTATATCTTAAGATTTTTATGAAAATTAATTTTCACCTAATAAGCCTCCTGAATGGGCCTCTGGAAACCTCAAGGGTCCTCAGACTACACTTTGGGAACTGGTACTCTGTGACATCACATGCTTTTGGGTTGACTGACTTACTTTTCTCTCCATCTTTAGCTTAAGGAAAACAAAACTGTAACTTTAATGTACTGCCTTAAGCAAATCAGGAAAGACCATTTTCTTCCTACATGGAACATAAATGAAGTCCAAATAATTTTTCAGACTAAAGTATCATAGGGAATACCATAGTTAACTATTAATTAAATTAGGCATGTAACATATTGCTGCTTTGCACACAGGCTTTTGGATTTCCTTTTTTAAATTGCTTTTCTGTTTACAAAAGCAATCCATATCTACTGTTGGAAACAGAGATGGCCCAGAACTAGAAAGAAAAACATTAAGAAACCCTTAAATCCGATCACCAGAGATACTCATATATCTTCGGATATTTTGGTTTAGTCAAATCACTTTTTTATCAAGATAAAAGGTTTCTTTTGTCCTATGATGACAACAGAGCTAACACAGGTCATGTGGCAGAATGCAGTAAATTTCAAGTAAGCTAGCAGCCTTGCCCTTGAAGGGGTCAGAAACTAAAATTCTGGGTCAGAAAAAGAATGTATGATAATTACTGAGCACAAATAATTGATATAAAGGTGTGGATAATACTTTTTAAGCCCTGAAGGGAAGATTCTTCATTGTTAATTTCTAATGTGGAAAATGGACTGATGTCAAGATGAGGAGAAAAGAGGATGTGCTTCACGAGGAAGAATGTGTTCAGCTGAACTTAGACTAAAATGCCAAAGATTTACTATTACATAATTAGTTACCTTTGGTTAAAAATACAAATTTAAAGAAAGATTTCTGTGAAAACTGAACTATATTTATACAGGATGAATAAAGACAGTGTTTGCTATCTAAAGCAAGGATTAAAAAAATAACTTGCTGCTCTGGCAAAGTTAACTTGATGAGGAAGCACGTGTTCCAGGAACACAATGGCAAAAACAAAGGGGGAAAGGGGGGCTAGGTAAGCGCCTTCCCTTGACAATTTAATCCCAAATTTCTATCCTCCAAGTGCAGATCTGCTGAGGCTCTATTTGTAAATATATAGGCTTTTAAGGACAATTCCAAAAGCATAAACCAGATTCAAGCAATAGCAGCATCACTGTAATAATAATAAGAAAACATTTCAAAGTAAATACTCTGAAGAAAGTAACAACTTGGGTGTATTCCGTTGATCTTAAAAATAAAATCATATTTTATTTTATTCTTAAAAATAAAACCAGTCATTATTATTTAACTGACACCTTATGCCTTAAGGAACCTAAGGTATCCAAGGCAAAACTGATTTGTATGACATTAAAAAAGCCATTCATTTCCCACAAACCTTGTACAAACGAACCCCAAAAACGTTGTAACAGAGTTCACATGTTTTGGTTGCTTAAATTTTGGCTGAAGGTACAATTATCACTTATATAATAATACACAATGATAAAAATTCACTTCACATAAAGATCCTAAAATAAATACATGAAATTTTTCTGAGCTATTATAATCTGATGAAATGAGCACATTGAATATTTGAGCTAATGAGAAATACTCTTACTCACCAGAGTCCAGATAAACTGAGCAAAATGTGGGAAATAATCATATTAGAAATTATTAGACTGTCGACTTCTTGGGGAACAATTTTATACGTCTTTATATCCTTCACAGTTCCTTGAACTTTGGTTTTAGAACATTTGCTGAGCAGTTTTTGTGGTTTTAGGTGACTGATTTAAATGTGTATCAGAAGTACTTATGCTCCAATTAAAAAAAATACCAGTAATGCTAATAATCAAAAAGCATCCATTTCAATAATCATTTTTAAAGCATATAACGCACAAACAGTAAAGAGAACTTACCAACTCTATCAGGGAGGACTTCAAGCGCAGAAACTCTTTCATCTTTATTAAGTTCTAGTCCATAAACACAGTCAAATCCATCGTATTTTATAAGATACAAAGAAGGATTTACAGGCACCTGGTCCAGAACGGTTCCTTTCCACTGGGTGATGGGGCCATTCCCCTCTTTCCACCCATGCTGAATCCTGCAGCCTACGATGTTCCGCCGGGGCTGGGAAACAGGTTTGCTCGGCCCCACACTGCTCCGATGTTTTCTGTATTCACACATATACACACGTAAGGTATCATCTCAAAAGTATGCACTCCTACCAACACAACTACTGCTAGCTAGCATGCTCCCATCACAGATGCTCCGGGTCCTATGCTAGCTAATGTTGCCACACTCGGGGTTCAGGTGGCTACAGGCAGCCATCTCCCAGTCCCACAGCCGTGCAGTGGTGGCTCGCAGGTGGGGCCTGTCTCTAGCAATAGAAGCTTCTTGTGCACCCTAACTGTGGACACGCAGAAAAACACAACTAGTCAATAGCAACTTAGCCTTAAAATTAAGTATCAGTTTTTCAGCTTTCTGAGTTTCCTTTAATTCAATCAACTCACAATTATCCAAATTAATCAAAGAAAGACAAGGGCTGACTACATGAAATAACCGCACATGCATATGGCTTTATAAAACAGAAATCCATTTCTCGTTAAAAAGAAACTCAATTTCACCCATTCTAATGCCCACATAATTTTGTCCCCACTGGCTTAAACAATAAGAATAAACTAGACATTTAACTTTTTCTTAAACTGGAGTCCAGGCTGGCTTCTATCCATGCATTTATACTATCATTACTTCTCTAGAAAACATAACCTTCAACACTTAAATTTGTAACAAATACTTAATGTAGTATGAAAAATTATTGAAGCAACACCAAACTACATTCTTTCTCAATTACAAACAATCGAAAAATCTACATACAATGTTTACAAGTAATACACCTGGCTCTCAATATCAGGGAAAAAATCTTCATTTCATGTAGAAATCCAGAGACAAGGGACAAGACTTGGCTTGAACGCAAGCTGAAGGCCAAAGCCATGCTGGCACATGGATGCTGCTATATGCCAAGAATGAAAAAATTTAGGGAGCAGAAAAGAACCCACTCATAAGAACCCAGAGCTTATGTGGGCATAAAGCTCTCATCTGGTAAACCACAAATAAAAGTGGTGAACAAATGGCATAAATACAAATAAACTTTTAAAAACAAGTAATTTATTGTAGCCTGTAATATTTAAAACTACAGTTTTATATATTTTAAGTAGACCAGCTTGGTAAACTTAGTGGTTTTGTGAAACAGAGAAACAGGTTACAACATAAAGCTGTCTCAAGGAGGCCTAGAATCAGTTGACACAGTCCTTTACCTAAGCAAGATAGGGAACACCATTTGGGGAACACCTCAGAAGGAAAACTTCTCCAGTTGGACTGTAAAAGGGTTCAAAAGGTTATATGCAGGACATGAGACCAGAAAACGCTGTGTCTAACCCAGCCCTTAAGTCTCTGCAAACACCCAGCCAAATGGCCTTCCAGGAAAGGCAGAGCCCTGAACTGAGGACACATACTGAGAATAACATCCTGAGTAGGGTGAGGCCCATGGGTAAAGGAAAGATGAGGTTCAGATGCTTACAGGGTGGGCCCAAAGGAGGCTGACCTCAACAGGTATCACATAGGAGACTATACAGAGAAACTTGAGTATGCCATGGGAATACTGAAGAGCTCTGCAGCAAGGATAGCTGTCCTGGAATACTCTCACCCCTTCTCATGTACAAAAGTCTCGGGAGAGAACCATGGTGGCACCAATGGGCAACGGAGGCAAACCCAAAAATATGCCCACAAGGCAGATGGAAATTACCACCTAACATTATGCACATAACAGAGGCCATGAAAGAGGAACTTACATCAAAAACATAAGAGCCCAGATGAGAGACAGTTACACAAGAGAAGATGTGAGAAAAATCAGACACAGTCAACAAACAAGCAGCAATTTGAAAACTTTTCAGAAATGAAGGCTAAACTAGAGGAACATGGAAGAAATTGACACCATGGGGCATTTAAGGAAAACAGATAATAAAAAAGAGACAGATGGGAACAGATGTGAAATTCCAACTTCCATGTAACAGAATCACCCAAAAGCTAAAATGAGAGGAACAGAAAGAATACTAAAATAATACAAGAAAAATATCCAGAAATAAAAGACTTAAATGTACACACATGCCCCTGGGAAAACTGACCCAGAACTACTGACACTAAGACAGTCTAGTGAAACAAACAAACTTTAAAGAAAATAACATCTCGTGGGCATCCAAGCAAAAGAACTGCATCATGTGTAAGGATAATCACATGTGTAAGGAAAAGAAAATCACACAGTGACACCGTGCGTGTGCCACCAGATAACCGAGTGACAAACTTAAGGTTCTCAGGAAAGGAAATGTGAGGTGAGGGTTTTACAGGCAGCCATGAATTCTATACTGACCTCCAAGTAAAAGTATACAGATAAAACTGTGTGAACACATAAGAACGCGGGGAATACTGTTCTCACAAATGCTTCCTGAAGAAGTTAACAGTTGGCCATCCATATCCATGGGTTCCACATCCTCAGATTCAACCAAACATGGATAGAAAAATCCCAAAATTCCAAAAAGCAAAACTTGAATTTGCCATACGCAGGCAACAATTTACCTGTCATTTACATTGTATTTACATAGTGTTTACACTGTATTAGGTATTATGAGTAATCTAGAGATGATGTGAAGTACATGGGAGGACTTATGTGGGTTATGTGCAAATACTATGCCATTTTATATAGGGGACTTGAGCATCCATGGATTTTGGTATGGTGTGAAGGGTCCTGGAACCAATCCCCCTCGGACACCAAGGGACGACTGTACAGGACAGAGTTTCAGATAATCAGGAACGCCTGGGGACTTCCCTCGTGGTCCAGTGGCTAAAACTCCGTGCTTCCAATGCAGCAGGCCGGGGTTCGATTCCTGCTCAGGGAACTAGATCCCACATGCCACACCTAAAGATCCCACGTGCCGCAACTAAGACTTGCTGCAGCCAAATAAATAAATATTAAGAGGGAGAAAAAGAAAGAACACTTAGAAAAGTTTCAGCACAGAGCTGATAGTAAGCAATGAATATCTCTTACTATAGAACAAACACAGGAACAAGAGAAATAGAGTAGTATTTAACTATTACCTGCTCTGAAAATACAGTTAACACTACTCTGAAAAGGGGAATGAAAGAAGAATACGTAAAGTATAAGAAGCTCACCAAGCAAAAGAATATTACTTGGAACAAAGTACCTGATATTAAATGGAGAGAGAAAGGAGAAAAGCAAGAGCTAAATTCAATATTGTTCATAGTAAGGAACCAATCTATATAACCTTAAATGAATTAATAAGATTAATTTTAAAGGACTTCAGTATAAAACTTAGTGGAGAGGAAAAAACCTTAATAACATATTATCGAGTCTGTAACTTGTAACTACTACTAATACTCAAACCCGAAAGAAAGTGAGCCTCAAGACCTTTTCATAATCCCTGAAAATGTGCCACTACATCCAACTGGCCCTCTGTAGGGATATGGCTGGTGAAGGTGATTACATTCCTCCTTTAGAATACAAGAATCTTTGCTAGCATTATGTTTTTCTTCAAATAGACAATTACCTATCTTCTTTTGATCTTTAGGCAAAAGTCCTTGTGTTTCATCCTGTGTACAGAATCAGGCTTTCTTCACAGCAAAGGCAGAGGTTGGTTCCCAAAACTCACTGAAGAAAGAATTCAGTCATATGCACCATTTTGTAATTCACACAGACATTCCATTATTACTACCAAAATTATAAGCAAATTCAGCATCTTCACCAGTGTGATGGTTAATTTTAATGTGTCAGGTTGGCTGGGCCACAGTATTCAGGTATCTAAATCAAGCATTAGATGTTTTCTGTGAAGGTATTTTTCTACATGAAACTAAAATGTAAATCAACAGACAGACTGCCTTCCATAACATAGTTGGGCCCCATCCAATCAGTTAAAGGTATTAAGAAAGAGTGTTCGCCCCCCACAAAGAGGCAATTCTACCTTCAGACTCAAGCGGCAACATCAGCTCTTCCCTGGATCTCCAGTCTCTCTATGCACGCACCATTGGTGCTGTTTCTCTGGAAAACACTGACTACAAACAGAAAAGATTCCATCCTAGATTCAGAGGCATGAAATTTTCTACTACTATGATTCTCAACAAAACCAATATAAACTTAGCCATTGATAGCAGGAAAGGGCAACTGGAAGACTCAGAGCAGTGATTTTCTAGTTCAGTCACTCATCCTTTCTATACTCATTAGTGGCATTCTTCTGGAACCGCAACTGCTTCTGAAGAGGGAGACGCTTGATGCTTTCTAATCACATTTCAGAACAAGCAGTTTTTATCCTGGTCACCTCCAGTGGTATAGTACACAAGGCTCTCCTCCGTCTTCTGAACAACACAAGGGACTCAAATCTAGCCAGCAAGCATCCCTATTCAAAGTGGCTCCTATATCCTTTAATTCTGAAGAAACACAATCCCTCCTTTTTGCATGGATTTTATTTCCTCACTTTCTTTAAGGGAACTTTAATCATTAATTTTTAAAAATATTTATTTATTTTTGGCTGTATTGGGTCTTCGTTGTTGTGAGCGGGCTTTCCCTACTTGCGGTGAGCGGGAGCTGCTCTTCGTTGCGGTGCGCTGGCTTCTCATTGCGGTGGCTTCTCTTGCTGCGGAGCACGGGCTCTAGGCGCACAGGCTGCAGTAGTTGTGGCACGCAGGCTCAGTAGTTGTGGCGCACGGGCTTAGTTGCTCCGCGGCATGTGGGATCTTCCCAGACCAGGGCTCAAACCCATGTCCCCTGCATTGGCAGGTGGGTTCTTAACCACTGCGCCACCAGGGAAGCCCTTAATCATTAACTTTTGCTGTGGTAAATAATATGCTTGGTCTATTCTAACATTTTGCTTTGTGTTTCTGTTTGCAATGCTTTGTCTCATTTCCTCACCCCTTTCTTCCTTTACCTATACAGCTAGGATGAGCAAGGTTTCTTTGCACCAAATAAAGCTTCTAATGGAAGCTGTAGGAATCTATAGATCTTATTTCTAAACTTACAGCAATTACTTCTAACTCCCTAAATATCCTATTTAAATTCCCTGACAGTCCAGTGGTTAGGACTCCATGCTTTCACTGCTGAGGGTGCGGGTTCGATGCCTGGTCAGGGAGCTTCCCACAAGCCACATGGCTCGGCCAAAAAAAAAAAAAAAAATCCTATTTAAACTTACAATTTTCTATTAAAATCTACAATTAATCAAAACCTATACTTTCCCTTCCCCGGTCCAAGCAAGACTAAAAGTAACAAAAAAATTCTTAGTAAAAGAAGGAAAGAATTTTAAAAACAAACACCTTAGCACCTAGTAACCCCTTCCTGGCCACTTTCACCACACTGCTGAAATTCAGTCTTTTGTTCCAAACTGTTATCTTGCTACTATCTTAAAAATAATTAAAAAAAAACATTTCCTTATTTAGAAGTAAACAAGAGGATTTTTGTTGCTTTCTGCAACATTTATATTTTTCTCACGTACTGGGTTGGCCAGAGAGTTCGTTCGGGTTTTCCCGTAAACCTGAACTTTTTGGCCAACCCAATATATTTGGTCTTTCTAGACATGTCCTCTGGTAAGTCAGATAGGGTTAACAAATGCAAACTCCAAATTCTTGCAAGCCTCAAAATATTATTTTGTTCTCATCCTTGACTTGCCTAGGTATACAAGGCAGGCTCAGATTCCTTTTCCCCTCAGTACCTTTATTGCAAAAAGGTATTTTCATTGTCTTCTACCTTCCAGAGTTGAGAGATACCAGATGCCAATCTGATCCTTGCTCCTTTGAGGGTAACCCATCTTCCTCTTCAAGTTGCTTTTAGAATTTTGTTACTGGATTCTGAAATGTTACCAGGACTTGTGACATATGTTTCTAATTATCCCTCACTAGCACTTGGTCAATCTCTTGAATTAGGTAAAACAGGCTTGAATTTCAGTCTATCTATTGAATACCTTACATAATATTTTTAATTTCTATGAACTGATTATTTCTTTATCTTGAATGATTTTTCTTTTTAATGAACACACCTTCTGATATCTGAGGATAATTTTCACTTTTCCTGATTCCTTGTGAACTTCTGGGTTTAGCCTTGTCTTTGTTGAGTCTGCTGCTGTCTGAGTGGCAGCTTTCTTAACACTTGCAGATTCCTGGTTAGCTGCCCTGTTCCATGTATGACTTTCTTTGGTGCTATCAGTGTTCCTCAGGTGCCTGATGATCCTTGGTGTTCACACTTCAGATGCAAGGAAAGATTAAGTGGTATCTGTAGCTGAGATGTATTTCTTCAGGCCAAGTCAGGGTCCCTGGTGCCTGAGTATTAAGTACAGGTTCTGATAAAGCAGCCAGGACCCAGGGAATTGTGAAGCAGCTGAGACTGAGTAGCAACTTCAAGTCAGGGGAGGTAAGGTGAGCATCTACTGCTTAATGGTTTCTCACCCATAATGATTCAGACGACTGCAGCCAGTCTTTGCTCTCCCTGACCTGAATAGATTCTAGGGGTCTAGTTTGAACATTTAACTTTTTCAACTTTTTGGAGGTCTTCCTTTGCAGCTGAAAGTGGTTGGGAGTTCCTTGGCTTAGCTGAGTTTTTATATAAATCTATTCCCATCTGCTGTATATCTTACAGAGATTTCTCAGTGTTCTGGTCTGCTGGTAGGATGATCTTTCTACACCAATAACAAAAACTGCAAATTTAATGCAAATTACAATGAAGTACTATTTTCTAACTGCTTACAGAATAAATACAACCCTCCTAGTGAACAATCTGGCAATCCACTGTCCCAGTAATTCCAGGTCTAGGAATTTATCAAAAGAAAACAGTGGACAAGCACAAAGCTACAGCTACAGTGAAGTTCTGAGCAGTGTTCATACCAGGGAAAACTGGAAATAAAAAATGTTCAATAGGTCTCACTGAATTAATAAGTAATAGTGTATCTATATGATGAAATAACTACATAGCTATTAAAATCACAGAAAAAACATGACATTTTATTCCTTGGCTTGTAGACACATCACTCCAATCTCTGTCTTCACATAGCCTTTTCCCCTATAAGTCTGTGTCCAAATTTTCTTCTTATAAAGGCACCAGTCATTGAATTGGGGGACCTCCGTAATCCAGTATGACCTCACCCTAACTTGATCACATCTGCAAAGACCCTATATCCAAATAAGATTACAGTCAGTTTCTAGGTGGACACGAATTTTGAAGGACATTATTCAACTCAGTACATACACCCCTCAGAGTCGTTGCAAGGAATAAATGAAATAATGTTTCCAAAGCACTTAGTACTGTGCATGGCAGGGCACACAGTAGGACACACAATTATCCATACAGATATGCAGAAAAAAATTTTTAAAACATACATTAAATTATTAACAGGTGTGATCTCTGGATGATGGCATTAAAAATAATTAAGTTGTCTTCCTCTGAATTTACCTGTGTTTTCAAATTTTTCTATGACTTAAGTATTTTACTTTCATAGGCAGATAAAACACAATTTTTAATTACTCTTAATGCAATGTATGTCCTAATTCTGCAATAAACTATATATAAAAACAGATTTATACATATTAGTGTTATCAATTCCAAATTTTATTTCTGTTGCCTTTTTTTTACATCATTTCACTAGTTCTAAAAGAAGAATTCAAGGAGATCTAATATAGATACCATTTCTGCCCAATTTATTTAATAAACAACTTAATTTGATCGAAAGGAGGAGGTAAAAAAGAATGAATGGATGGGACTTCCCTGGTGGTCCAGTGATTGGGACTCTGCGCTTCCAAGGCAGGGGGAACGGGTTTGATCGCTGGTGAGGGAACTAGGATCTCACATGCCGCGTGGCGCGGCAAAAAAAAAAAAAAAAAAAAAGAATGGATGCCTCAACGAATACTAAAGACAAAAACAGTAATTAGAATAATATACTACTTTTTAAAATCATCAGTCAAGCTTTCCAATTATTGCACCTTGAATGCCTAAACTGTTCAAATACCCTTGCAGCCGAAGTTTACAAAGAAGAATGTTTAAAAATATTTTTAAATGTATGTTAAAATATTAAATATTATTTAATATTAAGAGTGTAGAAATATGTAAGTTTTTGATAAACTGATTTAAGCTCTTCCAACTATAACATCTACTAGAAGACAAGGTTTAGAACTTCCCTAAATTACAAGAAATATACTAAGAGTATCTAATATTGGGCAAAATGCTGATAATTGCTGAAGCTGGATGATAGGAATTCGGGATTTATTATACTACTTTATTTTTGTGTGTATTTGAAATTTTCCGTACTAGAAAAGTTAAGAATTATATATTAAACAAACTCTAACATTTTACTTTAATTTCTAATTGCTAATTCAGATTCAAAAATCAGTAAGAAAAACTTTAAGGGGGGACTTCCCTGGTGACGCAGTGGTTAAGAATCCGCCTGCCAATGCAGGTGACATGGGTTTGAGCCCGGGGCCACAAAGATCCCACATGCCGTGGAGCAACTAAGCCCGTGCACCACAACTACTGAGCCTGTGCTCTAGAGCCCGTGAGCCATGACTACTGAAGCCTGCGCACCCAGAGCCCATGCTCTGCAACAAGAGAAGCCACCGCAATGAGAAGCCCGCACACCACAACAGAGTAGTCCCTGCTCGCCGCAACTTAGAGAAAGCCCACGCACAGCAACGAAGACCCAACGCAGCCAAAAATAAATAAATAATTATATACATAAAGAAAAAACTTAATAAAAATTAAAGCTTACTTACATGAGTTGAAATAGTATATATAAAAGCAAACAGTAAGAATATGTCAGATTACTGGAAGAAGATATAAAAAGAACACAAACACACGTGTGTCATCTCTGGACAGTTCAATCTAAGAATAGTACAGGGAATTCCCTGGTGGTCCAGTGGTTAGGACTCCTCACTTCCACTGCTGAGGGCCCGGGTTCAATCCCTGGTTGGAGAATTAAGATCCCACAAGCCACACAGCATGAACAACAACAAAATTTTTTTAATAAATAAATAAGAGCAGTACAAATAAGGATGTGAGATTAATGATTTAAAGCAATGAACTTTTAAAATTTAAAATAACAGTTCCTTTAATATGGTGATGTTGTTTTATGTTCTCCCTGGATATATTATTTTTAACAGCCTTAGTCTCTGGTATTTTCTTTGGGAAAAAAGTCTAAAATGTTCTTAACTATCATTTACTAGGTAGTCAATAAACAGCAATACTGTAAACAAATACCAAGACACTTCATTCAACTGAAGACATATGGAATTACATAGCCAAGGGCAAATAAAAAGCTGCATCCCTTCAAGATCCAAACAATTCAAGGATAAAAGCAGAGAAACAAGAATTAAACATCTATAATCACTTTCCTTGTTTCTTATCTCCAGAAGCTATAAATGGCTTTTCTTGTAGTTTCAATGGGAGAAAATGGTGACCAAGTACACAGCATCCAATCATCCTTCATTGCTGTAATTTTGTGTACTCATTTCCAAACAACTTGACTTAGTTATCTAATGTGCTTTAAGATATCAGCTCTGATAATGGTCTAGGCCAGTGCTTCTCAAACTTTGGCATGCATTGAATCACCTAGAGAGCTTTTGAAAAAAGATACCCAAGCCCTGCCCCAGAGACTCTGGGCTCCATTCCGCAGGTCTGGAGAGGGACCAAAGACTTTCTAACAAGCTTCCAAGTGCTACTGCTGCTGGCACCAGACCTTTGTTAGTAGAGCTGATCCAGAAAAAACACTAATTTCTATCCATCCATGTGCCCAAAAAAGATAAACTGAGAGTGCAGAAGATATTTCTGTACTTTGCTCAATACTTTAAATAAGTTCTCAATGTACCATTCCAATTATTTGGTCATCAAGAAAAGAATTCCTAAGAACAAACTAGTGGTTACCAATAGGGAAAGGGAAGTGGGAGGGGAAAAATAGGGATAGGAGATTAGGAGGTACAAACTACTATGTATAAAATAAATAAACTACAAGGATATATTGTACAGCACAGGGAATATAGCCAATATTTTATAATAACTATAAATGGAGTATAATCATTAAAAATTGTGAATCACTATGTTGTATACCTAAAGCTCACATAATATAAATCAACTATACCCCAATTAAAAATAAATCTGTTTTAAGACCTTTCATCTTTTATCTAGACTCCCTTATTGACTTAAGTTGACTACTGTTTCTCATCAGTAAATATCTTACTTTTATAGTCAATATTTAAAGGCACCATACTTCTTCAAGTTAAATTTTCAACCATTACAATTCTACTATGAACCAGTAAATGACTGCCACACACCATGTACTTTGGTGTATGAATTAATTACTGACCTCTTTCCTTATTCTATTTAGTATTGTGAGATAAAAGCAGTTTCCTTACTTTGTGTTCCAGCAGATTTCAAAAGAAACTATTAAGGCAAATAATTATCTTTCTGCAAAATGCATACCAGCAAGTCGAGAGAGAAAAAACTGCTTCTCTAGTACTTGTTGCTTGATAAAAGTTCTACAGCTGATACGGTCATTCCCAGCTTAAACTGGCAATATAAAAACAAGATGGAGAAAGTCAAGTTTTCCATCCAAATCACTATGGTTTTTTCATTATTTTGTCTACACAGTGTACACCCTGAGGATATCAGAGATGTCCATGGCAAACATCCAAATGCCTCAAGGGTCTTCCAAAGCACTAGTCACTTTCACTGGTGTTAATAACAGTTACTGGCAAATTGATTAAAAAGTATTACATATTTGACCAATTTAAGATTGTCAATACCATGGATCATTTAGATGCTTGCTCCAACTGTTATCTAGTCTGTGTGTTTAGGACAGAAATAATATATTTTTCAGATATGAGACAACAAAACATACAGTTCAGGAAATAGAATGTGGTAGTTAATATGGGCTTTAAAATCAGACTGTCCTATTTCTGAATCCTAGCTCAGTCACTTCTTATATGTATGACCTCAGACAAGTTACTTAATCTCTCTGTGCACGGAAGAATTCATGGTCCCTACCTGACAGGGATGCCATGAACACTAAATGAGACTACACCAGGGACACAAGGAGGAGGATCATAGTGACAGTTTTGGTTGGTGACTAGTATTGGTATCTTATAAAATGAAAGGAAAACATTCCCTGGAAATCCTCAACTTAGCATGTAATAGCTCCTGATCCATTTTCTAAATGTACATTAGTAGGAAATACACCAAAGCCCAGTCATACCTTCCAACAGTACCCTGAAATGTAAATCTATCCACTATTCCAATTAGGAAGAAAAGAGCCAGATTTACATTTGAAAACTAAAACAAAGAATCACTGTAGCTAAATTCACCTTACATGTCCCCCAACTACACTTCCCTTCAAGATGTAACTTCAGTGCAGATTTCCCAAATAACCTCCTGGGAAGCCAGGAAAGGCTTGTCCACCAGCTTGTCCCCCAAACACACCAAGGATCCTAGCCCGCAAGAAGTACAAAAGTTTGTTTCTATTTACTTTAAAAAATGAGAACAAGACTCAGCTACACAACGTTTCTGGGTGCAGAGGTACTGCTCCAAGCACTGGAGACCTGATTACCCGAATCCCCTAGCACCCACGGGGACGGGAGGTGCCGTTCTCAGGACGGTGGCTCTGCCAGCATTTGTTTCCTGGGAGCTCCTGTGACTCTCTCAAGCAAGCAGAGGCGTCTGCACATGGAGTTATTATTGCTCAGTCTCCCTATTCCAACACGGGAAGCGAGAGGAGGCATGACCACGGGTCAGTGGCTGCACATGAGGAGTCCCGAGTGCCTTACTTTCTGGAGAGCCACAATGGGGGCAGGCAAGGAGAGTGAGGCTCCAGTTCTGCTTTCCTATATTTGTTTGCTATAAACACCTCATCTGTAGAAAGGATTCTATGATAAAAAGCTGAAAACCTTGTTGTTCTAGTCCAACACCATGACTTTACATGAG
This sequence comes from Delphinapterus leucas, assembly GCF_059928025.1. Lineage (NCBI taxonomy): Eukaryota > Metazoa > Chordata > Mammalia > Artiodactyla > Monodontidae > Delphinapterus > Delphinapterus leucas. The sequence continues at coordinate 30,923,869 of NC_143134.1, forward strand.
TTAAGCAGAGCACCAGGCACATGAGGGAACTTGGTAAGGCCCACAGCTGAGCCAGTGGGGCTTCCCACTCCAAGGCCAGCCTCTCCAACAGCCATTATTCCCACTCACCCTTCCAAGGACAACTATTAACACCTTTCACTTGTGAAATGTGGAAACTTTTCAGTTTTTTTCCATCCCACCCATCTTCAAATTTGCACTGAGATTAGAAAAAATAGGAAAATGACTGATAACTTTTCCTTTCATTTCAACTTCTCCCTTTTAATATGTTCAAAACGTCTACCCTTTAAGTGAGACAAGCACACCTCATATTAAAGCACTAGATCAAGTTCCCTGCATCATACAACATACAGGATGAGAAACCTTTTAGCTGTATACATATGAACTTCAAAAATTGAACAGGTAGGTATTCAAGCCTTGTGTTTTAGGGGAAAAAAGATGAAGAGTTCTGGTTTTGCAAAGTTAATGTGTAATTTACTTTCATTTCCCACTGTATTTAAGGTTTTTTTCATTACCTTCTATTTGTGCCAAGAGGTGGTGTACCATTTATGGTAATGATATGATAATTAGTGGAGATATATTACATAAATTATCAGATTACTAGATATGGCAGAAGATGTGAAGGTGATGGGCAAATAAATGAAATTTGAGAAACGCTTTATCAAACCTCAGGACTTGCCTTATCTTCATATTTTTACTTTCCAAGTCATTTCTTAAACTGAATATCACAAATATTTACATTACATATACAAGTATTCATTTAAATAGAGACATATTTAGTTTAATCACCAACAATTACTGAAAGGCACCTTTATTCATCCAAACCTTCCACAAAAGCCCAGAGGACTCACACTCTTTGACCACTACAGTGCGGTGACCAAGAGGTACAAGCATTTCAATATGAGTAATTTGAAAATAATTGCTATGGGGAGAGTCTTAGGAGGTGCTAGGGTCAAGGAGAGTCTTCCATATTTAACAATCCATGATTAAGACTCATACAATCATAACTGATTTGTTAGAGAGGGTTCCATGGTGCAGTAGCCGTCACTACTGCACAGTAGTGGATACTGTGGATACTTGTAAAATCTATTAAATAAAATACAGTACCAGTGGATATTGTTATTTAAGATAGTATCTCAATTTTCTTTTTGGACATAACTACATTACACACAAAAGAAGATTTCAGGGAGGAAAAAAGTTGCTTCTACTCTCTAGTACCTATAGAATTTAGGATTTATAACACATTTGTCACTTTAAATTATCTTTCAACATACTTATGCTTTCTCTAAATTACAAGCTCCTCATTCATTTGAAAATCTTATAAAGAAGTGAGTGTGCCTGGCAGAGTGCTAGCCAGGTCCTCAATGCACAGGGATTAGATAGCACACCACTACTCAGCATGCAGCAAGGCTATATGTGACGCTGGCTGCTGTGAGGCAAGACCTGCTTATACAGGGAGAGAGCCTCACATAGATGACCTCATATCTCATGTAACCAAAGGCCACAATTTGCTATCTAAAAAGGCAAGTTTCAGAATTGCTTACTTGTGGGATGTCCGTTTCTTCATCATGCTTGCAGATACACCAGCATGGCCTAAAAGAGAAGTGAGTATGAGTCAACGAAAACTGAATAAAAAACAGTTCAAACTCAGGAAAAAGTTAACTTATGAAAAACTGCTATATAAAGTATGAAGTTAAAATAAACCACAAGAGAATTCCCTGGTGGTTTACGGTTAGGACTCTGCGTTTCCACTGCCGAGGGTCCAGGTTTGATACCTGTTTGGGGAACTAGGATCCCACAAACCACAAGCCGTGGCCAAAAAACCCCACAAACAGCCAACATGTAACAAAACCATTTGTTTACTTATCTTTTAAATAGGAGATATAAGGGATTCTGGGAAGATAAAATGACAGAGACAGCAGTTTATCTCCCTAAATCAGCCATAAAACACAAAACCAAAATCACACGGACAAAAACTACAACAAAAAATGACAATCCTAGTCATAAAGAACTAAAAGGTACAGAACTTGTCTTCCTGCCACAAACAACTAGAAAATGGGACAAGAGATATGACACATCTGGATCCAAATATCAGGACAACAGGCAGCAGAGGACTATGGAACCAGGGAGCAGAAAACCCATGCAGAGGTCCCCACACCAACCAAGTGCATCCCGATAACAACTTGTGGATGGTGGTTCATGAAGGGAAAACCAAGAACACTGTGGTTCTGCTACACTGAGAGTCAGATGGGAATTGCGGAGGAAGAGGTGGCTGGGAGTTGTGGATCTGAGTGCTGGCAAGGAGAGAGATCTCAGAGGGAGCTCCAAACATCTGGAAGGGGAGGGGTGGTCTTAAGTCTGGCTAGATATTAACCTGCAAAGGCATGAGGGTTGTTCAAAGTCCATCTAGCCACCTCTTTGAACACACAGGGCAGTCAGTAAAAACCATAAAAAAGATAATCCGTTAACCAGAAGGATGAAGTAGCCCTAAGAATAAAAGCTGCTATAGACCTATCCTAGCACCTGCTTGCCAAAACAAACTCCAATATTCATTAAAGGACATCAATAAAACCCAGTGCTCCACAACACACTTCAAATGTCCAACACCCCAACTAAAATTATTAGACCTGTGGAAAAGCGGCAGACTGTAACCCCATAACCAAGCGGGTTATTACCAAAACGATGTAATTTGCAGGCAAGGATGTTAAAAGAACTATTAACAACTATGCTCAAATAGCTAAAGGAAGACAAAAACACTTAAAATAGAAAAATGGGGGTGGGGTGGGGAGAAGAGAATAAATAAATGAAACTGGTGAAAAATACATGATCCAAAATGAAAGAAAAAAAATCACTGGATATGATTAATAGCAGATTAGACCCCACAGATAAAAAGACCAGTGAATGTGAGACATGGCAGTAGAACATATCTAAAACAGAACACAAAGGAAAAAACTGGGGGAAACAAACAGCCTCAGTGACTTGTAGGACAATATCAACTAGCCCAACATAAATGAAATGCACTCCATGAAAGAGAGGACCAAGGGGTGAAGGAAGAAAAAGTCTGACAAAAATAATGGCAGAAAGTTTTCCAGATGTGGTAAGTACATAACCATGGAGCCAACAAGCTCAATGAAGCCAAAGTAAGGTAAAGACAAAGGAAAAAACCACACCAAGGCACATCCTAATCAAATTTCTGAAAACCAATGATAAATAAAATATTTTAAGCAGACAAAGAATAAAGACACCTTAAATTTAGGGAAACAGAAAATACTAGCTCCAGATTTGTTGTCAGAAACAATGTAAGCCAGAAAACAGTGGAATAAATCTTTAAGGTGCTGCTAAGATAAACAAAATAACCTACCTGTGGATTCAGAATACTATAGATAGCAAAAATCTTTCCAGCCCCAACAATATTGATAATTTCATTAAACATAGTCTAAATGAATCAATTAAGAGACCATATAAAGAAGGAAGAGACGATTATTAACATCAGACAAAGTAACTTCAGGACAAAGTTATCAGGGATCAAAAAGGACATTCCAAAATGATGAAAGGATCAATCAAGAAGCCATACCAGGGAGTTCCCTGGTGGTCCAGTGGTTAGGACTCCAAGATCTCACTGCCGAGGGTCTGGGTTCAACCGCTGGTGGGAGAACGAAGATGCCACAAGCTGTGAGGGTGCGGCCAAAAAACCAAAACAAAACAAAAAAAGGGAAGCCATAACAATCTTAAATGTATATGAACCTAATTATAGAATACTGAAATATATGGACTTCCCTGGTGGTGCAATGGTTAAGAATCCGCCTGCCAATGCAGAGGTCACGGGTTCGATCCCTGGTCCGGGAAGATCCCACATGCCGCAGAGCAACTAAGCTCATGTGCCACAACTACTGAGCCTGTACTCTTGAGCCCACATGCTGCAACTACTGAAGCCTGTACACCTAGAGCCCGTGCTCCACAAGAGAAGCCACCATGAGAAGCCCGTGTACCACAACAAAGAGTATCCCTCACTCTCTGCAACTAGAGAAAGCCTGCGCACAGCAACGAAGACCTAACGCAGCCAAAAATAAATAAAGAAAGAACACTGAAATATATAAAGCAAAAACTGACAGAAGTCACAAGGAAAAGTGACATACTCATAATTATATTTAAAAATATGAACGCTTCTCAGTAATTGATATAACAAGTGGCTAGGAATATCAGAAAGGATATAAAAGACCTGAACATCACAAACAGCCAACTAGGCTTAGTTGACATTTACAGAATGCCAATCCAATATTGTCAAAATAAAGATCTTTTCCAAGTTCACATGGGACATTAACCCAGATACACCATATGCTACTCAGAATACAAACCCTCAATACACTTAAAATAACGTGAAATCATACAAAGTATGTCCTCTAACTATATCAGAATCAAGTCAGAAATAAATAACAAGGTATTTGGAAACACCCCAGTATTTGCAAATTAAACAACAATCTTCTAAAATTTCATGGTTCAAACACAAAATCACAAAGAAAATTCAAATATTTTGAATAAAAATATGAAAATGAAAACAATCTATCAATATCTGTGGAATGATGCAAAAGCATGCTTACTATATTGATCAAAATTCACGCTAAGTAACAAGATCCACCTGGGTGGAGGAAGAATGCTTCTGGGTTTTCTGCAAAGTTCTCTCTCCTTGGCTTTACATTAAGACATGCAATTTTTAGACATAAATTTCTGTACTTACATAACATTTACAATTCTAAGAAGTTAAATGAAAAAGGAGATATATGGTCAATTGCTCTGTGTAAGATTGTCCATTCTACTTCATAGATAAAAACAGTGAGACATTACCCCAATTGCTTAGAGAGCCATTCTCCCCCACTTTCACCTAGCATGCTTATATATATACAGTGCACGAAGTGGGCAGCTCATACATGAAGATAAGATACAGACTGAACAGAGAGCAAATCTATCCAGAGCATCCCTGGAACATCCCTAGGCTTACAACAGATGCGTATAACGATATAAAAAAATGCAAAAGTAGACGTGAAAATACAGGATTCGATCAAGATCTACTGGAATTGTACCTGGTGTCAGGATCCCCTCCTTCCCTTCACCACTAACTAAACAAGGAAAGGGCAGCTGACGTTAGCATTTGGTACACCCCCGGCCTAACACCCACGCGGCTCCCTGCATCCTAGACACTTAACAGGCCCCAGACATCGCCACACTCCCCACAAAGCTGACTTTCCCATTTAGATGAGTACCGTGACAAAAACAATCTTCTGATCAATCAAGAAAAGGTAAGCCGTTTGTAATTAATCCTTAATTCTTAAGTATGAATGGACAATGATCAATGGTCAAACAAAACAAAAAAACAAACAAAAAACCCAGTGGTAGGAGAAAGATAAAAATAAGCATCACTGTTTGTAGTTCCAAGACCTACGAAGATTAAATAAAAGAACTGGTATCCTCAGGAAAACTGAAGATACTATAGTCATAAAATGGGAACAAGTGGCTATAAAAAGGGACAACAAGAGCTCTTGAAAATTAAAATAAATGAAGAGAGAGAACTTTCCACTTCCAGTCCGGCATGTTAGGAGCTTGGAAGTTATCACTCTGTCCTAACAAGAGCTGAACAAGCTGAAAAATCAACAACTCTTCTTAGATTGGTGAGAGAAGTGAGGTTACAAGGAATCACTGTCCCCAAAATTGGAGACACAGACAAGCAGATACAGAGAATCACAATTCATGGTAGCAGAATCCTCTGCAGGAACCAGTACCTGGGTAGGAAAACCTGAAAGGCAATTGACTAACTGCTAGAGGCTTGATGTGGACAAGTTTGAAAAATAAAAACTCCAGGGGACCTAGTCATGGGAAGGAAGGGGCTCCACATTTTTTTAAGTTTTACCTCCAGAAGCACCATCAAGTTCTCACAGTGAAGAGCAGAGAAAAACCCCCTTATGCTTTCAGCAGAGGGAAGGGAGAAGTACCCTTTTTGAAATACACCAAAGTATTATGTTCTTAACAAGGCCTGCCCTTGAGAGAAACTATTTTATTGGAGGCTTACTGTATCAGGGCCTAAGTGACCAGAGGGAAGGGAAATACCCAACTCCAACTCTCTAGCTGTCCCCTGGTGTGACAGGTATTTCAAGGCTCAGCCCCCTAGCCACCCTGTAGGACACAAGAGGGGAGGAAACTGAGGAGCACAAGTGAAGGTCACAGCCCGGTGAGGCAGACTCACTGAAGACTAAAACCTCATCACAGAACTACATAGTGTATCTCTCCCTCCCACACCACACCACCATATCACTTAAGGCTCATTTACCAGAGCTCCTTTTACCCAGAATATCATGTCTGGCTTTCATCAAAAACTGTGAGGCACAGTTTGAAGAGACAGAGCAAATACCAGAATCAGACTCAGATATGGCAGTGATGCTGGAATTATCCAACTGAGAACTTAAAATAACTATGAATAACATGCCAAGGGCTCTGAGTGGCTGAACCACACTGACTCTTCTTTGTCAACTCCATCTTAGGCCCTCAGTCCCACCCCCTCTCCCCTTTCTGCATGACTGAGCTTTAGCTTACTCACAAGAAATGCACCCAAAGCAGGTAAGTTTCCTATCACCTTTTACCCTTGCCTTCACCTGATATGAAAACTGGGAGAGTATCTTTTGCTGATGCAGATGGTTAGTGAACATGAGACCCCTGAGGGGGGGAGGAAAAACCCCAGTCCCATCTGTGTGGGTGTGCTTCTCCCTTAGTAATCAGATTCCATTTTTAGCTTTGGCTCCTTTAAATCCCCCTATACTCCTTTTGGTGGTACGGAGTGCAGCTGCAAACACCTATGGATGGTCGTCCAGCTGATCCTGACTGTGTATAAGTCACCCCACAATAAACTTCATAATTGCACTTTATGACCACTTCACTTTGTAGTCTCAAAGACTAAAAAAATTAAAGAACCATATAAATGGACAGATATTCCATGTTCATGGATAGGAAAAACCAACACTGTCAAGATGTCAGCTCTTCCCAACTTGATCTGTAGATTAAACGCAATCCCAATCAAAATCCTAGCAAGTTATTTTGTGGTTATCAACAAACTGACTCTAAAGTTTTTATGCAGAGGCAAAAGACACAAAAAGCCAACAGGATATTGAAGCAGAAAAACAAAACTGGAGGACTGACATTACCTGACTTCAAGACTTGCTATATAACTACACTAATCATGACAGTGTGGTATTGGTGAAAGAACAAAGAGATCAATGGAACAGAATAAAGAGCCCACAAATAGTCACCCATAAATACAGTTAACTGTTCTTTGACAAATGAGCAAAGGCAATAAAATGGAGAAAAGACAGTGTTTTCAACAAATGGTGCTGGAACAACTGGACATCCGCATGTAGAAAAATGAATTTAGACACAGACCTTATATCCACCACAAAAATGAACTCAAAACAGATCACAGGCCTAAATGTAAAACAAAAAACTATCAACTATAAAACTCCTAAAAGGTAACATAGGAGAAAATCTAGATAACCTCAGTTATGTTGAGAACCTTTTACATACAATGCCAAAGGCAAAATCCATGAAAGAAATAATTGATAAGTTGGACTTAATTAAAATTTAAATCTTTTGCTCTGTGAAAGACACTGTCAAGACGATAAGAACATATTTGGGAAAGACATATCTGATAAAGTACTGTTATCCATAACATAAAGAGAACTTTTAAAATTCAGCAATAAGAAAACAAACTGATTAAACAACTTTTAAAAACTGAACCAAAAGGGCTTCCCTGGTGGCGCAGTGGTTGAGAGTCCACCTGCCGATGCAGGGGACACGGGTTCGTGCCCCGGTCCGGGAAGATCCCACATGCCGCGGAGCGGCTGCGCCCGTGAGCCATGGCTGCTGAGCCCGCGTCCGGAGCCTGTTGCTCCGCAACGGGAGAGGCCACAACAGTGAGAGGCCTGTGTACCACAAAAAAAAAAAAAAAAAAAAAAAAAATTGAACCAAAAACCTTTACACCTCACCAAAGATACAGAGATGGCAAATAAAAGTATAAAAAGATGGTCTATATTATAAGTCATCAGGGAAATACAAACTCAAAACAATGAGGTACCACTAAACACACCTATCAGAATGGTGAAAATCCAAAATATGTATTGATAACACCAAATGCTGGAGAGGATGTGGAGCAACTGGAATTCTCATTCACTGTTGGTGGGAATCCAAATTTGGAAGTTTCTCACAAAACTCTTACCATATAATCCAGCAATTATCCTCCCTGGCACTTATCCAAAGGAGGTGAAAACTTACATCCACATAAAAGCCTGCACATGGATGTTCATAGGAGCTTTATACATAATTGCCAAAACTTGGAAGCAAGCAACAAGATGCCCTTCAGAAGGTGAACGGATAAATAACTGGTACTATATTCAGACAACAGAATATTATTCAGTACTGAAAAAAAAAGCTATCAAGCCATGAAAAGACATGAAGGAATTTTATGACTCCAACTATATGATATTCTGGGAAAGGCAGAACTATGGAGACAATAAAAGGTCAGTGGTTGCCAAGGGTTAAGGGGGAGGTAGGGATGAATAGTTGGAACACAGGATTTTCAGGGCAGTGAACCCATTCTGTATGATACTATAATGGTGGATTTGTGTCATTATGCATTTGTCAAGACCCACAGAACATACAACACCAAGAGTGAACACTAAGGTAAACTACAGATTTAGGATGATGCTGATGTGTCAATGTAGTACCTTCATTGTTAACACATATATAATTGAGTGTGGGATGCTGCTACTGGGGAACACTGGGGAGAGATGGGGGGTATATGAGAAATCACTGTACCCTCCGCTCAATTTTGCTATAACTTAAAACTGCTCTACAAAAATAGTCTATTTTTTTTAATTCTTTAAAAAAAATAAAGAGGTACTAGACTTATTCTTTGACCATCAACACTGGGCTAGACAACAAGAGGTAAGTGATGCCTTCAAAACTGAGGTAAAATTATTTTGAATACAGAACTCGTAACCAGATAAATTACCAACTGGCATTTACAGTCATGTACGGGCTCAAAATTTAAACCTTAAACAAATCTTCTCTCAGAATTTTTGGAGGATACTCCAGAAATTGAGAGTAAAGCACTGTAAACACAGAGGATCTGAGAAACCATGTTAGAAGTTCAGCGCAGCTTCTGAGAAGTAGGCTAAGAGACCCATACAGATGGGAGCAAGAGACAAGGGACTCAAGGAAGATTTTCTCCAAGAAGCTGACTCCACACAACACAGAGTATAAGATAAATTACTCATACCACAGACAAAAGTTAATATCTCTGACATTAAAAGAGCTTCTGAAAGTAGAGAAGAAAAAATGGGTAAGATAAGAACAGAAAAAGGCCAAAGAGGCATTTACAAGTAACACAAGATATGCAGCCTCACGCATACAACTACAGAGATACCATTCCCACCCATCAGATGGACAAAAATATACACTGCTGACAACATAAAACGCTGGTGAGACTCTGTGAGAAACACATATTACTTGCTAGTAGGAATGCAAAACGGTACAGAGCCCATTGAGGGGAATCTGGTGACATCTCACAGAATTACATACACATTTAAGATCTGATTCAGTTCTACCTCTAGAAATCTATCCTAATGGCATTGGCAAGACAAATGGACAAGGCTATTCACTGCAGTTATTATTTCTAATAGCAGAAGAGTAGAAACAACCTAAATGTCCAAATAACTGACTACTGAACAAACTAATTTGGTACATCTGCACAATGGAATACTGTTCAGCTGTAAAGAATCATGAGCAATTTCTCTACATACTGCTAAGAAGAGGTCACCTATACATACTGTTAAGTGGAAAAAGCAAATAACAGAAGAGTAGGTAGGTGTGTATATATTCACTGGGCACCAATGTCAGTTAGTTGTCAATGGTGGGTTATATCACCCATCTGAGGATCACAGATTTTCCAGTGGAAAACAGAACAAGACCCTTTATTAGGGAGCTGCATCTATTTGTTGACTGAAATGAGAAAAAAAGCCTGATTTACAAAATAAACTGTTCAATGACTCACCAAACCACTACTTAAATTGTACTAAACCATGACAGGCAAGTAAAACTATATACACTCAAACTGTTTTAACAAGCTCATTCAGACACATGTTCCAAAATAACCAACTTTTGACTTAACTTTGCATGGACTCAGACGTTCCAAGGATAAAGACCAATGTCTGTTCCAGCAACTCATTTGGATTAAAAATACCAATCCCCCTACACACCACACTCATTGCCTCCAATCCTATTAACTCACTCATTCCTCCCCTATGAGCACCTTTCCCTCTTGTGAAATTTCCCTGGGAGGCTGTCAAGGTGACAGTCTCCCTGTTGATCAGCAATTTTAATTAGCCTGGCTTTACATGACCAGCAGTCGTCTCTGGGGGTGCCACTTCAACAAACAGGGACAATTTTACTACTTCTTTAGCCTTCTAAGTTTTGGCTAAAATGGTACTTACTGTTTCTATCATGATTACTACATAAGTACTGAACTTTTGAGCCAAGTAATGCAGAAATGCAACAAACAGAAAAAGAGTATTAAATACTCTCATCATACAAGCAGGAAATCTGAAAATCCATCTCTAAAGAAAACATTCACAAGAGAAAACATTCACAAATAGAGACGAAAAGCAAAGAGACACTAAGACAATCATAAGAGGTAGAGCTAATTCAAGAAAGGCTTTTTAAAAATGCAACTTACAGGGCTTCCCTGGTGGCACAGTGGCTAAGAATCCACCTGCCAATGCAGGGGACACGGGTTCGAGCCCTGGTCTGGGAAGATCCCACATGTCGTGGAGCAACTAAGCCCATGTGCCACAACTACTGAGCCTGCGCTCTAGAGCCTATGATCCACAATTACTGCGCCCGCATGCCACAACTAGTGAAGCCCACGCACCTAGAGCCTGTGCTCCACAAGAGAAGCCACTGCAATGACAAGCCTACACACCGCAACGAAGAGTAGCCGCTGCTCGCCGCAACTAGAGAAAGCCCGCACGCAGCAACAAAGACCCAATGCAGCCAAAAATAAATAAATTACAAAAAATAAAAAAAAATAAGTTTCTAGAGAAGAGGGAAAAAAACCACTGGACACATACAAAGGTTCAGAAATGAAAATGGCATACAACTTCCCCAAATAGCAACACTGGATCTCAAAGACAATGAATGGAGCAATGCCTGGAAAATTCTGAAAGAAAAAGTTATTTCCAACCTAGAATCTCTTCCCTGCCAAATATAAAGCATGAGAGTAGAATAACAACAATGTTGATACAAGGTCCAAAAAAACTTCCATCTTCTATGTGCATTTTTAAAAATTCTTATTAGAGACAATTTCAGGAAATCTGAGAAGTGGAAAGTAAAGAATATGAATGAATCACTATACATTCCACTTGCAGCTTTAACAATCAACTCATTCACTGCCTACTCTTGAAACTTTTGAAGACGTACATGCTTTACCCAGGAAAGAGTACACATTAAGAGACAAAATGCATGGGAACCAGGAGGAAAGGAGAATCTAACATACAAAAGAGGAAAAAGAAATTCCAAGGATGACAATGTTGCAGCAGGTCGAGAGAATAATCAACAGATGAGAAAAGGACAGAAGGCACTAGGAAAAAATCCTCTAAGAAAAACACGGACAGATGGATTTGGCATGCAGGAAATTATACTGAGAGGAGCTTTATAAAGCTGTTGGAGGGTTTAAGAGACTTCAACTTGCAAAGAAACTTAAACAAATAGAAAAAAACTAAAGCAATCACTAAACTCCAGGAAAAATGTGCAAAAAAAAATAATCATACTGCATTACTTGGCTCAAAACTTCAGTACTTATGTAGTAATCATGATAGAAACAGTAAGTACCATTTTAGCCAAAACTTAGAAGGCTAAAGAAGTAGTAAAATTGTTCCTGTTTGCAGATGACATGATGCTATATATAGAAAGTCCTAAAAGATGCTACCAGGAAACTAGTAGAACTCATCAATGAATTTGACAGTTGCTGGATACAAAATTAATATACAGAAATCGTTTGCATTTGTATACACTAAAAACAAAATATCAGAAAGAAATTAAGGAAACAATCCCATTAACCACTGCATCAAAAAGAATGTATCTAGAAATTAACCCACCTAAGGAGGCAAAAGACCTGTACTCCAAAGACTGTAAGACACTGATGAAAGAAATTGAAGACAAAAGATATACTGTGTTCTTGGAATGGAAGAATCAATATTGTTAAAATGACCATACTACCCAAGGCAATCTACAGATTCAATGCAATGCCTATCAAATTACCAATGGCCTTTTTCACATAACTGCAACAAAAAATTTTATTTGTATGGAAACACAGAAGACTGCCAATAGCCAAAACAGTCTTGAGAAAGGAGAACAGAGCTGGAGGAATCATGCTCCCTGACTTCAGACTGTACTACAAAGCTACAGTAATCAAAACAGTACGGTACTGAAACAAAAACCGACATAGAGATCAATGGAACATGATAAAAAGCCCAGAAATAAACCCACGCACTGATGGTCAATTAATCTACGACAAAGGAGGCAAGAGTATACAGTGGAAAAAAGACAGTCTCTTCAATAAGTAGTGCTGAGAAAACTGGACAGCTAAATGTAAAACAATGGAATTAGAACATTCTCTAACACCATATACAAAAATAAACTCAACTGGATTAAAGACCTAAATGTAAGACTGGATACTATAAAACTCCTAGAGGAAAACATAGGCAGAACACTCTTTGACATAAATCACAGCAATATTTTTTTGGATCTGTCTCTTACAGTAATGGAAATAAAAGCAAAAATAAACAAATGGGACCTAATTAAACTTAAAAGCTTTTGCATAGCAAAGGAAACCATAAACAAAATGAAAAAAGACAATCTACGGACTGGGAGAAAATTGCTGCAAATGATGCTACTGACAAGGGATTAATTTTCAAAATACACAAATAGTTCATACAGCTTAATATCAAAAAAACAACCCAATCAAAAAATGGGCAGGGCTTCCCTGGTGGCACAGTGGTTGAGAATCTGCCTGCTAATGCAGGGGACACAGGTTCGAGCCCCGGTCTGGGAGGATCCCACATGCTGCGGAGCAACTAGGCCCGTTAGCCACAACTATTGAGCCTGTGCGTCTGGAGCCTGTGCTCCACAACAAGACGCCGCGATAGTGAGAGGCCTGCGCACTGCAATGAAGAGTGGTCCTTGCTTGCTACAACTAGAGAAAGCCCTCGCACAGAAATGAAGACCCAACACAGCAAAAATAAATAGTTAATAAACTCCTACCCCCAACATCTAAAAAAAAAAAAGGGCAGAAGACCTCAACAGACATTTCTCCAAAGATGACATACAGATGGGCAACAGGCACATTAAAAGAGGCTCAACATGCATTAATTAGAGAACTGCAAATCAAAAGTACAATGAGGTATCACCTCACACCAGTCAGAATGGCTATCATCAGAAAGTCTACAAATAATAAATGCTGGAGAGGGTGTGGAGAAAGGAGAAAAAGAACCCTCCCTACACTGTTGGTGGGAATGTAAACTGGTACAGCCACTATGGAGAACAGTATAGAGGTTCCTTAAAAAACTAAAAACAGAGCTACCATATGATACTGCAACCCATGCACCCCAATATTTGTAGCAGCACTAATTATAATAGCCAAGACGTGGAAGTAACCTAAATATCCATCAACAGATGAACGGATAAAGAAGATGTGGTATGTATACACAAAGGAATATTACTCAGCCATAAAAAAATAAATGAAATAATGCCATCTGCAGCTACATGTATGGACCTAGAGATTATCATGCTAACTGAAGCAAAGAAAAGTATCATATGCTATCACTTATATGTGGAATCTAAAAAAATGACACAAATGAACTTATTTACAAAACAGAAATAGACTCACAGACATAGAAGACAAACTTATGATTACCAAAGGAGACATAATGGGGGAGGGGGATAAATCAGGAGTTTGGGCTTAACATATACACACTACTATATATAAAATAGGTAAACAACAAGAACCTATTGTATAGCAGATAGAATGATACTCAGTATCTTTTTTAAAAAAAAATCTCATTTATCTGTCTGTCTGTCTATCTGTCTGTCTGTCTATGCCAGGTCTTAGTTGCGGCAGTCGGGATCTTCGTTGCAGCACACGGGATCCTTAGTTGTGTCAGGCGGGATCTTTTAGTTGTGGCATGCAAACTCTTAGTTGCAGCATGTGGGATCTAGTTTCCTGACCGGGGATCGAACCCAGGCCTCCTGCACTGGGTGCGTGTAGTCTTAGCCACTGGACCACCAGGGAAGTCCCAATATAATCAGTATCTTGTTAATAACCTATAATGGAAAAGAATCTGAAAAATAATACATACATATGTACATGTATACATACACAACTGAATCTGTTTGTTGTATACCTGAAACTAACCCAACATTGTAAATTAACTTTACTTCAATAAAAAAATTAAATATTGACTTCATTATTAAAAAAAAAAGGTTAACAGGAGAAAAAAGATGTTACGTGAAAAAGCCGTCATCCTCCACAGGTTTCAATACATATCTAAATTTTTCAGATCAAGAGAAATTTGTGTACTCATTTACAAATTTTGAAGGTAAACATCAAAATGAATGGAGTGCCTACTTTTTGATATAAGTCTTCGGCACTACTTGACATTTCACCCATGAATTTTTATTGATTTGATAAAAGTAAAATCAAGGTTTTAAAAATATTTGAATATAGCAAAAATAGTTGTTAATCTGAGTATTAGGCACATGGATATCTATTACTACCATTCCCTGTACCTATCAGTATAATGTCATAAAAGGAGAAAATTTGCAACCTTTGGTAAACTAGTAAAAATGGAGGCTAACTTTACAGGAAAAAAAAAATATGAAAAAAGCTTTATTGTAAAAAAGGACTTGCTGCCCAACGTCATTAGGTATATATAAACTACCACTTTAGTAACCAATTAAATTCCAACATATTTATATAAATAAACCTAAGTTATTTTAAAAATAGAAATCCCTGGAACTTCCCTGGTGGCACAGTGGTTAAGAATCTGCCTGCCAATGCAGGGGACATGGGTTCGAGCCCTGGTCCAGGAAGATCCCACATGCCGCAGAGCAACTAAGCCCATGTGCCACAACTACTGAGCCTGCACCCTACAGGAGCCCATGAGCCACAGCTACTGAGCCCATGTGCCACAACTACTGAAACCTGTGCACCTAGAGCCCATGCTCCTCAACAAGTGAAGCCACCACAATAAGAAGCCCGCACACCACAAAGAAGAGTAGCCCCCGCTCGCTGCAACTAGAGAAAGCCCGTGCGCAGCAACAAAGACCCAACGCAGCAAAAATTAAATAATTAATTAATTAAAAAAAAAGAAATCCCTAATATGTTGAACTTGGTACATAAAGAGAATGTAGAAAATTCAATTTTCAAATTTTTATTGATCACTCACACCCTAATGTCAAGCACTGTCAGGTATTAGGAATTGCTCACTGTGGTGGTTTTAAAACATGACCACAATTCTCTGACACTTCTCCCATGGAGCAGAGTACATGCCCACTCCCTTGAACCTGGGCAGACCTCTGAGACTGCTTCAATGAACAAAATGCAACAGAAGTGAACCTGTATGACTTCCAAGGCTCCAAGAGAAGAGACCATGCCACTGTGCCTGTTTCTCTTGGGATACTTGCTCTGGGAGCCTTCATGTAGTAAGTCCAGCTACACAATGGCCCACAGAGGAAGAGAAACATCCTAGGAGCCTTATCCACCGAAGGCCCCCACTTTAGCCTTTCAGATGGCACCAGACTAAGGGCATAGCTGAGCCACCATATCAACTCTGGAATGCCTATTTGGGCTTCTTGCTGCATGAGAAAAAGAAACCCCCTTTGTGTGTGAATTTTCTTTATTTGTAAATGGGCACATTTGTTACTGATACAGGGATTTAAAAGTAACAAAGCCTTTGTCTATGTTAACAGGGAAAATGATTAAGACTAGTTTATAAGTAATACTGATCAAGGGATCAGTATCTCTCTAAAATAGAGTATAATACACAACAGTGAAAAACAATAAATGACCGCAGGGTTTCATATGTTAAAATATTCAACAATAGGCTGATTAGAATTTAGTAGAGTACCTACTTTGTCTTTAGCACTATGCCATATGCTCTAAAAAATATCAAAGAGTAAGAAAATATAAGATCAAAGAACTGGCTAGGATTAGACAATCTCTCCCTTAACAGTAATATCTCTTGGTTTAGCTCCTTCAATTACTTATACCATACTACACATCACTTTAATCAATTCTCTCTCCTAAGGATATGACTAAATCAGTGAAGAAAATAGGAGTGCTGAATTTAGAATGGTGTGCATAAAAAGAACTTGAGGGTACGAATTACTATTTCAAATGACAGAAACATGGGGTGTTCACTGATCAACAAAAACTTGACAGCAATTTTTGCAACTAATGAGATGGAATAAATATTTCGTTACAAACAGTATGATCAACAAAAAAAAATGCTTTTTGCAGAGCAGCTATAATGTGCCAGGCACCTACCTAAACACCTGACAACATAAACACATTTATTCTTCATAATAACCCCAACAGATACATACCATAACAGTCCCATTGTTTAGATGAGAAAAACCAAGGCTTAAGAAGATACAAAATGCACCAATGTTTATACAGCTAATAAAAGAGCAGGACAGAGCTGATGAGCCGGTTGGAATTTAAATAGTAACCTCTCAGGTGACTTATACTTCAGTCAGTCACCACTACTGCAAGTTAATCTTACTGACAAATATTTAACAGTTAAATCAATATTATCTTTACAAGAGAGGAACTAAAATCAAAGAGAAAAGAGAAACTTAAAAATCTTAATCCCTGTGGCTCTTCTACAAAGGAATTCCAAACACTACAGTTAATAAATATAATAAATTCTAAATCACATAGCAACCACTTGTAAGATTAATAGTAATTTTCCTAGCAGAATTCTCAGATTCATTTATCAAAGAACCTTAATATGTTATGACAGGTTTTTTCCAATATTCAAATGTATTTCTGGAATGGAGAAAAACATAAATCTTAAAGAAAATACTACTTACCTATTTTATTTTGTAGCCTATAAGATTTTTAACCTTTGTTTTTAGGGTGGACAAAAATCATGCAAAGTCTAAACTTCTAGTATCGGCTGTGTGCCACAAAAATAAAAATTAATTTCTATTAAATATTCATTTCATTTCCATACATTTCATTCCAGTAAAGTTCTTTCAAATAAATACACAAAAAACTGAGCTTACCTTTTTCCCTATAAATATCCTAAATCTCACTAAATCTAATACTCAGCTAGTCATCTCACTTTCACATCTTCTTTCAAAAACAAATGATAAATCCTTTGTTTACTATAATCCTACAAGTATTTACAATTCACTTGCTGTATTTACTGGACGTCTATAACTTACTGCAAGAGACCACAGGAAAAAAAAATTAATATGATCCCTACCTTTCAAAAACCTAAACCTGTTTCTTTCACATGTGTATGTGTTTAAAATACTGGAAATCACAAAGCTTTAGGAATAGCAAACCACTAGGAATTACATGAGAGCATTTCTCATTTTTACAACTGTTTTAAATTTATTGTACTAAAGTGTAGAACTGCACTGCCTACCTGCATCAGCTCTGGACCGCTGGCCAGGTGTCTTCCCGAATGGGGTCTTCATTCATCTGTATTTAAGTGAGCAGCAGAGCTGCTGGACTAGGGTGAAAATTCAGTATGCTCCAATTTGAAAGTTTTCACAGAATTTCAATGTTCTTGTTAATCCATCATCCCAAGCGCCTTTTTTTATAAGTTCAGCAAAAATACGTGAAATCCTAAGTACTCTGTAAGACAGTGAAATAATAGTTCATTACTAGAGCATCACAAAAGCAAACTACTCCAAGTAAGCCATCAAACATGACAAATTTTAAACGTAACATCAGCTAAAATACACTTTGCCAGGAAGCAATTAACTTTACTTCCTCAGACCTCGGTGCCAAGGACAACACAGAGAAGCAGGAGAAAAGGAGGTACTAGACCCCTCAACAAGGAAAAGTGCAGTTCCTCAAGGGTCAACTGAACATAATACAGCATCTGGCTTCCGGCTTCCCCCATTGTATCCCAACCCATTTTGCTGGCAGCCAATCCACTTTGCTGGCAAAAGTCAGAAAAGGGTAGACACTGGCATGTCAGAAAAGATTTAGACTGGCAGGTCCCATATTCTTGATGGGACACAAAAAGACCCAGCAAGGCACTGGAGCGGGCAACAGAGGTGTGGCAGGTGCATGGTGGAACAACAGCTGGAGGGTGAGGCAGCACTGGAAGCTACTTCAAGTCTGAGCGACAGCTAGAGGTATGGTCAGTAAACCAGCAGCCTTGGGCAAAAGAAGGGATTACAGCCAACAAGACTTTGCAGTTCCCTTTCTGCTCCCAAGCTTCGGGAAACCAGAGCGGAAGATCCAATAACTCTGGAGGAGCCTCAAAGAAATTTCCATACCCATGCAAAAAAGTCAGTTTATCATTTAATTGAAATTTGGGTCTAGTTTACAGTCCACGTAGTAAAGCATATATGGAAATGTATTCTCATAAAACACAAAAATATCCACCACAAATTTCACTGAACCACATGACTACGTTCAGTTCTCGTTGTTAGTCATCATGTCTACATCGTACAAGCCATGCATTCACAGGTTTAAGAATTGAAGGGAATGAATTTTCTAGAGACTAAACTTCAACAAAATAGTTAAAATAATTAAAAAGCCTAAATAACAAGGGAGAGAGGAATCATTTCAACTGGTAAAAATGCTTAACTATATAGAACTTCAAGGGAAATTTAAAAACAAATGGCTTTTATAATTCATTTAATGAATATTCAGAATGCCTACTGTTTGAAGCTTAGGTAGGAGGGGAGAGACAGTACATAAATAAGTAAGGAAAAGAGACAGTATTTCAAGTGGCAATAAGTTATACAGGCATCCCTCAGAGATATTGAGGGTTCAGTTCCAGACCACCACAATAAAGCAAATATTGCAATAAAGTGAGTCACACTAATTTTTTGGTTTCCAATGCATATAAAAGTTATGTTCATATTATACTGTACTCTATTAAGTTTGCAGTAGCATTACACCTGAAGAAAACTATGTACATACCTTGATTTAGAAATACTTTATTGCTAAAGATGCTAACTATCATCTGCCAATGCCAGGTTGCCACAAACCTTCAATAAAACAAGGTATATGCCTGTACAGAAAAAACATGGAAGCAGCAGCTTTTCTGAAGGTGACTTTTCCCACGCAAGGTTCATGTGCTCTTCCTAGGAGCTACAACCAGCCTGCCTCCCCACCCACTGAGGTAAGGAAATGAAGTCTAGGCTGTCATGACAACAAAGTCGAGGCTGTCATGACAACAAAGACGGACACTTGTCTTTCCCAAGGCCACCCAACAGACATGTAAGCCTCGCATCACTCTACCTCTTTCAGCACCAGAAATCTCACTTCCCCATTCAATTCTTCCCACTCTGATGTATCTTTCCCTACTGGAACCCTACAGCCCTCTTCCCCCATCTGCCCAAACCTTTCTGCTGCCTTCTGAAAGGCAGTCTGTCTGTAGCAAAAGTCTATCTAGGGTCCCCTCCATCCAGCAGCTCTCTCCAAACTGGTTGTTTGTGTTCCCCAAACAACCTTACTTACACAATCTCTCCTACCCCAACACCCCAACGTGGAGGCACGTGCCATAGCACTAGTAATAACAGGCCCCCCTTTTCGTTGCAGTCATCCACCTATTAATCCTCTAGTCATCTGCACACACTCTTGAAGATCTTACTTGTTTTCCATCACATTCTTGGCAACATATGATCCTTGAACAATGTGCTCCCTTGGTTCTCTGACATCCTCACTTCAAACTACCTACCCAACTCCAACCAACTATCTCCACAGCCACAATCTCAACCTTCTCATCACCAATGACTACAATACCTCTGGAATCTTTGTTTCAAGCATCTCACACTCAAAACCACCTCTGATCATTCCACTTTTCCTACACCAGAAGTTTCACTCCAACAATTCTTTGATGGAACCACTACCTTCAAACTACAGCTTGACCTTTATCTTCCTTGGGGACTAACTTCCCTCATTACTCAGCTTAGATTCCACAGATGGTCAACCACTAGAGTGACTCCCTTGCTTTTCTCTTCCTGTCACTTTCTGGCAAAACCCTAACCCAACTCCTTTCCTACTGCACCCACAATTTCAGCCATTAAATGGGGCTGAAAAACTTCCAAATTTATAATCTCATATCTCAAGTGGGCATTTGACAATACCAAGCCCATCCTCGGCAGATAAGGTTCCTTTCTGCTAGTTAGACAGAAGCAAACAGAAGAGAACTACTCATCTTCCCACCACAAATTCACCAGCTGGTTGGTAGCCTCTGCTACTATAATAACAGATAAACTGTGTTTAAATTCAACCCTTTCATATGTTTTAACAATCCCATCTCTATCTTCTCTATCAATTTCTGTTCTCATCGGTATACAATAAATAATGCAGTATTTCCCAATTTTAAAAACATCCCATGACTCTGCTCCTTTTCTCTGACACTCTTTACAAAGCTGCTTCAAAGACTGAAGAATATTTTAATCTACACAAGTATCAATGTTTAACTTAATAAATCAACTCGGTTCTATAACATGAAAATTTTAGCTTACTGATGGTCTAAAGAGTATGTACCCATCTCACTAGCAGATTTAAGCTTATCTTGGTATGATTTTTCTACTGCTTACCACTTCATTAAAATTTTCAGGTTGAAATTGTTATAATACTTTTTAAAAAGTATAAGACACAGATTGAAAAAAAGAGTTGCAGAAGGGAAGGATATAGGAGCTTTTTGAATAATATAAGAAAACAAAATTCCAGATAAAAGTCCTTCCCCATTTTTGAGTTGCAATTACTATTCCAACTGCTTGATCTTATCTTAAATCCTGAGACAGCACAATCTCATTTCTAAGATAGCAGGAGTCACAATTTTTTTCAAATATTACACAAAATGTTGTCAAATGGAGCTTAAATTGAAGCCAATAAAAAAAAAAGCTCTGTATTCAGGACTAAACCCAACAGATTGCTAACACCATTCGTGAAAGGCTGTTAAAAAATAATGTTGCACAGTACCAAAGAATCACCCCAAATTACCTGTTGATTATAAATGCTTCTTGACAATGGAGGGATCAAACAATTCAACACCACTAATTGTGAGCCAACCACACTTTAGAGGCTTCCAGATGTGATGTGATGCAAGGTACATCACATCATTATAAAACATTCTTGCCAAAAATGCTTTATCTAAATCTACTTGAGACTCTAGACCTAATTCCCAGTTTTTAAGAAATACAGGTGATACAAGAGAATGTGAGAAGTGTCTACAAGACAAATGGAATACACTCCTTAAAAGGTCAATGTCATAAGAAAAAAAGGTAGACATACTGCTCTAGATTAAAAGAGACTAAAAGCAGACAGCAAGCAAACCCTGAATGAATGGTTTGGAGGGGAAAAAGCTATAGAAGACATTAAGTCTGGGGAAATTTAAATAGGGTCTATATAGTAGATGACACATTATGGAATTATAATTAACCTTTAAAAGCACAATAATGACACTGTAGTTATACATGAGAATATATTTATTCTTAGGAAATACATGCTGAAATTTCTACAGGTAGGCTGAATTAGTGTCTGCAAGTGAATTTCAAATAGTTCATGGAAAGAAAGTGATACATACACAAACAATAAAGTGAAAATGACAAAATATTAATTTTTGAATCTATACAAAGAACATACTAATGTTATTCTCTTAACTTTTATTTCAATTTAAAATTTTTCATAAAGAAAGTTGGGGAAAAGAAGATCCTGGATTTATTTCCCTTTGCTATAAGTCCATCTGTATTAAATATAATTAACTATCCAAGCATGCAATTTTGCTAAACAATCTTTAAAACATGTCATGAATTTAGTTTCGAAACTCAAAATATTTCTGTAACCAGCTGAAAGGGGATCACAAGATTCTCACAATTTCACAAACAAGTGTCCCCAAGCACATGCTGTGTGTCACACACTGCTATACATGCATCAACTCAGACTCTATACAACCACCATAAGGCACACACTATACTTGTTCCATTTTGGAAATTAAAACCCTAGGGCACCGGGACTTCCCTGGTGGGGCAGTGGTTAAGAATCCGCCTGCCAATGAAGGGGACACGGGTTTGAACCCTGGTCCGGGAAGATCTCACATGCCGTGGAGCAACTAAGCCCATGAGCCACAACTAATGAGCCTGCACTCTAGAGCCCGCGAGCTACAACTACTGAGCCCGCACACCACAACTTCTGAAGCCTGCGCACCTAGAGCCCGTGCTCCGTAACAAGAGAAGCTACCACAACAAGAAGCCCGCGCACCTCAATGAACAGTAGCCCCGGCTCACTGCAACTAGAGAAAGCCCGTGTGCAGCAATGAAGACCCAAAGCAGCCAAATATAAATAAATTCATATATAAAAAAACCCCTACAGCACCTTTGTTATACAGCAGAAACTAACACAACATTGTGAAGCAATTATACTCCAATAAAGATGTTAAAAAAATAAATAATAAAAACCTACGGCACCGAAATTAAAATGCACGTGGACATACAGACTACAAGTAGCATAGCTGAGATAAATTCCTTATTTTAAAAATAAACACAGGGACTTCCCTCGTGGTCCAGTGGTTAAAACTCTGTGCTTCCACTGCAGGGGGCACAGGTTCGATCCCTGGTAGGGGAACTAAGATTCCACATGCATGCTGCAAGTAAGACCTGGAGCAGCCTAAATAAATAAATAAATAAAAAAATTTTTTTTAAAGTTACATATCAAAATATTTGCTGCCAGCTGCTATCACCAAACAGTGCTATTTATAAAAAGAAAATAAATTTCTAAAACTGCTTAAGCAAAAGTGCCATGTTCCAAAGAAATCTCAACACTAGCGGAAAAGTACAAACCGCTAAACACACCAAGTGTTAAGCTGAAGTTTGGGCTGCCAACAAGTGTCTTACAGTTGTCGTCACAAAGGGTTCGAAGTGTGGGGAGGAATGTATGCTATCACAAATAATTATGTGAAAAATGACATATGGCTAAAATCTGAATAGCACCTGAATATTAAACAAGAAATAATTTTCTTAATTTCTTAATTATGATATTGTAGTTACAAAAAAATCCTTATTTTTAAAAGTATCATGATGTCTGCAATTTACTGCAACTTTCAAATGGCTTAACAACAAAAAATGTGAGTATAACAAAATGTCAGCAAATGAATCTCAATGGAAAACATACAGGTATAACTCAGCTATCGGTTTAACTTTTCAGTGCATAGGAAGTTTCATTTTAAAAGTTTGGGGAGGGCTTCCCTGGTGGCGCAGTGGTTGAGAGTCCGCCTGCCGATGCAGGGGACACGGGTTCGTGTCCCAGTCCGGGAAGATCCCACATGCCGCGGAGCGGCTGGGCCCGTGAGCCATGGCCGCTGAGCCTGCACGTCCGGAGCCTGTGCTCTGCAACGGGAGAAGCCACAACAGTGAGAGGCCCACGTACCGCAAAAAAAATAAAATAAAATAAAAAAATTAAAAGTTTGGGGAAAACAACAGCAGAGAGAGAAGAACAGCAAAATTTGGAATTGGTGGCAACAACACAGATTTACTGTAGGTACTCCAAAGTCTGTAGCTTATTTCCTAAGATGTGATTTTTAAAAATAGATTAAGAAAAGGTGGTAGGGCTTCCCTGGTGGCGCAATGGTTAAGAATCTGCCTGCCAATGCAGGGGACACGGGTCAAGCCCTCGTCTGGGAAGATCCCACATGCCGCGGAGCAACTAAGCCCATGTGCCACAAATACTGAGCCTGTGCTCTGGAACCCGTGAGCCACAACTACTGAGCCCACGTGCCACAACTACTGAAGCCTGCGCACCTAGACCCTGTGCTCCACAACAAGAGAAGTCAGTGCAATGAGAAGCCCACGTACCGCAACCAACAGTAGCCCCCACTCGCCACAACTAGAGAAAGCCCGCACGCAGCAACGAAGACCTAATGCAACCAAAAATAAATAAATAAAATAAATTTTTAAAAAATTATATAAAAAAAAAAGGTGGCAAAATATTTGCAATTCCTGAATCTGGATGGTGAGTATACAGATGTTCGACTGCGTTTCAACTTTTCTGTATACTTGAAAATGTTCACAATAAAATGTTAAGAGAGAAAAAGGGTCAATAGTTTTAGATTCTATAAATCTGGAAAGAAAAAACATTGTATTACAACTCAGAACCTTCCTAAGTACCCAAAAGAATTTACCAGAAAGCCCAGTCACAAATGTTTCAATGGATGGCATGTAAAAACAGTGCTCTAGAGGTCTCCAGCATAGGCTGTCCCTTTGGCTAAAACCTCAAGATTAAAATGAAGGGCTGTTTGAACACAGCATTGTTAATTACCCAGTGTTTGGCTATAGTACATACCAAGTGTATATCTGAAGGCCTTCAGGGCCACAAACTCTCATATCAATATAAACAAAATTATTAAACAGCCTAAATCACGAGGCACCCAACCACCAAGTTCTAACATAGGAGCTCTTAAGGATGGACAAAATTCACAAGTATCATGAATTTGGATGAGGGAAAAATTCTATCTTCATTTTCCTAACTTTCACCTGAATTATACAGCAAGCACTTCCTTCTATCATGAGCGTATGAAACCACATTATTTTACCAGTATCCCTGACTTTCTCAACAACAGAAATCACAGATCTTTCCACCCCACTGCATTTATTACAGATCTCAAAACAGCTTTTAAGCTCATCAATTACTTCGGGATTTTTTTTTTTTTTTTTTGGCTTCATTGGGTCTTTGTGGCTGCGTGCGGGCTTTTCTCTGGTTGCGGCAAGCGAGGGCTACTCTTCCTTGAGGTGCGCGGGTTTCTCATTGCGGTGGCTTCTCTTATTGTGGAGCATGGGCTCTAGGCGCGCGGGCTTCAGTAGTTGTGGCTCGTGGGCTCTAGAGCGCAGGCTCAGTAGTTGTGGCGCACGGGCTTAGCTGCTCCACGGTATGTGGGATCTTCCCAGACCAGGGATTGAACCCGTGTCCCCTGAGGTGGATTCTTAACCACTGCGCCACCAGGGAAGCCCTCATCAACTACTTCTAAATTAAGTTATGAGGCCTGCCACGGAACAAGACATGACCGGAGTGGATCAGCCATCAGGGCATTAGTCATCAAACTGTGACAACAGAATTGCTGACTGTTGTAAAACAAAGAGTTTGGCTGGACCTTGCCCCCTCCCCACCCCCGTTCCTGGGAAGTACCTTCTAAATCGTTGGAATGTCCTAAATGACTGGAGTGTTTGTGATTTATGGTGGGTCCCTAGATAGTTTGTGCTAACAAGATGACTCAGGATGGGGCTGGCCACACCAAAAAGACCAACCACGGGATTAGAGGATTGGAGCTTTGAATCCCCTGATAGCCCAACTTTCAGGGAGGGAAGCTAAAGACCGAGCTCAACCTCATGGCCAATGATTCAATCAGCCATGCTCACATAACGAAACCCCAATAAACACTCTGGACATAGAAGCCAGAGAGAGCTTCCCTGGTCAACAATACTCTAACTCCATGCACCATTACATATCCATGTGCAGGTCAGTGATACTCCTGACTCCACAGAAGAAAACTAGAAGATTCCTATTCAAACCCTTCCAGACCTTGTCCTGTGTGCTTCTTCTTTTGGATGGTCATGGATTTGGATCCTTTTCTGCTATAATGAAACTGTATCATAAGTATAGCATTTTCCTGAGTTCTGTGAGTTGTTCTAGTAAATTATCAAACATGAGGTCACGAGGACCCCCGAATTCGTAGCCAGGTGGTCAGAAACGTGGGTGGCCTGTGGACCACCAAGTTTATTGTTGGTGTCTGTAGTGAGGGCAGTTTTATGGAGGACAGTGGTTCGGCCTATAAAGTCTGACCTCACTCTGGGTAGCTAGTGTGTCAGGATTACAGTGCTGTGACACACAGATCTACTATGCTCTCTTGTATTCCCTATCATCAATTATTTGTTGATCAATATGTGAAAGGAGAGAAAAGACCACCTCAATTTACTTTTTGATAAACATCAAGAGCTGTCACTTTAGTACCTTAAAATATGAAATTGTTTCTGTATGTCTTATCTGTCACTTAACATATTAACAAAAAAAGCCATATTACTAAATTAACATTGTTTTCGTATTTTAATAACTATTTAAATATAACATTTCTTCTTTGCTCCCTTGTATTTTATTCACTGTATTCAGAAACATTCTGAGAAGGTATCCACAGGTTTCACCAGACTGAGAAAACGTCCGTGGCACAACAACCCCTGCCTAAAACCACTGGCAAAAAGCAACCCTGAATCTTTGATGTGTCTTTAAAGGCCACCTGCAGGAATCAATGTAAAGAATGGACCATCCTGGTAGTGATGGATTGGTAATTTAGACCACTCTCCTGAAAGCTAGAATATCAAAATAAAATCTAAAAGAGCACCCTTAACAAAAACTATTGGGAAGCAGGGTTTCTTATAGAAAAGGTTAATTCCAGGTGAGGGGGAGGAAATATATGAAGAGCCTGGAACATCTTGCCATACCAGAAGCCAGGAAGCTATCAAGGTCAGGAAGATCACTGGAATGGTGTCACAGAGACAAAGGGGGATCTTTTACACTGTTTTCTTGACTATTGTACAATTCACCCTCCACATCTGTGGGTTCCACGTCAACAGATTCAACCTACCTCAGATCAAAGATATTCAGGGGGGGCTTCCCTGGTGGCGCAGTGGTTGAGAGTCCGCCTGCCGATGCAGGGGACATGGGTTCGTGCCCCGGTCCGGGAAGATCCCACATGCCGCGGAGCGGCTGGGCCCGTGAGCCGTGGCCGCTAAGCCTGCGCGTCCGGAGCCTGTGCTCCGCAGCGGGAGAGGCCACAGCAGTGAGAGGCCCGCGTACCGCAAAAAAATAAACAAAACAAAACAAAACAAACAAAAATATTCAGGGGAAAAAAAATTCCAGAAAGTTCCTGAAAGCACTGGCAACTATTTACACAGCTTTTACATTGCATTTACAACCATTTATGCAATATTTATGTTGTATTAGATATTATAAATAATTTAGAAATGACAAAGTATATGGGAAGATGTGCATAGGTTATATGCAAAAAACTACGTCGTTCTATGTAAGGGACTTGATTTTGGTATCTATGGATTTTGGTATCCTCTGGGGATACTAGAACCAATCCCCAGCTGATATCGAGGAACGACCGTATATGACTGAAAACTTCCGTGACAAAAACATGAACACACACAGTGACATATACACTAACCATATGCTTGAAGGCATCAAAGAACTTGAAGATAGCAGTGCTTCCAGAGGCAGGACCTAGAGTGGTAGGTAAACCCCACATATGCAAACACTTTTCTCCCTGAGAGTAACTGCCAAGTGTTAAGGGGCAGCTAGAGGCTAACAACTTTGCAAAGTGAGGGGCCAAAGACCAGAACCCAGGGACTACCAAAGGAAGGAGGGGGCTGGTGAACCCACGTCTCTATGACATGGAATCCTGAATTGCTCTTGGGAGCTGGGGGAATGGTAAGAAGTCCAGCCGCAACTCCTCTTTACCCTAAAACTTAGCAGAGGTGATCCCAAGCTGCCAGCTCCCTCAGACGTCTGGCAGAGCAAGCATAAATCCTGTCTAGGAATATCATCCTGACCCCAAATTATCTCAAACACTTTAAAAAATGTAATCTACTACATGTGCAACCATGCAAGTTAGCCCAGAAAGAGACAAAATAAAATCTAGCAGAAACGACAGATAAACAACAAAAAAAAGCAGACCCACTGGGCTACTAGGTGTTGCAGTTACAAAATCATACTTTATAGTAAGCTACAGGAAGGTTACAGGAATAAATTATTAAATGAAAAATAAAATAGCTGTGACTATTATGTTCAGAGATAGAAAAATAAGATATAAAACTTTGGTAGAAAACTATCACAGAACCAGATTTTCCAGAAGTGAAAAAATACAATAAACTCAATGGATAGATTATCAATAGGCTGGTCTCGTTAAAAATTAGTGAACAAAGAGAGATCAGAAGAAATACCCAGGACGAAGCATGCAAAGGGTAAGAGACTGGGAACGCCTCACATGCATTTAAATGGAGTAGAGGGTAGGGGGGACAGGGCAGCAGAAATACTTTAAAAGATAATGGCTGCAAACTTCTCAAAAGAATAGAAAACATTACCACAGATTCAGTAAGACCTATAAACACAAAATATAAATAAAAAGAAATATATACCTAGACACATCATAAAAACTGTTGAAAACCAAAGACCAAAAAAAAAAAACCATAAAAGCCTGAAGTAAAAAAGATAGATCCCATCCATGACAGCAAATATTAAACTGACAGTTTACTTTAAGAAAAAAAATGAAAGCTGAAAATCTAATAACTTCTTTCAACACCTTAGAAGAAAACTGACAAGTCAGAACTCTATACATATCAAAAATATCCCTCAAAAGGGAAAATCAATTTGAGATATTTTTAGACTAACACATACTCAAAGAATTCACTATTAGGAGTCACACAACAGGGGAGAAATAAAGAATGTTCTTCAGGCAGAAGGAAAATGGAATTGGAATTGGATTGGACTGGAATTATAACAAGGAACGAAGAGCAATGAAAAGGGTAAATCTAAATGGCTACTACTGTACAAATTAATAATGTCCTAAGATAAAATATACACAGAATTAAAATAGCACAAACTGTGCTACGTAAGTGAAACTAACATAAATGGAGTTTAAGTGTCCAGGAAGAGGGGGAAACAACCAAATATTAGATTTTGACAAGTCAAAGATGCATGTTTTAAGTAACCTTGAGGTTAGCAGAGGAAAAAAAAAAAAAGGCATTCAAAGAAAGCCAAGAAAGGAGTAAAAGACACATAAAACAGGTACAATAAACAGAAAGCACTTATTAAGACAACATACTCAAACCCAACTATGTCAACAGTTGGGTTAAATTTAAATATCAATAGACTAAACACTCCAATTATGAGAAATGTTGTCTGACTAGATTTTTAAAATCCCAGCTATATACTGCTGACAACAGAAACGTCCAAAACATAGTACAAAGACTGAAAGTACAAGGTTAAAAAAAAAGATATACACTGCACCTGCTAATCAGAGAAAAGATAATGCAACTACATTAATATTAAGCTAATCAACCTTTACCTCTAATAACACTTTTGCCTTAAGGAAAGACAATTATTTTAAAAGACTCAACCGGTAAAGAAAATACACAATGCTAAACATTGTATGCGCCTAGTAACATAGCCGCAAAATAGATAAAGCAAAAATTATCGCAAGTAAGGAGAAACAGACAAATGCAAAATATGAGTATTAATACATTTCTCTTGGTAACCAATACAACCAGCAAACGAAAAGGAAAAAAGGATGTAGAAGAATTTAACACAATTAACCAAGTTAAACTAACAAATATAGAACACTGCATCTAACAAAGACAGAAGCACATTCTTTCCAAGCACACACAGGACATTTACAAAAAGTGATCATATGTTGGACCATAAAGCAAGCTTCAAAAAATTTCATAAGCTTTTAATTACATAGTATTATGACCACAATGGAATGAAGACAGAAATCAGAAAAAAACAAATACAGCACAGAAGATTCTTAGAGCAGTGAAACTATTCTGTATGACACTATAATGTCGGATACATATTATAAATGTCAAAACCCACAGTATATAGAACACCAAGAGTGAACCCTATGTGAACTATGGACTTTGGATGATAATGATTTGTCAATGTAGGTTCACCCATTCTAACAAATGTACAATCTGGTGCAGGATGCTGCTAATGGGGGAGGCTGTGCTTGTGTGGGATAAGGGGGTACAGGGGAACTCTGTACTTTCTACTCAGTTTTGCTGTGAACCTAAAGCTGTTCTTAAAAATAAAGTGTATTTAAAACAAAAAAAAAGTTTATCTGACAAGATAGGTTAATGAGTATGCTATGGTTACAAACCACCCTAGAAATCTTAGCTGCTTAAGATGAAGAAAATTCCCACTCCCACCCATTCCCTCCCCCTCTTTTCCCCACCCTTGCCCTCTCCCCCACCCTCTGCTCTCTGTTTGCTCTACACCAGCGGTCCCCAACCTTTTTGGCACTAGGGACCAGTTTCATGGAAGACAATTCTTCCATGGATGGGGGTGGGGGGGATGGCTCAGGCAGTAATGCAAGTGATGGGGAGCAGCAGATGAAGCTTCGCTCACTCGCCTCCTGCTGTGCAGCCCGGTTCCTAACAGGCCGCAGACGGGTACCTGTCCGCAGCCTGGGGGTTGGGGACCCCTGCTGTAGCTGGAATAGAAACTGATAGGTATATCCACACTGGAAGTTTGGCATTATCTACTAATACCAGACATAGGCATAATATATGACCCAACAATTCTACTCCTAAGTCTACCCAACAAAAAAGCATACAAGAAACATGCACCTGAATGTTCACAGCATGTCTGCTCACATGAGCCCCGTGACAGTCATGGAAATGAGCCTGTTGCATCACCTAACATGGGGAGCTGCTCTGTTCTGAATCCATCATCACCATTCCCCCAGCCCAACATTTCCCACAGGCTGTTCTAGCCAATGACTGGCCATAGGCAGGATGCTAAAGCAGGTCCATTCCTGCAGGAGAAGGAACTCCTCTGACCCCAACTTTGGCTGGAGGACATGTCACTGGCCTTGCTTAAACTTTCTTAGAACTGCACTGAAGTCTGAAGACTTATCGTACCAAACGTTCCCTCCAACCTCTTCCTCCTCTACATACATCAGTCCTGCAAGGGGCTGTTGGCTTTCTCACAAGTATTTCTCCCAATACAGCAAAATCTAATCCCAACTTGTTGTCTTCTTGTCCTTGGGGGACCTTAACAGGCTCAAATTGGGAACAACCCAATATTTATCAACAGAAGAATGAACTACTACCATGGATAATACATGAATAAATCATTACATGAATAAACAAACTACAACTATACATGACCGAGTGAATGAAATTAATGACAAAATGAGTAGAGTTCCACGGTTGGTATGTCACAAACCATGGATCTGTAACTACTTCTGTACTTTCAGTACATTTCACCAAAAAAAAAAAAAAAAAAGAAAAATCAAAAAGGCAAGATTCTGAAAAGTCAACTATCCTTAAACCAAAGGGGAATTTGCTACTTACTATTAACTCAGATTAAGAAGCTACCCATATGCACTAATATGTATAAAATAGATAACTAATAAGAACCTGCTATATAAAAATAAAATTCAAAAATTCAAAAAAAATAAATTAAAAAAAAAAAAAGAAGCTGCCAGACTGTTTACATGGAGCCCTCCTCCCCCTTCCTTCATCATTCTCACATCCCTCAGAGGTAACCACAGTTAAAAGGCTGCTGTGAATCTAATGACATATGCAAATTCTTAAAGCATAGTAAGTATAGATATACAAACATCTTAAAACACATACATGCACACACAAAGTTCTACAACTTGCTTCTCTTACTAAACATTACACTTTCCATGCAGTATAGGAAATTTTTTCCTCTTATTTTTATTTCCCTCTTATTTTTAATAGTGACAGAACATTCCAGAGTATGGACATAAAGATCACTTACTTTACTGTTAACTTCAATATTAGACAGATGTTTCTCATTTTTCACTACCACAAACACCACTATAATGAAAAATCTTACACATACAGGTTTGTACATTTGTGCAAATACATCTATACCATAAATTCCTAGCAGTGGAATTGCTAGGCCGAACAGAGTACAGGCATTTTATATTGTTTCAATGACGCCACCTTCCAAAAAGAGTCCACCAAATTATAGTCCCACAAGTCATATAAACTATATATTTAAAGGCTAATGTATTTTAGATGAACCCTACTTTATGGACTAAAGCTTGTGGTGAAGAGTAATTATGAACGGAAAGTACATAAAATTGCTTTTATCTTTCACTGAGTCAATTTAAGGAAAAATTTCAGAGGGTTACACAAAAATACCAGAGTAACCAAAAAATTACCAGTAGTTACAACCCAGAGATTGATTCTAAATTAAAAAGACCATTTAATAGACCTGACAACCCAGGATCCAACTGTCACCACAGCATTTACAGATCCCAGTTCAGTGCCAGCAGATCCCACTGTGATTTCTGATCTACAGAGAAGAGTGACCAGAGTTCTCAAGGATACTGGGGCTTATCGTACCAAATGTTCAGATGTCTTGCAGGTGTCTTATGGCTGTGGGATAAGGCCTGAGTTGTGAACCTTCCCAGGAAGGGTAAGTCTTTCATGACAAATTCACTCCAATACTCCAATCTCCCTAAGCCTTTGGATACCTTCCTCTACAGTATACCAAGGTAGTTCTGGCATCTCAACTCCACTTAGTACAGGTCACCCTTCGGTTTGTTTCAGGCAATCAACCAAGCAGAGCCCTTTCTAAGCCCTCAAGCTATAACACTGAATCCAGACTCTCTCCTTATGGGTCCACATCAATAAATTTGGCCTAACCCAACTTTACGTTCCCTTCACCTTCAACTCACACCCTTAACATCCATTCCCATAAATATTCCCCAGGTTCCTATTTCTCTCATGGCAAACTAGACAATCTTTTGGAGGGTAGGCCTACCTCTTCATGGGTCACAATTTGCACCTCACCCTTTGGGGCCTCCTGGGATGATCCTAGGGGAAGCCAAATGCAGGTTTTTCAGGCAAAGGGAGATTAAGTTCAGGGAAGGGATGGAAAGGTTGCTTCTACAGGGAAAGGTAGCCCAGCAGAATTTAGGTGTCCAAGGTCTCCAGCTACATCAGAATCTGACCATATGCCGCTAATCCAATTTTCAGGATCCCATTCCTTACCAACCAATGTTTTCACTTACAAACGGGGAATTCAATTTGCAGTTCTAGGGCAGTTGTAGAAACTTTCAGGTCCCTTATGTGGAACCTGACCTGGTAATTTAAAACCCTGAACTCATCGTTTTGCTTTGCAACGTTTTCACTTGGCTAGGCTAAATCGCGTTCCCCAAGATTTCCACTCCCATTTGTTTCTAGATTGGGTGGGCCACAAGAGAGACTACTGTGCAGCACGCGGAGGGAGCAAGTGAAGGGGCACACATCTGGTAGGACATCTGCAGCCTGCACCCACTGAACTCCCCATCTGCTTCAATGATGCGAGGCTGCAACAACTACTCTACCTTCCCCCAGGCTCCCTGAGTCTCCGCCTCCTGGGCCAAGTGTGTGTGGTTACCTCCATGACAAAGGGCCAGCTCTTTCGGGATATCCACACAACCAAGGTCAGAGGCAACAGAACTGACACAGCTTTCCATCTGTCTTGCTGTGTCTTCCAGTCTGGGTTCTCCCCCACTGTACATCCACCTTCCCTTCTCGAATGCCTGTCCTATGGACTGCAAACTCCAGCATCAGGCACACAGACAACAGTCTTATCAATGAGTTGCATCATCAGCTCCTATACTGTGTTAACTGAGATCCCTGAATAAGACTGTCTGACAGACCCCTGTGCAACAGACCACACATTTAACCACACAGCCTCAACTTGCCCTTGGACAATTCTAGTTACTGCCCAGGGAATTTGAGCACTCACAACCCAAGTACTGAACTAAGGACTAGAAAAGTAATTATGGACAAAACAAGAAGAATCTCTACTTTAATGAAGCTCAGCCTTTTTGAGAAAACAAAAATCCATTAAATCATGTGAACAAATGTAACCCTGTAATTTTGATAAGCACCAGGAAGGACAACAATGTCCCTAATAGAAGAACTTGACTTCAGTAAAGTCAAGAAAACTGCTAGTTACTGTAGCAAGTGGTGGATATATCGAAGTTCCCTATTCTACCTTTATTATAAAATGTGCAAACTCACACAAAACGAATTTCATAAAAAAGTGATGCCTGAGACAAGCTCTAAATGAAACTAGGAATAACTGAAACCCGGACGGAAAAGCATTCCAGGAAGAGGGAAAGAACAAATGCCACACTCCCTGGTGGCGGAGATGATGATGGGCACGGGAGATGTGAGAAGGACCTGCATGGCTGGAGCAAGGAAAGCAAAGGGAGATGTGGTACAGGTGAGGTCAAGGCCCCGAAGTTTAAGAAATATGCACACCCTTAAGGCCACGTTTTGAAGTTCTGTCCTTAAAGCAACAGGAAGCCACTGAGGGTTTTACGTAAAAGGTGACATAATCAGATCTGCTTTTTTAAAAGGTAATTTCTGACACTAACAAATTACAAACACATTTACCTTTTACCCAACAATCTCACTATCTTGAAACTATACCTGCACAAATACAAAACAATACATCCACAAGGTTATTCACAGCAATGGAATATAAACAACCCAAGTATTTATGATTAGGAAATGAACTACAAGCACAAAAGAATGGAAAAGAGTGTATACGAAGTGACCTCTAGAATATATTAAGTAAAAAGGAAGAAACAACAGTGTACACAAACTTCTTTTTAAGAAAGGCAGGTAAAAAACATACTTGTGATTAAATTTGCAAAAATAAAACAGTGGAAAAATAAACCAGAAACTAATAAAACTGGGGCAGGAGGGGTACAGTGCAGGGATAGGAAGAAAAGGGAGAATGTGAACATACCTTAGTAATGCAGCTTTGATTCTGGAACTATATAAATGTTTTACACACTGAAAAAATACATTAAAACATTAAAGAAATCCTTAAAAGTTAAAGATTTCATTCAAATAAACCAAACTAATGATCAAATTGGTTACAAAATCAGAGGGAAAATGTTTTCAAATGATTTTATAATTCAGATTGTCAACTGTACATCCTTGCATGGATACATTTTTAAAACAAGGAGAATAAAATACAAACCTACAATCACTCTACTGTTATTAACGTTTTCAAACTACTATATTTATACTGTAGGATAAAGGAAAGTAACTACTGTTGCTAAGAATGCAAATTTTTAACATTAGAGAAGAAAGGATAAAGCCAAAGTAAAAACCCTATAAAGTTAAATGTGAATTGGAAATATCAACACAAAATCAAAATCTATTATTTCCCAAGCCTATCCAATGAAAGCAAGGGCATCTCAGTAGCAGTAAGGACACACAGCACCAGATTTTGTTATCTAAATTCCACTGCCTGATAAAAAGAGCTAAAACAACTGGCTGATAGATATTGGGCAGGAAAAGCACAAAGTGAATCTAAGACATCTTGTAACATGAGCAAGAAACAGTTCAAAGATTAATGGGGTTGCATCCAAGGGAAGAGAACTAGTTTGAAAGGACCAAGCCATGCCCAAATTAGAACAAGCTGAGGGAAAAGAATGATGACTACTTGTTTAAAACACACCAAATACATAAAATTCCTTGGGTCCACAGTGATCCTGAAAGAGAGAAAGCAAAAAGAAACAACAAATCAACCCTGTACATAGGAAAAAGAACATTCTTATCCTGTGTCAGGACCTAAAACTCACACTAGGAATATTAACTTAGATATATGATTAGTTAATATACAGGTAGATATACAGGTCATACATACGTGTAAGTATATAGATCATCTATAGATAAATACGTGGATCATTTGCAGACAGGTCCAAAAATTAAACCTAGGTTATAAGGATATAACTATAAGCAAGCTGAACAACAAATATAAACAAACAAATATAATCTAAGTTTAAAAAGTTGTCATGCTTTATTACTACAATCTAAAAACATCTAAAATGGTATGAAAATGCTTTATTAACCTCTTCATTTACTCTCTCAACATTTGGATAAAACAATATCCATGATGAATGGATCCTTCCTCCCTCTACCACCCACCACCCACCCCCCAAAAAGTCAACACACTTAACATTCTAGGGACTCCAGACAAATTGCCCCTGCTTCAAATGACTTCATCTGCCTTCTTGAACAGGCTACACTCTTTAAACTAGAGCTCCTACACTGGCAGACTCCTCCAATGCTCCTTTCATACGGTTTAATGCCTTTCAATGGCTCCCCTCGCCTTTAGGATAAACACCAACCACCTTAATGAGATATGTACAATTATTTAAAATCTGGCCCCCAATTCATCCCTAGACAGACTGGCCATGCCAATTATAAGTGGTGTCAGCAGTGGTATGATCAATACCCACAGAGAACTTACGATGTCCAGGGACCCTAGGAATCAGTCACACAGGAGTAACCGATAATACAGGGCAAACTTTTGGTTGTAATTCAAATCCAGAATGATCTCAAACACTCTCTTCAGGACTCTGCTCCTGCTGTCCCTCCATCTAGACTTTTTTCCTCTCCTAATCTATATTCTTAACCCTGCTGGAACATCACCTTCTCTTCCCAGATATCAAAAGCATAGAATTTCCTCATCTTATGTATGGGTATCTTCCCTACCAAGCTGTAAGGTCTCTGAGGGCACATCTTTATATATTATGTCCATACACGACTTATGGCAATTTTAAGGCCATATAATAAGCACCCAGTAGAGATTTAATTAAAAATTTAATTGGGACTTCCCTGGTGGCGCACTGGTTAAGAATCCGCCTGCCAATGCAGGGGACACGGGTTTGAGCCCTGGTCTGGGAAGATCCCATGTGCCGCGGAGCAAGTACGCCATGTGCCACATCTACTGAACCTGCGCTCTAGAGCCTGTGAGCCACAACTACTGAGCCCACGTGCCACAACTACTGAAGCCTGCGCACCTAGAGCCCGTGCTCCACAACAAAAGAAGCCACTGCAATGAGAAGCCCGTGCACCGCAACAAAGAGTAGCCCCTCCTCGCCGCGAGAAAGCCCACGTGCAGCAACGAAGACCCAACGCAGCCAATAAATAAATAAATGTATAAAAAAAAATTTAATTGAAGACGAGCACAACTAAGCAACCTGATGTTGAAAAAAAAATGGTAATAACTATAGCAAAGTTCAAAAGCAGGATGGAGAAGGAAATCAACAATGACTGGCACCAGCTGCTGAACTTCAGGAACTGTACTGGGAACTCTACAATTGCATTTAATTCTCATAATAGCTTTATATGATAGGTTTCATCACAGGTTTAAGCTTTTTAAGAAAGCTTAAAAAGGCTATGTGATGAATCATGTATGTAGCTTTGAACCAGTAAGGAGTGTGGCTGGATTTCAACCCAGACTCTTCTGAGCTGAAGGCCATCTCCATGTCCAACTCCAGAGCTCTTATCCTTTGCACAATTGATTCCCTGCTTCCAATTTCTTTTCATTCAAGGAAAAGAGAAAGAAAACACAATTAAGCATCTAATAAATATAAGAAAATATTTACATGATATATGTTAACTGTTCTTTCTCAGCAAATTAGAATCCTGCTAATAGCTAATTCAAAAGAAATATCCAACAGCATTATTTTTAATCTCTAAAATAATCCACAACAATTCTTCAGGAACAACAGTATCCTTTTTATGTGTTTCCAACATACCGGCGGAAAAAATGCTAACAATTAAGGAGTGCAGCCAGTGGAGTTTAACTGTATGCAATCAGGTAAGTCATTGGGAAGTGAGAACACTACATAATTAAATTTCTTCTAGTTAAGACCTCAAATTAATAACTTAATTATACACTATCAGTGCGATAAGAGCCAAATCTGAGGTACTCTTTCCCATAGGATGCTCAGGCACACACAAATCACATCAACCTCCCAGTCCACAATTTACAGGAGTGGTACCATTACCGGTAAGGACACCAATGACCAACGTTTCACCATTACCTGGATTTCAAGAGTGTTACTAGATATTACACGAAAAACAAAACAAGAAGGGATCTGGGGCCAAATATGGAAAACAGTGCTGGTACTATTTCTCAGAGCCCTTAACCTGATAATGTGAATTGTGACCCTTGGGGAGAAGGAAAAGGACAAAGCAATGTTTCCCAAACTAAGGTAACCAAGAACCGTTTTGTTTTTCCTGTAGCATTTCTTAGCACTAGTATTACCAAGAATACCACCTTAAACACTGCTTCAGATATATATTCCAAAACTAAGTAAATACTGTTACTGTGGTCTGAATTGGTAAATAAAGGTACTGTCAGAAACAGTACTATCAAAATTCTGGGGCCAATAGAAAACCTTAAAAAAAAGAATGCTAGGGGCTTCCCTGGTGGCACAGTGGTTGAGAGTCCGCCTGCCGATGCAGGGTACACGGGTTCGTGTCCCGGGCCAGGAGGATCCCACATGCCGTGGAGCGGCTGGTCCCATGAGCCACGGCCGCTGAGCCTGCGCGGCTGGAGCCTGTGCTCCACAACGGGAGAGGCCACAGCAGTGAGAGGCCCGCGTACCACAAAAAACAAAAAGAATGCTAAGTTAATCATAGAGATGACTGAGGGCCTCTTTTCCTTACCCATTTCACAGCATTTTAAAATAACCATTTTGCATTTTGTGGGACTTCTGGTGGTCCAGTGGGTAAGACTCCGCATTCCCAATGCAGGGGGCACGGGTTCGATCCCTGGGTGGGGAACTAGATCCTGCACGCATGCCGCAACTAAGAGTTCGCATGCCACAAGTAAAGATCCTGTGTGTGGCAACTAAGACCCGGCACAGTCAAAATAAACAAATAAATAAATACTAAAAAAAATAAAGTAACCATTTTGCTACTCGAGTCAAAATAAAGAAATTCTATTTTATTTCTCACAAGAAACACACATCTACTACCCATAATTTTGACAAACATATTTAGCAACTCTTACATTTAATTATCAAGTCTGATAATAAAGGTTCTGTAATCCAGTAGCTACTACAACTTTTTGGTATTTGCCCGTTAACCAAGGTTGGGGGGATGGGGGAGAAGCCTCCTCATTTCACTCGACCCCCATCTGAAATTTCACAGCCTCTGAAAGTTCACAACCTTTAAGAATGTTCACAAACTCAATCTGTCCTTGTATACATCCTCAAGTGTAGGTTTAGTTTTCACTTCCTAACAAAAGCTGTGTAGAAAGCAATTACTGTACTCTCCATCAATGCTTTCAGACCGCGGAGTTCCTTCCAGAAAATTCCAACAGAAGTTATATAGGAATTCGCATTTTGGTAGGTATGTCGTCTCTGGCACAAGTCACGTTATACAGTGTAATCCGTTAACACTTAAATGTATTTGGTGTTGCTTTTTAACGTACAGCAAAATCCGTATTTGCTACTCCAACATGCATGGAAAACCCTCTCCAAAACCAGGAATCTCAATCCACAAATCATAAATAGCAAATAAACGTAAAGCAAATGAGTAAACAGATTTGGGGTGCCTATTTCGTGGCATTTATTGCTGAAGCCATCACTAAAATCTAACCCGGTAGAGTCGAGGACGCATCCGCAGTTGGAAAGATGAACAGAGCCAAACCGAAGGCACTGCGCAGTTTCCGAGCCGTGCAATTAATCTCAGCAAATGCTTGCGGAATGCGTTCAAGGTCACTCGTGATGAAAAAGAAAAGTGTGTGTGTGAGTGTGGGTGTGCAGAAACCCCGCCGTCCGCCAGTCCCGCGCAGAGCTGACCAGGGCGCGCGGACAGGCAGCCAAGGGGGCGGTGGAAATTAGGCGGGGGGTGTTACGGGGAGCCCCGAAAAACCACCTTCTCCACGAAGCCTACTGCTGCAGGACCCAGGGCAGCCGCCGGGGAGGCTACGCCGTCGTAGGTACACAGCCCTGGGTGGGAGACCAGCGCCAGGCCTCAGGGGGGTCCCGAACCCGGAAAACCCCCTCCCCTTTCTGAGGTCTCGGTGCAGAGCCCCTCTCTGTCTCACGCTCCGGGAGGCAGTCCCCATTCCCTCCCCCACCTCCTTCCCACCCTCCACCCCAGCCCCTCCCCACGCCCCGAGGGCCCGTTCCCCTCCCCCCTTCACATCCCCTCCCACCCAACCAGGGATACAGTCCCCACCCCCGCCCCAGGGGACTCGAACCCCTCCCCCTCAATACCCGAGGGTCCCATTCCTTCCTCCCCGCCCAGCCCGGGTTATGCAACACTCACCCCGCCCCGCCCCCCGCCAGGGCCCGCCGCAGCGCCCCCGCCGCCCCGCGCCCCCCGCCCACTGTGTGCCGAGGCCTCCGGAACAAAGCGCGCGGGCCGACCGGCCTGGCCGGGGGCGGCGGCCATGTTGGCGGGGGCGGCGAACAAAGGCGCGCGGTCAGAGCCCGAGGCCCCCGCCCGCGGCCCGGCCGGCAGGGGGCGCTGTGCAGGCGCCACCCGCCGCCCGGACAATGCGCCTCGGCCCACTGCTCCCCGGGCGCCACCGTCCCTCAGCGCGCCCCGCCCGCGACCCCGTTGCGGCGCCCGCTTCCCCACGGCGCACGGACCTCACCTGCCGGCCACCTAGGCCGCCGTCGGCAGCCCGCGGGCCCTGCCGTCCCGCGCCGCGCTCCCGCCCCGGCCCAACCGAGCCAGACGGCGCCGCCCCGCCCCCGCTCCGCGGCCGCCGCCGCCCGCCCCCGGCCGCACGGCGCACGCGCACTGCGCCCGCCGACTGCACCGGCCGAGCGGCCCGGCCCCGGCCCGACGGGCCGTACTACGCAGGCGCTGCAGTCGGTGGGCGGGGCCTAGAGGGCGGAGGGCGGGGCCCGGCGGACTTGGCTTGAGACTGCTCACCTGGTGGTGGGGCGGGACTGAGTGAGGGAGGGCCTGGAGGTGGGGCGGGGCCTGGTGGCAGAGCAGGCCTTCGTCTAGCACAACTCACCTGGCCGCCGAACAGAGCGGAGCAGGGCCTGGCGCCGGGTGGGGCCTGGCGGCGGGGAGGAGCCGGGCGCGGCTCTCACCTGGGGGCGGGGCCTGGCTGCGGGGCCAGGCTGCGCCCTCGCTGCGCGCTGGAAGAGGCGGCGTTCAGGGCCCGGAGGCCCGGGAGAGGGGCGGCGCGGTCGCAACGGAAGTCTGGCATCCTTGGAAGTTTCGTTTTCGCACGGTGGGAGGGCTTTCACCGAATGACTGTCCCTCCTTGTCCTTGAATTTAAGCAGCAAGTCGACCTGCGTCGCGCACGCCGCCCCTTTGGATAAAACCGGATACAGTGACAAGGCCCTCCACTGGCTGAGCCGTGGTCGCAGAGACAGCGTCCAGTGCCATTCGGCTTACCGCGCGGACCCCTTCCGCCGCACTGCGCCACCGCGGCACGGACCCGGGCCTCGCCCACTCACCTGCCCTACCTGGCAGGGGAAGGTGAGCTCTGCAGCTCTTGACCCTGCACTCCCTCCCCGTGCGCCGCCCCCACCACAAACTGGAGAACTCGCTCGGCTCTCCGCGGAAGTCAGGAGCCAGGCATTCCCATGGTTACTCGTGAACTTGTTTGAGTTATGTTTAAGCCAAGATGCCCTTTGAGTGTCAGGTTAATTGTATGCAGGAGGACGGGGAGAGGAAGGAAGCGTCCAGAACAGTTTTGACTCCTGCGGAGTGCCGTACCTGGAGGCTGAACCCCGGGTCTGAACCCCTACCCCAGCCTGGAGTTCTGCCCCCTCCAAGCCCTGGCCTGGGACTCTCCTCTCCCCACATCCTCATCTCCCGACTCCCGCCCAGCCCTCTCCGCCCACCAGCCCGGTGTCCTCCAGCGAGTCGCTGGGCGGACGTGGTTCCTCGAGTGCAAAAGCGCAGTCACTTCGTAATAAAC
Source organism: Delphinapterus leucas (assembly GCF_059928025.1). Taxonomy (NCBI): domain Eukaryota; kingdom Metazoa; phylum Chordata; class Mammalia; order Artiodactyla; family Monodontidae; genus Delphinapterus; species Delphinapterus leucas. Next base: position 30,965,673 of record NC_143134.1, read on the forward strand.
CGCCTCTCCGAATGTTGTCAGGTCAAATGACAGATGTATTATTGGAAAGCACTGTGTATACTCTAACCTGCAGGACAGTTGTCAGTTAGCAATGCTCTTTGGGATTTTACTGGCACCTTTTTCTTCCAAGTAAGATTGATACGTGCCTGTTGGAACAATTAAAGTGCTCATCTCAGATGACACACTTGGCAAGAGCTACAAGTTCACAGGCCAAGTAGAGGGCCAATTTAGTTACAGATATACAAAAGTGTGTCGCCGTACTTACCAGTTAGGAAGTGTTGAGAAATTGTTACTTTCCTTTGTGTTTAATGTTTATGATGCATACAGTAGTGGAGCATTTCAGAAACAAGGAGAAATGGAAGGAGGCAGGTGCCAAGGAGTCAGCTAGTTGGAATATTTCAGTGGCATCCCCTGGATTTCTCCACCTCGCTACTGTTGACATTTGGGGTAAGATAACTCTTTTTTAAGGGAGATGTTTGGCAGCATCCCTGGCCTTTACCCTCTAGGTGCCAGTAGCACACTCCCTCCTCCAACATGAAAACCAAAAATGTCTCCAGACAAAGCCAAATATGTTGTCCTACCCCCTCCAACACCGGAGAACCCCTGTTTTAAAGTTGGCCTCTAGTGATGATCACTGGGAGCTATCAAGAATGCACAGGCCAGGGCTTCCCTGGTGGCGCAGTGGTTAAGAATCCGCCTGCCAATGCAGGGGACATGGGTTCGAGCCCTGGTCTGGGAAGATCCCACATGCTGCGGAACAACAAAGCCCGTGCGCCACAACGAATGAGCCTGCGCTCCAGAGCCCGCGAGCCACAACTACTGAAGCCCACGCACCTAGAGCTGGTGCTCCGCAACAAGAGAAGTCACCGTAATGGGAAGCCCATGCACCACAACGAAGAGCAGACCCTGCTCACTGCAACTAGAGAAAGCTGCGCAGCAACGAAGACCCAATGCAGCCAAAAATAAAAATAAAATTTTTTTAATTAAAAAAAAGATATTTTCTAAAACAAAAAAGAATGCACAGGCCAGGGAGGTCAGCCAGCCCTATGTCAGAAAGGGCCACACTCCAGAGAAGGCAACTACTAGTCTTTCTGCTAAAAATATCTCCATGGCCCTCAGAAGCCTTACTTGCTAGCGTGCTGAATGTCAAAAATGAGGTTTTACGTCACCCATGTATATCTGCCAAAAAGGTTTAAAATGAAGCTAGTCACAGGGGAAGAAATCAGACAAATCCAGTGTGAGAGACATTTTGCAAAACAGCTCCACCAGACTTCAAAAAATCAACATCAAGAAAAACACAGAAAAGCTAGGAATAAGTTCAAACATAAGAGACCACAACCAAATCCATTGCATGACCATTGATCCTACACCAAGTTGAAGGAAAGAAGCTATGAAAGAGATTTGGGAGATAATTGGAGAACTTGATGGAAAATATATTAAAGAGAGTATTATTTAGTCTGTTAAATGTTTCACTGTGATAATGGCTATGTTTGAGAACGTCTTTGTTCTTTGGAGTTGTGTGATGAATTATTTTAAAAGTTGTGGTGGCTACAATGTTCTTTCAAATAGCTCAGAAACACATGTATTTTATATACAGATAAAGCAAACATAGCAGAAGGTTAACAATTGGTAAATCTAAGTGATGGGTATATATGTTTTAATTCTGCAATTTTTTCAACTTTTCTGGAAAACTGAAAATTTTCAAAATAACAAGTTAGAAAAGTGGAATACGAAGTATTTTGTGAATTTCTGGAATGCTAAATAAGCCAAATTGCTTCAACTTCCCAGGCAGCCTCTGTTCTCTTCCAACTTGCTAACTAAGCATTTCCAGAAACTTAATTTCTTTACAGTTTTTCAACCACACTGTACTTCTGGAGATTACGTCAGAAGGGCCTGCATGTATTTTTCATCCTGCAGGAACTATATTGCTGGCAAATATAAACAAATATAAACAGGCATGTTAAAAGTTTCAACTTATACAAGACCTATGTCTATTTTAATGCTGGATCCCAGGGATCCTACTTGGGGAGAAGGGAATTTCTGCCCCAGAGATGAACCCACAGTGAACGTTGGTATATTCACCCCACTGACATTGATGGATCATAGGAAACTGATCCTCAGGAGCCTTTTTAAATTAGTTATATTTATTACAGGATTATTCAGTTATTCAACACAGCAAAAAGTATTCAGTCTTCAGTACGTACCCCACGCAATAGGGATGATTCTTTGTATTAACTTAACCTCTAGGTGAGTGAGCCTTGTAGGCCACCAGTCACCTTGTAAGTAAGGATGATCTCTCCCCAGTGTTTGCCTGGGTCAACTCCCAACTGGATGCTATAGCCTGCTGTCCCCGGGGAAGTGGAGACAAAGGTCATTGAACTGGGAGCACTCAGGGCTTACAAGTTTAACATGATGACCCTCATTATGATTGTGGCTTATGCTGGTTCTCCTACTCGCACTTGTGGCTATAGGTTATGGCTATGCTGGTTAGGCAGCCCTATGTGAATCCTGAGAAGATGGTGGCCTCACTAGGACAGAAGCCACTCCTCTCCGCTGGCTCTGGGGTCAGATCTCTGACTAGAGCCACATTGATGCACATATTCTACAGGGAGAAGCATGAGGTCTAGGGCTGTCACCCAGGGCAGAGGTGACCAGAACCTACCTGGATGGCCAGCAGTGGGGCCAAAAAAGAAGGAAGAGGTAAGGAATGCTCAGGAAAAGGCAGGGTCAGCGCTGCCTGGCACCTCTCCAGGTATTTACCCCACTCGGGGCTACAGGAGGCTGGAATGAGTGAGGATGGTTTCTCCAAGCCTCCTAGCACCCTCTGTCACATCGTGTCTTCTGAACTTCCAGAGAGCACACCTTTGTTTCTATTTTCTGCTGTATCTGTACTGCCTGGACTAGAGCCTGGTGAGAGATGTGGTTCATTAAAGACTACAGAAGACCAGTTGTGGTTTGTAGCCAGCTTCCCCAAGTTGGTTTCACAGCCTCAATGCAGAAGTTTTTCTTCGAGGGGAAGTAACCAGTTAGGGGAAAAAAACAGGTTTGCCAGAGGTGCTACTGCAGGCTCTGCAGGAGCCACACACAGACCTAGATCCAACACCCTGGCTTCTGACCCCCTCCCCCTCCCCCTCCGCCTCCCCACCCTCCCCACCTCCCACCCCCACCCCCACCCCCACCCCCGTGCCCTCTCTAGTGTCCTCACCCTGTTGGAGAGGGGAAAATTTCCCCCTTTACTCCTCTTGAGTTCCTGTGGGTGGACTAATAACAAAATTAACACAAGACAGAAGAACAGGAGAAAAAGAAACATTTTAATTCATGCACATGTCGGCCTCATAGAAATGGGATCTACGAGGTCACCAAAGCAGGCAGATTTTATACTTTTTAGACAAAGAAAAAATAAATTTGTGAGGAATTGACAATACAAACTTAGGTTTTGGGTGCTCAATTAGTGAAAAATCTAAACAGAATTTGGGCTTGGGGTAGTAAATTTAAAAAGTAACATTGTTTGTTTATACAGGCTTCTCAGCCTGATTTCCTTGTCTCTGGTGATAAGGATCTCTCTTTGCCTCCTGGTACAAAAAGGGTACCTTTCACATGGGAGATTTATTTCCTGTTTTCAGGGAGACAGAGGGGAAGGTCAGAGTGTCCCTCTTGCACTGGCCATTTCTTAAGTAACTTTAATTCAAAATAATCAATGTGCCATTGTGGCATATTTGGAGGCAGTCCGCCCTGGCTCCAAAAACCTCAACCAGGAGGGTATGAGTCCCTTCCTTTCCCATTCTGAAAGGAGAGGTCTGGCCACCTTGCTTCCCAGGAAGCCTCAGACCAGGTAGACCCGAGCAGCTTCCTATTAGAGGGGGAAGGAGCCAGATTTCGCAAGCCTCTTTCCTTGGAAGTCTGGCAGCAGTGGGACCAGAAGAACCAAAAAGGACCACTTTCTTCTCAGGAATTCTCTCAGAAAGTACTCTTTCTCTACACTCATTTTTGGCTTACCTTGGAACCTCAGGAAAATCATAAATTAGAGCGCCATTCCTCTTCCAGGCTTCTCTCAAATAATTGAAACTATCACTGTCACAGCACTGCTGAATGAAAAAGAGCCAGAAGAGCCTTTCCACTCCCTGGCTCAACAGATATCAAATGGACCCTACTGAGCACAAGGTACTGCATTAGCCTCTGGAGGGGACACTATGTCTACATGCACAAGAATGTTTACACTTCATGAAGGGAACATCACATGGTGCTAAGGAAATATTTACTGAATGAATGACTCCAAGAAAGAAACAGCAGGACCAGAGTTCAGCCATCTGGTCAACTAAGCAGCTTCCTCCCCTGGCTCACTCCCACCTTTCTCCAGGTCATTCTCTACCCAGCAGGCAAATATATGCTTTTAAATGTCACCTCCTCAGAGAAGCCTTTTCTGACCACCTGCACAAGTAGATTGCCCTCTATTCTCTTTTACTGACATCCTTGTTTATTTTTCTTTGTAGTACTGATTCTCTTTTGTAATTACATCCATCACTGACTTGTTTAGTCACCACCCACCCCATTATAAAGTCCAGAGGCCAGAGGCAAGATCTGTTTTCCTTATCAATATACCTCCTAGAGGACAGTAAGGGTTCAACAACTATTTATTATAAATGAATACATGACTTGTCTGAATGCTGTATCATGCGCATTTGTTAGAACATAGGGTTTGTGAAGGGCCTCAAGTGCCAGGATATTGGGGAATTTAAATTCTATGCACATGTAAGGGAGTTTCACCATCCAGTGGGAGACAATTGAAGATGTTCAGTCAGGTTCGTGGGGTGACTTTTTAAAATCAATCTGTTGCTATCTAGAAGAAAATTTAGAGTAGAAATTATGAAATATATGCGACCATGTAGAAGGCTACTGAAATAACTTGGGGGGGCTGGATTTGAACTGGATACAATGCTTATGAAAAGGGTAATATAACAATAACTTTTAAACAGCAAGCAATACATATGACTGGTTCACTTTGCTGTGCAGCAGGAGCGAGCACAACATTGTAAAGCAACTCTAAAATAAAAAAAAAATTTAAAAGGAACCCAATTAAAATATATATATTAAAAAAATAAAACAAACAGCAAGCAAACTACTTGATGATAGAGGAGAGTTATTATTTTATTGAGGAGGAGGATTATGGTTAGGTTGAGATGGAGGAAGTCCTCATGATTTAAAGAAACATCCTGAAAAAAAATTTTTTTTAAGTATTTATTTATTTATTTGGCTGTGCCAGGTCTTAGTTGTGGCATGCAGGATCTTTAGCTGTGGCATGTGAACTTTTAGTTGTGGCATGTGGGATCTAGTTCCCTGATCAGGGATCGAATCCAGGCCTCCTACAGTAGGACCGCTGAATCTTAGCCACTGGACCACCAGGGAAGTCTCCTGAAAAATTTTGATTAAATGATATGATGATACAGTTATGCTGAGTTCTCTCAACAGAGTGGTTTTGCCTGGTTATGTAAATGGAATCAAACAGTGACCTGCCTACATACAACATAACACTTCAATACTGTTTATGCATCCCTAGGGATACAGTATGTGAACTGGAAGATAGCTGCTCTTGGATATATTCCTAGAAGTGGGATTGCTGAATAAAGAGTATGAATATTAGTAGAAATATTAATACATACCACACCCATACAATGATATGAATGTCATTTTAGATCTTTGCAAGTTCAGTAGGTGAACAAAACCATATCCCATGATAGTTTTTATTTACATTTGTCTCATTTTATGACAGGTTGGTCTCTTTTCATATATTTAAAAGTCATTTGAGCCTCAGAAATCCACTAAAAACTATTAGAAGTAATAAACAAGTTCAGCAAGGTTGTAGGATATAAAATCAATATACAAAAGTCAATTTTTTCCTATACAGTAGCAATGGGTAAACCAAAAGTGAAATTAAGAAAACAATTCCTTTTATAATAGATTTCAAAAGAATAAAATAGGAATAATTTTAACAAAATAAAAACAAAAATTATACTCTGAAAATTACCAGTGTTGAAAGAAATTAAAGAACTAGATAAGTTTGAAAGTATCTCATGTTCACAAACTGGAAAACAATATTTATAGATGGCAATACTCTCCAAATTGATCTACAGATTCAGTACAATCCTTATCAAAATCTCGACATTTTTGCAGAATTTGATAAGCTGATCCTAAAATTTGTGTACAAATTTAAGGAATACAGAATAGCCAAAACAATATTGAAAAAGAAGAATAAAGTTTGAGGAATCACACTTCTCAATTTTAAAACTTACTACAAAGCTACAGTAAGTAAGACAATATGGTATTTACATAAGCATAGATATATAGGGAATTCCCTGGTGGTTGAGTGGTTGGGACTCCGAGGTTTCACTGCTAAGGGCCTGGGTTCAATCCCTGGTTGGGGAACTAAGATCCCACAGGCCACTGTGTGGCAAAAAAAAAAAAAAGAATAGATATATAGATAGATGGAGTAGAATATACAGTCCAGAAATAAGCCATCACATTTACAGTCAATTGATTTTCAACAGGGTACCAAGACAATTCAAAGGGGTGCCAGTATTTTCAACAAATGGTGCTCAGACAAATGTATATCCACATTTTAGAAAAAGAAGTTGGACTTCCATCTCACACTACATGTAAATATTAACTCAGAAGTACCAAAGACCTAGATGTAAAAATTATAAAATGCTTAGAAGAAAACATAGGTATAAGCCTTTGTGACCTTAGACAATGGTTTCTAATTCTAACACCAAAAGCACAAGCAACAACAACAACAACAAAATAGGTAAACTAGTGATCCCCAAAAGTAAATCTTTTGAGCTTCAAAGAACACCATCAAGAAAGTGAAAAGACAACCCACAGAATGGGAGAAAATATCTGCAAATCACATATCTGAAAAGGCACTTGTATAAAACATACAAAGAACTTAGCAACACAATAATAAAACAACAAATAGCCCAATTAAAAATGGACCAAGGATCTGAATAGTTCTCCCAAAAAGATAAGCAAATGACCAATAAGCACAGGAAAAGTGTTCAGTATCATCAACCAATGAAGGACCACATATTGTATGATTCCATATATCTGAAATGTCAGAAATAGGCAAATCTGTAGAGACAGAAATTAGATTAGTTGTTGCCTGTGATGAGGGGTTAGGAAGACTGAAGAGTGATGACTAAGGTGTGCAGAGTTTCTTCTGGGCGTAATGAAAATGTTCTAAAATTGATTATGATGATGGATCCATAACTATGGGAATGTACTAAACACCATTGAATTTTACACTTTAAAGGTGTGAATTACCCGTAAATGAATTAAATCTCAAAAGAAGCTGTTCAAAAATGAAACAGAAAACAGTCATTTGATATTTATTTCTTGTGAATTGTCTATGTCCATGGTCAATTCTTCTATTTGGATTTTTGTTTTATTTTTCTCCTTAATTTGTAGGAACTCTTTGCACCTTGAAGAATACTAGTCTTCTGTCATATGTGTAGCAAAAAATTTACCGAATTTTTTATTTGGGTTTTTCTTTTGTTTGTAGTATTTTTTTCCTGCAAAGTTTTTGTTAACACCAGACAATAAAACAGCCAGTTATTATACCAGCAAAGCAAGTTTATCTGGGAGCAGAAAACAACTGCAATTCGAGACACGCAACTATAGCAAACCACATTTAGGTCCAGCCTAAGGTTCTCATAGCCCATCTGTAGGCACAGTCATAGTAGTAATATCCCCAGAAACCAGGATAAATCTCCAATGTGCCTGAATTTAATGAACAAGATATATCATTGTATCACCAATATCTGCCCATAGCCCATTTTCAGTAAGATGAATTTTCTTGCTCGTGGGGTCCATGTGGAAAACAGCATGCTCAGAAATGGGCATCTCCTCAGCATGCTCTTTTCCCAGGACAGGAACTTGCCAAGGCCCCAACAGTGGATCGTCAAATCTCATCAGTTTCACTTTGGAAAGGTCTTTGATTCCTCGGTCCACTTTCATTAAACGCCAGATTATAGAATCACGGTTATCTCCTTGCCTGATTTCAATTTTGGTTGAGAAGTGGCCATTGAATGGCTGAGAATTCACTAGGGAAGCTGATACACCAGGTTCTGTTCTAAAAACATTAAGTGGTTTCCCAGAACAGCAATCTTCCCTGACTTTATCTGCTTCAGAGGCACACTTGACTTCTGTGTGTTCTAGCTCAAGGGAATTGGTCAGATAGACTCTATTCTCCATGAGCACTTCAAATTGTAATTGCAAATCCAGAACATGAGGTCCCATCTTCTCCAGATTTTCCTTAATCATTGTGACAAATGGCATCACTTTCTTCATGTATTTCTTCATTTCTGGCAAATTGCCTAGTTCATTAGCATGACTTTGTTATCAGGCAATTTTCCACTGTTGGTCTCAAAGTGATTATGTAGAACTGACAGGGTGATGTGTTGCCAAGATGGATAGTTCTTCGCCACATAGGTGGTGCAATGTGAAGGCTACTGAGGGGGCTGCTTGTCAGTCTTCTTCCCTTTAGCTAGTATCATACAGTTCTTGAGTCACAGTCTAAGGTCATGTGCTACTTCTATGAGATACTGTGAGGAATGTATCAAGCTTTCATCCACAGGACCTGCCAGAGGCCATGAAGCATTCATAACTAAGTTGGGCTTTCCCAGGAGTGTCCATATGTGCTCACACAAATGAGGACAGAATGGAGCCAAGAGAAGTGTCTGAACTTCAATAAACCGGAACACAAGGTCTTGGTGCATCCCTTCTATGGCCAATTCATGGTCCTTATCTTTCGCTGCCTGAAACTCAAAAACCCTGTTTTCAAAGCTTCTTTAAGCATCATCTTTTCATGGTTTTGATCTGTTTTTATAATTTCACTGGCAAAAACTCTATCATTGAAGGTGTTGGCAGGACCACTTCTTAGGCTATCCCAGTTGGCAACCATTTCTTTCACCCATTCCACCCAGGTGTACAGATGGAGAATACCTGCATTTGCCATGGTTTCCATAAAGTTAGCATCTTCAGCAGTGTCACCAGCATCAGCTAGAGCCAAGCACATTCCATCGGCTGAATATTTATCAAGAGCTTGGGTCAAAGTGAGGAAGTTGCCTGTGGAGTTTTGACATCAAAATCCAGCAAAGAAGTGCAGCAAAGTAAGGAGAGGAAACTTTTTGTTGAGAAGGGAAAGTTGGGAGGGGCTATTATAAACAAAAAGCCCACTAGAGCAGGGGTCCCCAACCCGGGCCACAGACTGGCACCGGTCTGTGTCCTGTTAGGAACAAGGCCTCACAGCAGGAGGTGAGCGGCGGGTGAGTGAGCCATTCATCTGTATTTACAGCCACTCCCCATCACTCACATTACCACCTGATCTCTGCCTCCTGTCAGATCAGCCTCAGCATTAGATTCTCATAGGAGCATGAACCCTACTGTGATCTGCGCATGCGAAGGATCTTATGAGACTCTAATGCCTGATGATCTGAGGTGGAGCTGAGGTGGTGATGCTAATACTGAGGAGCGGCTACAAATACAGATTATCATTAGCAGAGAGGCTTGACTGCACAGAGACCATAAAAAATCAATTGCTTGCAGACTAATATCAAAACCCTATCAGTGAGTGACAAGTGACAATTAAGCTGCATCTGGTGGCAGGCTTTAAGTCAGAATTTGACACTTATTTTAGTCTGCACGTGGCCCGCCCATTATTTTATTTACCACTTCCATCCGCGCCTCTTTCCCACACTGTGCACTTGTCTCAGTCATAGTCTTGGTAAGCCCACAAGCTCACCCTAGCCAAAATGAATAAAAAACAAATGTCGCTGAAGAGCTTCTTTGAAAAGGGTGAAAGACCCAATGATGAGAGAGCAGAAGACTCTCAGGCTGCCAACAAAAAAAAGCTGCATTTAAAAGAAAATACCAAGAGTCTTACTTAAATTGCAGCAGGTGATTCACATTCTCCAAGCCCACTTTGTATAATATGTGGCGACCAGCTATCCAACGAAACCATGAAACCTTCAAAACTGCTCATCTATCTCAGCTTTCACAAGAGTTTGAGCATTACTTCCCAACCACAAAAGACCCCTGAACTGGGAAGGAATGGATCTGCGACCCATTTGTGAATAAGCCAGGTGAATTGACTTTGTCTGTGCTAGAAGAGGATCAACTGCTTGAGATTGCAAATGATGGTGGCCTTAAAAGTATGTTTGAGACAACTTCAAATCTCCATACTCCATACATTCTGGATTAAAGTCACAGCGGAATATCCTGAGATTGCCACAAAAGCACTGAAAAGCCTGCTTCCATTTGCAACATCCTATCTTTGTGAAACAGGGTTTCCTGCAGTGACAGCAACCAAAATGAGATTACGGAGTAGACTGGACATAAACAACACACTTCGGGTGTCCCTGTCTCCCATCACCCCCAAATGGGAAGATATAGTTGCAGGAAAACAAGCTCAGGGCTCCAACTGATTCTGCATTATGGTGAGTTGTATAATTACTTCATTATATATTACAATGTAATAATAATAGAAATAAAGTGCACAATAAATGTAATGTGCTTGACTCATCCCGAAACCATCTGCCCCACACCCGGTCCATGGAAAAATTGTCTTCCACGAAATGGGTCCCTGGTGCCAGAAGGGTTGGGGACTGCTGCACTAGAGGAAACTGGGAGTTCAAAGTATAGTGGCTTTTCATTGGTTAAGTTGTGACAGTCTCTCATTGTCTGAGCCATGCCAAGCAAGAAGAAAATCTCTCTTCCTCCTGCTGGTGGTAATAAAGTAGTATCATTCCTGTAGGAGATGGAAGGTACTTCTCTTCCTGTTGGGATCTTATAGACTTCAAATGGTATCTGTGTGAGAGCTCCCCCTTCTGCCCTCCCAACTCTATTTTAGTGAGGTTTCCCTTCATTAAGAGAATGAAGAATGTCACCAGGTTTATCAGTAAATAAAGGATGTTGGGGCCATCAAGCCATCGACCACTGCAGATGCCCCATAATGTGCACCATGAAGAGATTCAGGATGGAGAAAAGCAGGATACCAGTCCTAGAGAGTTAAGGTGCATATCAAAGGAATAATTTCGATGAGCCCAGACTCTTGCATCTTCCCATAGATAGAAAAGTGCTAACTTGAGATGTCTGGTTTTCTTTAGTTAGCAGTAACTTTTGATGTTTTGAGTACCTGCTTTTAGTTGCAAAAACTCCTGTATATCCTGGATCCTCCCTTGCCTCTTTGGAGCAGTCCCTTAGAGCTATCAGAGATATTAAATCTGTGAAGCCACAATGCTTGCAAACAAGGACCCTGGGTGGTGATTATTTTCACAATTTGCCTTCAAGACTGGGTCATCTACCAACTTCAGTCTGGGCCTCACCGTACCTCCTGTGGCTATGAGGATGATTCAGAGGACTGAGCAAAGCCTGAGACACATACAGTGAGCACTGGCATTCTAGCAGATAACATACATCCAGGATAACCCACAGAGGTGCAACCTGTGGCCAGGACAAAGCCAAAACCTATGGAGAACGTAGCTAAGATGCTAGCTCCCAGGCATCGGCAACCTAGGGACAGAGAGGCTCCCACCAGGTATGATCTGTCCCAAGCCCTGATCCCAAGGCCTTCTACTTTTCATAGCAATGCCAGCTTCCTGGAAGGAGGAGGGAGTCTTCATTTCAGGAGGGCGGGAAAGGCCAGTTTCATCTATTCTTTCGATATCCCCCAAATCTGTGAGTCCTTAGCAATTTGGCATTTGAGTCTCAAACCCACTTTTCATACTTCTCAAGTTTTTTTTCTCAAACTAAAATCTCTGCCTTGAGACCTCAGAAGCCTACTCTGTAAATCAAAAGCCAAGAATTTTGTTATCTTCAGTCTTTTTCTGATCACCTCTCCTGTGAGGCAGAATAGTTGGAATGTTCTAAATAGATGAGCTCCAAACATGTTCGATCTCGAAGTTGAAAACCTTTTGAGCAAGCACCCCCATGTGTGAATGTGCTTCTAATGTGTGCCCATATATACTACTGCTAATCTTTACATAAAAAATTGGCAAAGCATAGCTTTTTCTCTCTGCCTTGGATGTCAATTAAATTCAATATAAGTTCGCCCAGCTAGAGTGCGTGCAGTGACTTTCTGCTAATGATAATGTTGTGTTGGTAGGTGGTGGAGGCTAAGGGGAAGAATTTTTAATTCCAGGAGATATGGTTTTTGGTTCTCAAGGACAAAAGTCAACTGGCCCTTCGAAGCTCTTCTTGGAGTAGTATCCGGCAAATCATTCCTTAATTACCCTGTTCACCCCTTATGTTCCAGGCTCCTCAGGGGGCTCTGTACTCCTCCTCCATTATTGCAGTCGAAGAGCTAGACTTCTGAGGGTAAAGGAAAAAAAATGTTGCTTGCTATTCCAGTTCTACAACCATCAATCCATTAACCACTGCAGTTGCCTGTGCACCTGAGGGGAATTCAGGATGGAGAATAACAGGAAGCATTCTGGGTTTTGGATACCAGCCCCTAAGTAGTTAAGATGCATATCTAAGGAAAAATTTCAATGACCCCAGATTTTTGCATCTTTCCATATACAGCAAAGCACTAAAATCATTAACTTTATATGTCTGTTTTTTTGTGATTAGCAGTAATCTGACGTTCAACTACATGTTTTTTTTGTTTGTCTTTTCCAGCAAAAATCTCATATATATGCTGGCTTCTCCCTTACTGCTTCGGAACAGTTTCTCAGGGCTGAGAGGCTGTCTCCTGGTCTACAGTCCTCAGCAAGACGCTGAATATACTCAACTCACAGCTCTTACAGTGTGTGTGTTTTTTAAGTCAACATGAGTCATCGATCACCCTTGGGAAGAAAAGGAAGATGAAGGATTTTTTTTTCTTGTTAAAACACTTTCTTACTAGAAAACTCATGCATACTTGCTGTAAAAGATACAAAGAATGACAGAAATGTATAAAATGAGCTCCACCTGCACCTTCAATGCTCAGGGAAGGCTCCTGTTGACCTACAGAGTCCTTCTTTTACTGCAAAAGTTCCTTCTTTTCAAAGCACATTTTGGATATCCTTGAGAGTAGCTCTTTGTACACTTTTCAACTACTTTGTGGGGTAAACTTTGGTTTTTAAATCAATATTTGCTGTATCAAAGTTACAAATTTAAAATTAGTGAATTCTTAAATTGTAAAAACCTAGTTCTTCTTTAAATAAACTTATAATTCATATTATTCTATTTATATATCTAGCAAATCTTTAAATAAATTTTAAGGCTTTTATACAACTTAAGTCTCCTTAAACATTTAACAATATATTTGATTTCCATCAACTATACTTAAATTAAAAAATAGCAAAATACGTATATATGTGTGTATATATATGTGTGTGTTTGATTTCCTTTGTGAGTACTTTGGTTGTTTGATTAGTGAACAAAATTTTCCCAGTAATCACCAATCTTCGTAAATTCATGAATTGTAAGTTCTTTTATTTTTTTTTATTTTTTAAATTTTTTTGCCGTACGCGGGTCTCTCACTGTTGTGGCCTCTCCCGTTGTGGAGTGCAGGCTCAGCAGCCATGGCTCACGGGCCCAGCCGCTCTGCGGCATGTGGGATCTTCCCGGACTGGGGCACGAACCCGTGTCCCCTGCGTCGGCAGGCGGACTCTCAACCACTGCGCCACCAGGGAAGCCCGTAAGTTCTTTTAAATGGTAATAATATTTACAAAGAGTAAGATTTTCTTTTAAAATTAAAAAAGTCTTGTCAGTTATTTAATTACACATTTTAAGCTGAAATTACAAGATTGTTGGGCCCCAAATCTCTGAAACTTTAAAAATACTTAAAATGCTAAGTATGCACAAAAATATTAACTCTATATGTTTGATTTATGAATTAGGTCTACACATACTTTAGATACATTGACACAACAAAGACACAAGCATGTGATGCCACCTGAGTGGAGTGAAGTAACCATCCCAAGCAAGGTTATTCTCTCAGCTCCAGAAAATCCAGGTGATCCTTCTCAGAATAAGGGACATATTTCTGTACTAAAGGGAGTCCCAGCCCATGTTTCAATCACGCAAGTTGTATATTATCTAATTCCTATCTGAAGATCAGCAGCCTCCCCCTTAAGATGGTACCTAACCTCCTTGCATTTGGGATTTTTGTCTTTTTGTGGCTCTTAAGATATTTAAGTGACATTATCTCCCAAGGCTCTAACTCTGCACCCACAAATTCTAAGGTCTGTATTGGATTCTGTATTTCCCAAGGCTTTAACTCTGCACCAACAAATTCTAAGGCCCTTTGAAGGAATTCAGGAACACCACCCCAAACTATGCCTCTTTGGTATACTGATTATTTTGATCTGAAGGCACTTGAAAAAAGCAAATGCTTATCTGCCTAAAGACAAATCCTCCAAAAAAAACCAGGGACTTCCCTGGTGGTCCAGTGGGTAAGACTCTGTACCCCCAATGCAGGGGGCCCAGGTTCAGTCCCTGGCTGGGGAATTAGATCCCACATGCATGCCGCAACAGGTCCACATTCTGCAACTAAAAAGTTCCCACATGTCACAACTAAGAACAGGGGCAGCCTAAATATAAATAAATAATTTTTTTTTTAAATTAAAGAAGGAAAAAAAAAAGAACTCAATTGTCATCAATTCCCTCCCAGGAGTTTTTCACTCACTAGGGAAGATTGACTCTTATCACAGGAGAAGAGACAGGAAGTCACCACCACTCTTAAATTTTGTCCCGAGCTACCACACCTTCCATCTGGTTTTTTGGGGTTCTTTTTTGTAAATCATTTACTCTCCCCTAAAATGCTCACATCCCTTCTCCCCTTCCCCTATTATGACAGTATATAAGTTCTCAAATCTCATCACCATTTTGGGTATTCACTTTTTTCCCTGAGACACCCCCATTCATGTGATGTTCAAAATAAACAAATTTGCATGCCTTTTGTTCTGTTTACTGTGCCAGTTGTCAGTGTGTTTCATAAACCCAGCCAGGGCAAGTCTTTCCTCCTCTACCCTTTCCAAACACAAATCTCTTCAAAGATAGTCTGGAGAGACAGGTACACAGAGTGAGGGGAGAGGGTGCTATCCTCCCTCACCTGCTACATCAGTGAAACAGATCTTGCCAATCAAGAGTAAGCAGTGAAAAAAAAAAAAAAAAAGAATAAGCAGTGTCCCCTCCTGTCTCTCACAGGAGCTGGCCTGTGAGCTGGGCCCAGGAGGACAAATGAGGGACATACAAGCATTCAAGCAGAGGGTCCTAGACCCACTGGCCACTCATCCCTTGCCATCCTCATCTCTGCATTCTGAATGTGCCCTTTGTTTTCCACATGCCAGGGAGATTTTCCTTTGTCACTCACTTTAAGCAATTTTATTATGATATGCTTTGGAGTAATTATCTTCATGATCCTGCTGCTTGGGGTTGTTCAGTTTTGGTTTTTGTTCTTGTTTGTTTGAGCTGTGGGTTTATAGTTTTCATCAAATCCCCTCCCTCCATACTTCTAGGACTCAAGTCACAAAAATATTAGGCCACTTATATTGTCTCACAGTTCACTGATACTCTGTTTCATTTTGGATGATTTCTATTACTAGGTCTTCAAGTTCATTAATCTTTTCTTGTGCGTTGTCTAAAATGCTGTTAATTCCATCCAGCGTATTTTTCATCTCAGACATTATATTTTTTATTTTTTGAGGTCCGTTCTATTTTTTTTCATATGTTCCAATAACTCTTTTATACATATGTGTTCCTCTGCCTTCTTGAACATCTGGAAAACATCCATAGTAGCTATTTTAACATGCTTGTCTACTAATTCTATCATTTGTATCATTTCTGGATCTGTCTCTACTGATTTATTTTTCTACTAATCATGAGTTATAGTTTCCTAGATCTTTGCATATTCGGTAATTTTTTTATTGCATGATAGATATGGTAAATATATTCTTGAGTGTAGGAATTTTTTTTAGTATTCCTTTAAATGTTACTAGCCTTTATCCTGGTACATAGTGAAGGTATTTGTAAATAGTTTGATCCTTCCAAGACTTGATTTTCACTCTAGGGCTAATTTGTCCCTACTCCTAAGCCAATACACTATTGACTACTTTTCTCAACACCCTGTTTCTTAAGAGTCTTTCCAGTCTGGCTAGTGGAACATGAATTATTCCTGGACTGTGTGAACCTGGGGATTGTTCCCCTGATCCTTTCTGGTGATCTTTCTCTGGCCTGTCTCCTCAGGTACTCACACTTTTCAGAACTCATTCACATATCTGCAGACAGATTTCTGGAGTTCTCTGTGGAGATCTCTCCTCTGGGGCACTCTCTCCTGTGAAGCATAGCTGCCTTGGCCGCCCCCATCTCTGAGCTGTGTCTCCTTAACCCAGGGATCCTGCCACTGCTGGGCTACATCTGGGCACCCTTTATGATGCTCCATGGCCAGCAAATCATCCAAGCAGTAATCCATAGTTGTTTCCTATATTTGATCTGTTTTTCAGTTGGGTAAGGCAAGATACAAATTCTGTCCCCTTTATTCCACTCTTACTGGAAGGAGAATCACTCCTTTTGTGATCTTTGAATGGTCAGTCCTCTAGGACCTTCATGTTTAATGAATATGAGGCTCGTGGACCAGCAGCAGCCCCTGGGAGACCCACCTGCTACTGAGTCACATTCTTCCTTTTAACCATCTCTCCTGGTTCTTTATACACAAGTTACGTGCTGCCTCAGGAAACAAGCTCAAGAACAATAAAATTCACACTCTAGTTTAAATAAAACACTAAAAACAGTGGAATGCAAGTTAAATAAGAACACCATCTATACATGGCATGGAAAATGCTGTATTGTTTAGCTTGCCTTTGGTCTAGAACGATTGCTGCAAAAGTATCATTACCACAGGGATCCTTGATCACATATTCTTTTCATTAAATTTAGCAAAAGATCCCCTCTATTTTGGTCTCATTTTGGTTTTAATATAAAGCTATCCTTACTTGTAAAGCCTTTTTAATCCTAGAATGAACCCAACACTGAGCTGGGTCTTTTCATTTCAGCTACAGCAGACAGTGTCTGTAGCCAGAGAGCCTGCTTCACATTTAGGCAAGGAAAACACATGACAAATGTGTAAGTTATTCATTTGGCATTTTAACTGAACCAAAGAGCAATTCATTTTTGTAGAAAAAAATTTAAATTACCTGGTTTCTCATACCTGGCTGTAAAGCAAACAAAGGCATAAAGTAGGATAGAAGATTCATTTGGACATATTCCAACAGCAGGTGTTTTCTAATGTAGGAAAGTAGCCAAAGCTCTCATCTTTCAAAGCATATTATTAATAAGTTCAAATAATATCAAAACAAATGAGTGCATAAATACTTGGAGGTCACTATGTATCTATTTTAATGACTCATTCATTCATTTTCTAAACGTAGTAATACTTCTGATAGAATTTGACTCATTCAGAAATGTGACCCCACACTCTAGGTGATCAAATTCTTTAGACCACTTTTACACCATAATGGTGGGATTTTTATGTATTCATTGAGCATCTACACTGTGTTTAATTATGCTTTATTCTGATAAATTTACACCTTGCACACCAGAGATTCAGAGAGTCAGAGGCATAGAACTAGTGAACAATGACGAAGTAGGTTGGTGTCCATTAACCTATGAGAGAAAGCTCCTTAAAGCTAGTGAGTTTCCAGGTTTAATAAAACACTAAATAATGTATCACAAGGTTCCACGTCATAGTGAGTAACATTATTTCACAAATTTTGTAATGATAACTGTAAAAGGTTTGCTTGTAAAGCATTTTAAGTACTTTAGTAATGTTATTGGTAAGCCATGCCGTGTAATTTATATACCTATGGTCAGTGTATCTGGAGATGGAGAACAAGATTATGCTCAACTGAAGGAAACAATCATGACAATGGTAATAGGAGTTCTTTAATGGGGCAAACACGATTCTGGCAAATCCCACTCTAAAACCATCACAGCATGTAATAACAGCAAAATGCTAACATGATTTAAAAAGAAGTAAAAAAAAAAAATCCACTGAAATTTGACAATAAAATTCTCTGACATGGAGATCCCTACAAGATGCTGCCATTTTTTTGGAGTTGTTTATGTCAAAAGTATAGAAATAACAAGAGTCTGCAATTTATAGTTACAGATATCAGGCTTCCCTCCCTGCCCTCCTGCCCTTATTCAGTTAACAAATATTTATTGGATGCCTACTGAGTTTTTAGGCACTGTTAGGTGCAAGGGATATCATGCTTAATAAGACGTGAATAATGCCTGAAAAAAATGAAGTGCAACTACAACAACAAAAAAGGAAAACCAGTTTCCACCAATGAAGCCTGTGCAAAAGTTGTATCCTTTGGTGCCAGAACTTCTGCCCAGTCCTTGAGAGACATGAGGCCACAGGAGTCAGGCATCTGAGCCTCAGTGGTAGGAAACCACATTATTCCAAGTACAAGTTCCCAGAAATTGAGAGCATGTGTGGGGTAGAAGAGGCATTCTTCCTGTTTGTCTTTAAAGTATTTGTCTAGGTTTAGATAAACTTAATTTATCTTTCTAAACAGATTTCATTGTATTTTTCTCTTTTTTTGGCTATGCCGCGTGACTTGCGGGACCTTTGTTCCCCGACCAGGGATCGACACCAGGCCTCAGAAGTGAAAGTGCTGAGTCCTAACCACTGGACTGCCAGGGAATTCCCTCACTGTATTTTTAAGTTAGGAGGTCTGGCCTGTTGAACATGGAATGATACATGAGAAATGTCCTACAGGGCATTTTCAGACATCCTAAGAGATCTTTATAGCATGTATTGAGATATAATTTACATAGCATACAGTTTACCCATTTAAAGTGCATAACCATCACTACAATCGGTTTAAAATATGTTCATAACTCCAAAAGACCCATATCCTTAAGCAATCACCCTCCATTCCCTCCTCCCTAGGCAACTACTAATTTACCTTCTGTTTCTATGGATTTACCTATTCTGGATGTTTCATATAATTGGAATTATACCATTTGTGATTTTCTGTGACTGGCTTCTTTCACTTAGCATAATGTTTTCAAAGTTTATCTTTTTTCAATGTAATGTAGAGAATCACATTAATTGATTTTTTTTCTGTTTTTTAATTTTTTAAAAATTTTGGCTGCATTGGGTCTTCGTTGCTACACTTGGACTTCCTCTAGTTGTGGCAAGTGGGGGCTTCTTTTTGTCATTGCGGTGGCTTCTCTTGTGGAGCACGGGCTCTAGGCACACAGGCTTCAGTAGTTGTGGCATGCAGGCTCAGTAGTTGTGGCTCACAAGCTCTAGAGCACAGGGTCAGTAGTTGTGGCACACGGGCTTCGTTGCTCTGTGGCGTGTGGGATCTTCCCGGACCAGGGCTGGAACCTGTGTCCTGTGCATTACCAGGCGGATTCTTAACAACTGCACCACCAGGGAAGCCCACATTCATTGATTTTTGTATGTTAAACCATCCTTATATTTCTAGGATAAGTCCCAGTGGGTCATGATAAGCCTAATTCTTGATATATTACTAAAGTAAATTTGCTGATATTTGTTAAGGATATTTGCATCTGTCTGTAATTTTCTTTACTTGCAAAGTCTTAATCAGGTTTTGGTATCAGGGTCACACAGGCCTTACAAAACAAGTTGTGAAGTATTTCCTCTTCCTCCATTTTCTGAAAGAGCTTGTATAGTATTTATATTATTTCTATCTTAAATGTTTGATAGAATTCACCAGGAAAGACCTCTAGGTCTGGGCCTTTCTGTAGAGGGAGGATTTTTTTTTATTATGAATTCTTTATAGATTTGGGACTCCTTAGATGTTCTTATGTCATATTTGCTAATTATATTTTTCAAGGAATTTATCTAAGCTTATTTAACTCTTGAATGTGGGTTATAGATCAAAAGGTGAATGAACATTTCAAGCATAGAAGATTGCATGGTCAAAGGAGTGGAGTGTGTGCATGTGTGTGGATACAAGCAGTTGTTGCTGGAGCATGAAGTAAAGGCTGAGAAGTGATGGAAACAGAGAGTGAAACCAAACTTTAGACAGCCTCCTTTTTGACTATGCCTTGTCCTTGAGCCCTGTCCTTGGCCTAACAAGTCAAACTATAGCCAAAATCCTGCTAACTCAGTTTAGAGAGAATCCCCTACCCTTGGTATTGTAGGGGAGGAAAGAATTTCCCTCTACCCTCCTGGATTTGATGGTTGGGTCTATGAAGTACCCTGACAACAGGCAGATTAACAGAAGAAAATGTATACAAATGTATTAATTTTTTTCATTTGTTTTTTTTTGTTTTTTTGGCCGCTCCATGTGGCTTGCATGTCCTTAGTTCCCTGACCAGGGATTGAACCTGAGTTCCAGTACTGGAAGTGCGGAATCCTAACCACTGCACCGCCAGGGAATTCCCAATTAATTTTTAATGTTACGTGCACAAAGCCATCACAGGAAAAAAAGTGAATACCTAAAAAAAACATATATAAGTAAGAGCTTATATATCATCTTAATAGGGGAAGGGGATAGGGAATATGGGCCCCTTAGGAGAGAGGAAGTGATTTTCAGGAAAGATGTTGGAGCCCTTAGAGGAATAGATGGGAGGTATGATAGACTGGGACAAATTCTGGATGTGATGTCAATTACTAGTCTTCTCTCCTGGTGGATGAAACTCCCGGGGATATGATTTATGACAACTGAATTCCTTTTGGAGGATCTGTCTTTAGGTGAATGAGGGGAGTTCAGAGAAAGCCTCTCCCTGATTTTCTGTTTTTAAAGTGCCTTCAGCTCAAAATAATCAATATACCAAAATGGCATATTTTGGGGTAGCATGTTGTCAGGATTCAGGACAAGCCTCTCAAAAATGTGCATGAGGATTAGTTCGAGCTAAAGGCAATTGAGACCCTGCTGGTTTAAGAGAAGCTATTGCTCCTCCCTTAAATACCTAGAAGAATTTAAACTGGGGATTTTTCCCAGAAAAGTTATTACTGGGAGATAAATTTTATCTAAGTGGGCCAATATATACAGCAGATCAAACATCTAATTACCAAACACCTGCTCTTCTTTTTACTGTCCTGTGAATTACCTTCCTGTCCTTGGAAGCCCCAGGCCCCTATCCCATTCCTTAGCTCAGGATGACATATATACCTCATTTTACCTTTCTGTCTCTGAACTGCTCATGTATGTGGGGTCTCTGACTCTCTCATGTATGTGGGATTTCTATACATACAAAATCAAATTTGATTTTTTCCTGTTAATCTGTCTCATATCAATTTAATTCTTAGACCAACCAGAGGAACCTAAGAAGGGTAGGGGGAAGTTTTCTTCTTCCCTGACAGTGCCCTGAATGCCTTCAATATCTGCTCACTCTGGATATCTGATCAAATTCCTCACCCCTGCGCCCTTGATATCTGACAACACCAGCCTGCCTTCAGCAAGAATCCTCTTAAGTTAGTTTAGCAAGAATCCTCTACCCTGGATGTATCCTCTTAGTGATTTCCTATCCACTGACCCCTCACTCTGATTTTTGGCTATAAACCACCAGCCAACTTTGCTGCATTTGGAGTTGGACCTATATCTTGCCCCTATTGCAATAGTCTTGACACCTTTCAACATAGTGCTGAAGAGAGTCTTCTTTACTGTTTTAACAAGTGTCATAATGATATTTTCTTTAACAGGGCCGTAGTCTTAGGAAGTTTGGATTGGATTTTCTAAGTTTTGAGAGGTTATAAAAAAATCTAACTCATGTTAGATTTTTCAGTATAAAGTTGAAAGTAACGATTCCTTCTGATGGGGTTCAGAACATCTTGGCACCTGGGCATATTGAATATTTTAAACTGAAGGCATTTGAGAAATGACAGGTGCTTGGAAGGGTTCTCTGACTTCCCACTTCCCCCAAAGCAGGTCATGAGATCCTCTTATAAGAGATGCCCTCCTTATACCCCGAGTAAAGGAGCCTCCTTATCTCCAGGTTGGAGAGACACTGAGAAGATTCTGAGCACACAGGCCTTGCTGTTTCCCCCAGTTTACTACACTGACTTCATACCCTGTCCTATCCTGTTCCTTCATGACCGTGCAGTCTTCATCAAACTTAGCATAAAAACGCTCAGTTTTAACTGTTTCTTTAGGTCTTCTTTTTCTTATGAAGGCTCCCTTCATAAGAAAATGTAAGTAATATAAAACTTACATTAAATAAATGTGTATGCTTTTCTCCTGTCCATTTTCCTTTATCAGTTTAATTTTCAGACCTAGCCAGGGACCCTGAGAGGGTCATCCCTCTTCATCCCATACACTTCCTTCCGATAACTGTATGAGGTTTTATCATTGTGAGCTAACTTAAGTGAAGTGAAATGAATGGCAATCTATTGTTCCCAAAACCGAAGGAAAGGCTAAAGGCCCAGGCTGAGAAAGGACAGGGAGACCGAGAAGCCTGAGAGGCCTGGAGCAGGAAGAGATGTGGTGTCTCCTCATGGGGAGCTTGGCCATTTTCGACCCCTACATAGCTCTGCTTGAGGCTCCAATTCCAGCAAGAGTTGGGTTTTTGTCTCCCAGAGCTGCAAATCTCTCTAGTGACTGCACACTAGCATCTCCTGGGAAGTTTTAAAAAAACATGTTGATTTCCCAGCTCTACCCCAGAAATTTTGATCAATGATAATTGGCCTGGGCTACGGGGCCTTGGTCTTTTCCAGAGTACCCTGGCACTTTAGGTGTGGCAGGAAGAAGAGCACTCCTTGGGGTAGGGGGCTGAGTCTGCAACCACCTGGAGGTACACTGGGCCAGGTGTGCTGGGACTTGTTTTTGGCCAGTGCGGGGCAAATATAACTGCAAAATCCTTTCCCACCCCAGAATACTGCTCCACAGAAGCAGAAGAAAAAGAAAACAACATTATTATCAAATAAAGCATTAAACCAGAATTCGATGCACATCACAGGCATTCAATGTAACTCACTAAAAAGATTGAAAAGATAGAAAGAAATATCATTCTTTGATACAGCCAAGGGCATACAACCCATCACATTAGGTAGCCTTTGCCATTTGGAATAAGGTGACAAGTCTGGTCCACATCCTCCCAGGGCATCTTAAACTCTGTTATACTACTGGTATATAAATCCTGCATCATCATGGTTGTCCTTAAACATGGGCAGTGCATTTGGCCACCAATCAAGATTTGGGATTATTAAGGGCTATAGGGGATCAGAACAGGCCACCCCAAAACATGCCACATGGGCATAAAGATTATTTTGAGCTGAAGACAATTGAGAAACAGCAGATGCCAAACAAAACTCTCCAGCCTCCCCATCTGCCTAAAAGCACGATATAAACCCCCATTTGTAAAAGTGTCCCCTGTACTGTACCAGGAAGAGGAGGATGGCTCTGAGTCTCTTCTCAGCTCTCAAAATAGCAGGAGAGGAATCTATGTAACAAGGCTACTAAAGCAACACTTATCTTCCATGAGTTCTCCCCATATATTTACCTTCCCAAGTTTGCTGCCTTTAAATTCTGAACATCTTTTCCTGAGTCTTGTCACATCTCTAGAGATTTATTGTTTTTTGTTAAGATGTTATATAATCCCAAGTTCTAACCACCCCTTTGAGTTACTCATCCCTGAGTTTTCCCATGTCTATGTGTGTTGCACGCATTAATAAACTCTGAGCTTCTCTACTTAATCTGTCTCTTATTAGTCTAATTTGCAGGGCCCCAGTTGGAGAACCTAGGAGGGAAGAAGGAGAGTTTTTTCCTCCCCTACAGAGCTAATACGTTTCCTCATAGTGGGGTTGGATACCCTTATCAATGTCTTGGGGATCCAGAATACTGAAGAGCAGCATCCAAGAGAAGGAGGCATTGGCATGCCAGCCAGAAGCTCATGGTGCCATGTTGGGAAAGGAAAAAATTTCCCTCTACTCTTTCTAGGTTCCTCTAGCTGGTCTAAGAACCACACTGACATGAGACAGATTAACAAGAGAAAATAAAATTTAATTACATAATACATACCTACGGGGCCTCCATAAGAATGCGAGTTAGGTAATTGAGGCCTATATGTCATCTGAGGGAAGGAGAAAGTGTAGGGATTTGGGACTTCAAAGGGGAGAAAGACAATTCACTTGGAAGTGGAAAAACAAATGTTTGGTGAACAGATGTTTGCTATGCCATGCAGAGACAGTGGGACGCAGAGAGCACTTTGGTCTCCAGGCCCTGCTGAGTGACCCCTGCCACACCCAGCCAGTATTCTTTGTAGATATCTCTGGTGATGGGGCTCTTCCTGGGTCAGGGCCTTTATCTAAATCCTTTAGGCAGTAAGAGGGAGGTAAAAAGAAAGACTTCCTGAGTCTTCTGTTTCTTAAAAATTATCAGCTTGAGATAATCCTCATGCCAAGGAAACATTCTAAAAGGAAAAATGGGGTTTGTTCAGTCAGTCAGTCAATTAAACTTTTTTTGAGCATCTATGTGCCAGCAGTTAGCTAGACTCTGTGGAATTACTGGGATTAAATAAAACAGCAAAATGAATTCTCCTATTGTCAGGGAGGCGGGAGGCAGGGGAGAGAGAGAGGGAGGGAAGCTTCTCTGACTTGTCCTCCTCCCCTTTCCTTCTTTCCTCCCTTTGACGCTGCACCCCAGCTGCCTTGGACACCCCCATCCCCCCATCCCCGGTGTCCTGGGAGTGTTTGCATTTTCACCTCCCCTCCCAGACTGCAGGCTCCTCAAGAGTGGGGTCAAGATACTCAGCACCTTCTCAGGGCCCAGCTCAGGTAGGTGTTCAACAAATGTTTGAGGACTAAAGGCAGAGTCCTCACCCGTAGGGCTTAGTATGCAGACTGTCCAGACATTGTGGGAATGAAGCCAGCCAGGCGGAATCCTGAAGGATGAGTACGATAGTGCTGTGGGCCAGTCTCCCCAACTCTTGTCTCGTTTCTTTGAAATTTCCCTGGCTGGTTTGTCCCCAAGACAAATAGCTGTTTTTCCCTGGGATTATAGTTGTATTTCAAAAAACAGATGGAGCAAACCTTTACTGGTTCAAATCTCTGGATAGAGGCAGGGCACCAATCCCCAAGCAGCTTGGAATGGAATAACTGGGCCTAGGGAAGTGACTTGTCTCATCTAAAAATACACTTGTTTCTGCCTCTCCCATTCCCATAATTAAACACACGTACATGCACATGCACATACACTGGCTGCCCACATTTTTTTTTTTTCAGTTTCACATTTTTATTGGGGGATCCAGGGAAGAGGACCCTGCCCTGTTAATGTAGGTGCTCACAGTTTCTTCAGCCACTCTAAGCTTGGGCACTGGGGGTCCTGTGAGTGGCTGGACCCATTGGGTATGTTCCCATGGTCTAGGAGGAGCACTGTGTGGTTGTAAGGTGAGGCCTGGTTGATCATGATGGCATATTTGGTGCAGGGGCTGATTGTGGGCAGAATTATAATGAGGCCCCCGATGGTGAAGGACACCACCAGCACCAGCTCCTTGGCCCAGGCATTCTTGAGGAAGGAAGGAGTCTTGCAGTTTCCCTGGCTACCCCAATTTAAGTCAGCTGGTTCACAAGCACTCTCTGTTTGACCAAACTTTAGACAGACTCCTCATCCACGGCCTGCTAAAGACAATCTTAGCAAAAAATCCTGCTAAGTCAGTTTAGCCTGATTCACCCACTCTTGATATCTGAT
This sequence comes from Delphinapterus leucas, assembly GCF_059928025.1. Lineage (NCBI taxonomy): Eukaryota > Metazoa > Chordata > Mammalia > Artiodactyla > Monodontidae > Delphinapterus > Delphinapterus leucas. The sequence continues at coordinate 30,991,316 of NC_143134.1, forward strand.
CAAACTCCTCATCCCCCACTATTGGTGTCTCATCCTTGATGCCTTCAGCAAGAATCCAGTTAGACAGGTTTAGCCAGAATTCCCCACCCTGGATGTCTCCTCTTAGTGATTTCCCATCCACCAACCTCACAGTTGGCTCATTGGCTGTAAACCCCTAGCCATCTTTGCTGCATTCAGAGTTGGGCCTGATCTCTTGCCCCTATCGCAATGGTCTTGAGAAAGGTCTTCCTTACCATTTGAACAAATATCAGGATAATTTCTTTTAGCTTGTTTGAGAAGGAAAAAGAGAAGTGGTCCAGTTGTTGCTCCTTGGTCTGTTCCTACAGGTGACTGGACTATGGCCAGAGTGACTGGGGAGAGAGCTGTCAGTTTCTGTATTTGGGAAGTGAAGAGTGGACTGCATCCCCAAATTTCTGTCCTTTAGAAGGATGCAGAAAAAGAGGTATGGGCAAAGAGATGCTCAGGAGAGGCAAGGCAGTGACCACCAGGGAGTTGGTAGGAAAGTGTTTACTTCTGCATTCTCAGAACTAAGGGAGAAGCGTGGTGCCTATCCATTAGCCTCTGGTGTTGGAGAGAAGAAGGTGGGGAAACACAAAGCAGGGCTGCAGCCTCAGGGAGATGTCTACATGTGTTCCCATGTCCCTGTAGCTCACAGGTGGACATTGCAAGATCCTTCTATCTACCTCAGCTTATTTTCACATTAATATATATATATATATATATTTATTTATTTATTTATTTATTTTTGGCTGCTTTGGGTCTTAGTTGCTGTGCATGGGCTTTCTCCAGTTGCAGCGAGGGGCGGCTACTCTTCGTTGTGGTGCACGGGCTTCTCATTGTGGTGGCTTCTCTTGTTGTGGAGCATGATCTCTAGGTGCATGGGCTTCAGTAGTTGTGGCATTCAGGTTCAGTAGTTGTGGCACACAGGCTTAGTTGCTCCACAGCATGTAGGATCTTCCCGGACCAGGGCTGGAACCTGTGTCCCCTGCATTGGCAGGCGGATTCTTAACCACCGTGTCACCAGGGAAGCTCCTTATTTTCACATTTAAGGCTTAATATGTGCTGAAGAGTGCTCCATCTGCTCCCCATTTAATTTTTTTTTAAACAAAATCTTTTGTAAAGAGAAAGGGAAGGAGGATGTAAGAGCTACGTTGATTCATGAACAAACATGGATCAGATAGGACTATGTCATATTACTTATATAGTCCACCATCAGAAATGTTGCATAGTAATGGAAATAAATCAGTTAAGCAAAACCGGTTATATTAGTGCTACTGATGTAAATACCGAGACTTTGTTTTCACCCTCTGCAAAGTACAGAGACAAAAAGGGGCCATGAAGGAAAACTGACCCACTGCACAAGCACATGAGAATGTGAAAGACGCGAGGACCTTTCTCCCCTGCCAAGTTTCTAGCCCCTGTGTTTAACGTGTTGAATCATTTCTACCTTCTGAGAGCTGTTTAGTCACCATTAAAAAAATAAAGATCTTTGGGCTTCCCTGGTGGCGCAGTGGCTGAGAGTCTGCCTGCCGATGCAGGGGACACGGGTTCGTGCTCCAGTCCAGGAAGATCCCACATGCCGCAGAGCAGCTAGGCCCGTGAGCCATGGCCGCTGAGCCTGCACATCTGGAGCCTGTGCTCCGCAACGGAAGAGGCCACAACAGTGAGAGGCCCGCGTACCGCAAAAATAAATAAATAAATAAAGATCTTTGATACAGATTGTTTGATACTGTTTCTGCAGGAAAACACAGATTTATGCTTTGAGGTCCTATATGGAGAGAATATTTGGCTTCTATAGCTGAAAAATTTAGAGTTCTAGGGAAAAAATTTCTAGACATCAAATAAGATTTATAAAAAAAATGAATCAGTGTTAATATAATACAACATAGTTTATATTATGGTTTATATAAAACCCAGAATAGATAATGTATGACATTTTAAATTAATATTTTATATCGTGATTTCTTCTTGACCTGAAGACTAGAGACAAGGTCCCAACTGCCAAGAAATTAAGCGGAGTAAGGGAGATGGTGATGTATGGGGGAGGGACAGTGGCTTTTAAAACCGCAGTCTTCACTAGGGAAACAGAACTATAAATACCAGAGCAGTTAACAACTCAATAGAATAAAATACAGTCAAGCATCTAGATTTCTTTTCAAGGTGATAGTGAATGTGCAGTTTTTTGGGGAAAAATATCAAAACTATCCATTTTTCTTACAGATATTAGAGCTTGCTGAAAGGTAGCAGAATATGCCATCCCAAAATATGCCTCTTTGGCACAAGGATTATTTTGAGAAACAGCTGAGGCCATAGAAGCTCTGAAAACAGAGTAGAAGTTACCTTTTTGTAAAGGACATTTACATTTATAAAGTAATTCTCCATTTGTATGGGTATCACCTATTATGTACAAGGAAGAGGACGATGACTCTAAATTACAAGAGAGTCTAATAAGTGAGGGAGGCACACACTTGAATCTATATAACAACTTTACCCTTGTTTACTTTACTCTTCCTGGAAATAACCCCCACCATCACCATGACTGGCCTCCCTTCCCCAACATCTTTCTTTTGTCTTTAGCTGAAGATGGTATTTAAGGTGGTGGCTTGGGTAATCTGGGGATTTACAGTTTCCCTGGGTATATTCCATGCACCTATGAGGTATCCATGTTAATAAACTTCTGTTCTTTTTTTTCTTGTCAGTCTGTCTTTTATTATTAGGAGGGTCTCAGCCAAGAACTCAGAGGGTAGAGGGAAAATTATTTTCTTCTCTTACACTTCCAAGCATGAAATTAAGTTCCCAAATTAGTTGTTAAATTTGTGAAAAATATTAGCTTTTCCAGGCCCAAGTTTCTGACTTCCAAAATGAAAGAGGAGGGCTAGCAGTTGGAGTATTTGTCCTATGCCTCCATGATCTGTGCGATTTATGGTTTAACGGTCTTTCTAATGAGGATGACTAAGAATTCTTTTATCCCCTGTGTCCATGGAATAAGTGATCCCCTTTGGCTACCAAGAATAAAGGGAAGCATTTCTCTTCTAGTCTTCATGACAGGCGCGTCACGGGAACGGATGTTGAGGGGTTAACGTGTCTCTCCTCAACAGCTGAGGCATTCTGGCTTTTGCTGTAACAAGCAAGATGTGATTTGTCACCTGCTCCCTGACACTAATGCCCACAAGTTGATTGGCTTCAGACAGCTGACTTCCCAAGGGGCTGAAACACATACGTTCACATTGGGGGTTTTCTCTTATTACCTCATCTGCTGGGGCATCATCCATACACCGCCTCCACAGAGGAGACCAGTGGAAGGTGCCTTCGCAGTGCAGGGTGGTTATTCCTCACCCCTTCCCTGGGGAAGGCGTCTGTTTTCCTTTGTTAGGTCTTCAGGGTAGTGATGCCTTTGGTGAGGCTGCCTTCCCTCTTGTCCCAAGACAGCTGTATGTCGGAGGCAGACACATCCCAGGATGTGTGCCGCTTTCCAGGCACTTTCCCAGATGTCAAATCGAACAACTTCCGTTAACATCTCCTTTGGTACCACAGCTGCAAGAAGAACCATGCCGAGTAACTGGCCCTCTGTCTTATTTTTCATTATATTCTGTTTTTTTTTTATAATTGTAGTCTAATAGAGATAACATAATCGTAACCACTTTTTTTTTTTAGTTTTTATTTATTTATTTATTTTATTTTTGGCTGTGTTGGGTCTTCGTTTCTGTGCGAGGGCTTTCTCTAGTTGTGGCAAGCAGGGGCCACTCTTCATTGCGGTGCATGGGCCTCTCACTATCGTGGCCTCTCTTGTTGTGGAGCACAGGTTCCAGACGTGCAGGCTCAGTAGTTGTGGCTCACGGGCCTAGTTGCTCCGCGGCATGTGGGATCTTCCCAGACCAGGGCTCGAACCCATGTCCCCTGCATTGGCAGGCAGATTCTCAACCACTGAGCCACCAGGGAAGGCCTGTAACCACTTTTAAGTGTGCAGTACAGTGGCATCAAGTGCATTCACACTGTTGTGCAACAATCACCACCCTCCACCTCCAGAACTCTTTTCAACTTCCCAGACTTGAACTCTGTACCCAGTACACAGTAACTCCACATTTATCTGGGTTTTATGTTGGCTAAAATCTTCTTACATTCTCCAAGTATGTTAGAGACTTTTCATCTTATATGTTGTTCACAAATTATTGTTCCATGCCTGGCCATTTGTTTGTGTATTTCTTTTGTAAATTATTGGTTCTCTTTTTTCTGCATGGTGATTGGTGGATGTTTGTTACAGGAGAGCTCAGTGGCCAATGGAAATTTATGCTGTTGTTTTGGATGGAAGTCATGTCACCCCAGGGATCTTTCTAGTGAGTTTGACTGGGAACTCAGGGGACCACTCACTGACCAGCAGACTTCATTCAGTGTGTGTCGTCAGGGAGCTGTGGGATGAAGAAGGCACTGCTAGAAGCAGGAGGTCTCAGACAAGTGGAAGGTGGGATGTCTCATTGGTCTGCTGTCCTGAACTGGACTTTCTTATATCCTTTTAAACCACTGCATAGTTTTCTATAATATTAAGGTGACACAGTTTAATTAAATTCCCCTTCTGATGAACATGTAGGGTGTTTCTGTTTTTCATTATGATAAACAATACTTCTATAATCATCCACTTAACATTCATGATTACTTCTATAGAAGGGCTTTTTATAAATGTTATTGCTATCATAAAGTATATGTACACTTTAAAATCTGATTGATAGATGCTTACAAATAGTTCTTTGTAAAGTCCTATACCAATTTCCTACCAAAAATGTATAAGAATAAGTTTTCCTTCCCATGCCAGAAACATAGAGATTCATTTGCTTACACTGGATATTATTATTTTTTAAAATAAATTTATTTATTTATTTATTTTTTGTTGCATTGGGTCTTCGTTGCTGAGCACGGGTTCTTTTTTTCTAGTTGTGGCGAGCAGGGGCTGCTCTTTGTTGTGGTGCAAGGGCTTCTCATTGCCGTGGCTTCTCTTGTTGCGGAGCACAGGCTCTAGGCATGTGGGCTTCAGTAGTTGTGTCTTGTGGGCTCTATAGCGCAGGCTCATGGTCTTAGTTGCTCCACAGCATGTGGGATCTTCCTGGACCATGGCTCAAACCTGTGTCCCCTGCATTGGCAGGCAGATTCTTAACCACTTCTCCACCAGTGAAGTCCCTACACTGGATATTATTAATCTTTAATATTTATGCTAATCTAATTAGCTTAAATGATACCTCACTATTTTAATTTTCATTTCTCTGATAACTATTACGAGAGAGTGTTTTTGTTAACCATTTGTAGTTTTCTTTATCTAAACAGTCTACTCACATCCTTTAAGCATTTTCCCTCCTGCTGGGTTGTTGTAATTTTCTTCTTATGTTAAAAAAATTTTGTGCATTATTTGCTTAACTTTTTTTATGGTGTCTTGCCGTATAGAAGTTTGAATTTTAATGCAGCCAAGTCCAACCTATTTATTTTCTTTATGGCTTTTGCATTTCATATCCTCATTAGTAAGTCATTGTCTTAGTCTGTTTGGACTGCTATAACAAAATACCATACATGGCTTACAAAAAACAGAAATTTATTTCTCACCTTCTATGAGCTAAAAGTCCAGGACCAAGTCACCATCTGGTACAGTGTCTAGAGAGGACCCACTATCTTGTTCCTAGACAGCTGTCTTCTCACTGTGTCCCCACCTGGCAGGAATGAGGGAGATCTCTGATGCCTCTTTTATAAGGGCAAAAATCCCATTCATAATTACCTCTCAAAGGCCCCACCTCCAGACTCCATCACCCTGGGGGTTAGGATTTCAGCATATGAATTTGGGGGAGACATAAACATTCAGTCCCTAACAGTACTTTTGTTACTAAACACAAGATTGTGTGCCCGATGCACAGTGAGGCCAAACAAACTGAAATGTGGGAGTCTGGAGTAGAGAAAGGTTTATTGCCAGGTCAAGCAAGGAAAATGGGTGGTTTGTGCTAAAAAACCTGAACTCCCTGATGGTTTTCAGCAAGAAATATTTAAAGGCAAATTTAGGGTAAGGGCTGCAGGGTGTGTGACTTTCTTCTGATTGGCTGGTGGTGAGGTAACAGGGTGGTGCTCCAGGAATCTTGTGCTCAGCTTGAAGTTACCATCTTCTACCTGGGTGGGGACCTTAGCTCCTGCAGAAGAATTCAAAAGTATTATTATATATATTCCTTCAGGAAGAGCCAGGACCCAGCCCCAAGGCTGTACTATTGTTTCTTGACTTCTCCCTTATTTCTGCATTCCCTCCCTTCCCTGATTAGCAACTGTTTGAACCTGCCTTTTGGGACTCAGGGAAGGTCATGGAAGCTGAATTAAGCTTATTTTCTGCAAACAAGAAACAGGGAACACAGAAAGGATTTGTACCTGGGAGACCCACAGGGTTCTGTTTGGTTTCACTTTCCCACCCAACAATCGAAAATATTCCCCCTTGGTTTCTTCTAGTACTTTTATAATTTCACTTTTTAACATTTACATCCTTAATCAATACAAAACATTTTAAGGCTGTGTGTTTTTTTTTTTTTTTTTGCCACACCACGTGGCATGTGGGATCTTAGTTCCCTGAGCAGGGATCAAACATGCACCCCCTGCATTGGAAGTGCATTGTCTTAACCACTGGACCACCAGGAAAGTCCCAAGGCTGTGTGATTCTTAAACTGATGTTGGGGAAGAAGAAATTTTCCTCTACCTTTCTAGGTTCTTCTGGCCGGTCTAAGAATTAAATTGACATGAGACAGATTAACAGGGGACAATCAAACAAAAGTTTAATAACCTGTACATGGGAGAGACCCAGGAAAACTAAGTAACTCACCCAAATGGCCGAAACCCTGACCTTAAATACCATCTTCAGCTAAAGAAAAAAGAGATGTTGGGGATAGTAGTTTGGAACTTCAAAGGGGAGAAAGGCAATTCACAGGAAGTTGAAAAAGCAAATGTTTGGTAAATAAATGTTTGCTGGGCCAGGCAGAGGTGAGGGGACACAAAGCAAACTCTGGTCTCTGGGTCCTGCTGAGTTTCCCCCACCACACCTAATCTATATTCTTTGCAGATAACTCTGGACAGCTTTATTCTGTAAATAAGCCCTTTATTTAACTTCTTTAGGCAGCTAAGGGGAAGGGAGAAAAAAGACTTCCTGAATCTCTTGTTTCTTAAAAATAATCAGCCTGTTTTAATCCTCATGCCAAAGAGACACAATTTGGGGTGGCAAATTTTGCTCCCATACACCAGAAAGACATCTCAGATTTTCCTGTATGAACAGACAGTTGTCTCAATACCATTTAAAAAATAATCCATTCTTTATCTACATTTTTGAACTTTGACTTTGTCATGTGCTAAATTCCCATTGGTCAAGTAGCCTGCAGCAGTGCAAAGCCACACTATTTTCATTTCACAGCCATCAGTATTTTACCTGTGATAGGACAGTGTGCTCTCATCATTCCTCTTCTTCAAAAAATCTTGGCAGATATTATTTATCTTTTAGAAAGATTTTAGAATTCACGTTTCAAGTTCCATTAGGTTTAAGATTGGTTGAATTTACTGAGTAATTTTGGTAATTTATTTATAGTTTTTGTTGGGATTATTTTGCATTACATTTCTAACTGGATGTTCCTTGTAAGGTTGTTCTCCTATGTGAAAAACTATTACCAAACCAAACTTACATTTGCTCACCTGCCATGTAATAAAGCCAATCTACTGACACCAGGTTGTGGTGAAGGAAAGTACAGTGTTTATTTGCAGGGCACTAAGCAAGGAGAATGGGTAGCCAATGTTTAAAAGACCCAAACTTCCTCATGGCTTTCAGAGATTTTAAAGGCAACATTAGGGGTGAGGGTCATAGGGTGCATGATCAGCTTGTGGACATTCTTCTTATTGGTTGGTGGTGCAGTAACAAGGTGATATTTCAGGAATCTCAATCCTCAACCTTCTGGTTCCAACCAGTCTGATGTCTGTGTGCTTGTGGTTAGCAGTTTCCAACCCCGGGTGGGGGGTGGGGCGGTCCTAGTTTCTGTAAAAAACTCAAGGATATGCATCAGATTGTTATCTATATCCCTTCAGAAGGAACTAGGAATCCTGTGACTCTATTGTTCAGGCTTAGTACTTTTCTTGTTTGACTGCTTTTCCTTTGTTTCTGCGTTTTCTCACTTCTGTAATACTTAACTGCTTGAGTCTGATCTTTGGAACTTGGGGAAGGCCTAGGAGACTAAAGCTTTTTTTACAAGTCAGAAGTCAGGACATGAAGGGACTTGTACCCAGGAGGGCCCCTCAGGGTCTGGCTTGGTTTCAGGGTGAATGGTTATTGTTTGTTGGAACCATATCTGCCCACCTAATGGAACTCTTTTACTACTTCCACTAGATTTTATGTTGATCATTTTGAATTTTGTAAGACAAGCATCATTCCATTATTTAACTTCCTAGTTTTTGTCTCTTTATTATATTGGCTAGGACCTTAATCACTGTGCATCCTTGTTTTATTTGAAAATTCAATATTGTAAATTAAAGTAGGCAATTGTATCTTTATAAAATCTTCAAAGTAAAACTTGTAATTTGAACTCTGAAATAGTCACTGCAAACAGCAAAAGTAGAAAGAAAAAGAACACATCACTAATGAAATTACACATTCAAATACAGAACATCATGAAATTTCTACTTGGTAGTTAAAGGCTTCCAACTGTACCTCTCCCCCCCCACCATGTGTAACATTCTAAATTCTGAAAAAAAGAATCCAAAGCATCCTCTGGACAATTTTTTTTTTTTGCGGTACATGGGCCTCTCACTGTTGTGGCATCTCCCGTTGCGGAGCACAGGCTCCGGACATGCAGGCTCAGCGGCCATGGCTCACGGGCCCAGTCGCTTCGCGGCACGTGGGATCCTCCCGGACCAGGGCATGAACCCACATACCCTGCATCGGCAGGCGAGCTCTCAACCACTGCGCCACCAGGGAAGCCCTGGGCAAAATATTTTTATAAGATACAAAAATCAGTCAATATATTGGGATATAGGACATTTATCTTGTATGAAGCTACAAAGCTATACAAAAGCAGTTGAATATTGTGTTTTGCAACTGCAGAAAGAATATCAGTCTTAGATGGAACATAGTAGAATATGTTTCTACTTCAGAATAGTAGAGCTGTGTAATCTACCAGATTGCTTACTGTGAAGATGAAACTCAATCCACATCTTGTTCCGAGGACCCTATGAGCAAATCCCTTTTATGAATAGAAATGGCATTGGTAATTCTTGAGTGACAATGTCACTATTTGTAATCACAGATTTTGTTTTTTTTGGCCACACTGCATGGCATGTGGAACTTCCCTTACCAAGGATCAAACCCATACTCCTCTGCAGTGGAAGCATGGAACTTTAACCACTGGACCACCAGGGAAGTCCGTAATCACAGATTTCTCATTTTAGTCAATAATTTCTCACCTGGCTCCATACCTGAGCCCCCTTCACCTGGAATGTTCTTTTGTTCTTTGCCTTGCTAGCTCCTTTGGTCCTTCAGCTCTTAGCTTACTCATCACATTTCAAGGCAACTCTTCCTGATGCCTAGGCTGGGTCACATCTCCCCTGGGGAACCTGCATCTTTCTCTACTTTACATTCCAGTTTCTGGTGTAAAAGAAAAATCAGAATGGAGTCAGTATTGCTGAGAGAGCTCTCTAAAATGGAGCCAGGAGGCCACTGATGAGGTGGGACTTATGCATGTCTCAGCTTGGATGGAATCTTAACTTTTGACCACTTATTGCCTTAACACAGGCATCCAGATCATCTGCACAGTGTTCCAGAAACCCAAGATACTTATGGGACCCTTACCCTAAATAACTTGTGACAGCCTCTCTCTCTCTTTTTTTAAAAAAATTTTTAATCAAATTAATTTTTGGCTGCTTTGGGTTTTTGTTGCTGTGGGCGGGCTTTCTCTAGTTGTGGCAAGCCGGGGTACTCTTCATTGTGATACACGGGCTTCTTATTGCGGTGGCTTCTCTTGTTGCAGAGCACGGTCTCTAGGCATGTGGGCTTCAGTAGTTGTGGCTCATGGGCCACAACTTGTAGCATGAAGGAAAGCAATCCTGGTTGCTTTCTTTCATGCTACAAGTTTTGTCTAATCTCTAGTGAGCCCCTAAAGGCAGACAAAAACTCTGGGACTGGAGCAGGGACTGCTGCCTTGGACTCCTCAGCAGGAGTGGGCAGAGAAGCACCTGAGGCTAAGATAAGGCTCTGCCCCTCTCCCCTCAACAGTTGCATTCCAGCAGGAGGTGGTCTTCACTCTGGGTCTGCACACCAGCTGCCCAAGTCCTTCCCTGACTGGGCACATTCCTCTGGGCTCAGGGTAAGTTCCTGGCTGATGTTCCCAGCAGCTCTGTGCATAGACTGCGGAGGGGTAGGGGGATGTTGACCCTCCTGTACACAGATCTTCAGACAGTGCTTGGTTTTCAGCCCCATTCTTCTCTCCTGCCCCTAAGTGTCAAGCCCTGGGCCCATCCCACATTCTACAGGCAGAGCAGTCTGTTCCCCTCCCCGCCATCCTCCCCCCAAAATGCATCTCCTAGTCTAGCTGTGGTTTCCTCTGGGCTGTGGTTTCCTTTGCTATTTCCTCCATCAACGCTCTTCTGTCTTCGTTCAGTGTTCCAGAAATGGGCTGTGAGCTCTCCTTTGTGCGCACCCATCCGCCAACATCATTCATTCTATCAGGGTTTGCTGTCTGGTGTTTATTTACACCTATCATTTTGCCTTCACTTCTAAACTTACTAGTGCCTAGAAGTGGCCCCCAGCCCACACCAAAGCCAAGCCCCAAGGATGATCAGTGAGCCCAGGTGAAGCCTGAAGGCTCTGAGGCAAGTGCTAGCTCCAAATGCACACATTTAGCACATCAAAATGTTTGGGACATTTGAATATTGATGGATAGGTATAAGTTTGAGGCAAGGAGAGAAAGGTTTTAGTTTGATTACCTGGTGAATGGCATGGCCATTTACTAAGATGGAGGAGAGGAGAGAGGCAAGAATAAGGGCACACTAAGGGGTATGCTTCTCAGTATATTATATTTGAGAAGCCTCTAATCATTGCAGGGGTTCAGAATATGTCATTCCAAGATATGCCACTTTGGAATATTGATGATTTTGAATTGAAAGAACTTGAGAAACAGCTGTTGCAAGAAGGACACTCCGAACTTCCTTTTTCTCCCTGAAAGCAGGAGATAAATCTCTCCTGTGAAAAGTCCCCTCCCTGTACTAGGAGGGTAGAAGGCACCCATATCACCAAAGATAGGGAATTTAGGGCTGAGAAACCTGTATAAGCAAACCTGTTACTTCCTAACTAATTTACTACTCCAAACCCAAACTTCCTCATCTTGTCAATTCTTCACACATTTATTGTTTCCTTGTCTAAAAGGTATAAAAGCAGTCTGCTTTGGTCACTTCTTTGAGTCCCATATTTTTATGGACTCCCGAACATACAAAATTAAATTTGTTTTTCTCCTGTTAATCTGTCTTTTGTCAATTTAATTACTAGACTAGCCACTGGAAGGGAAAAAGGGAAGAGCTTTCCTCCCCTACAATACAAACAATTGTTTGGCAGTTGCTTTAAGTTCCTTCCTGGCTTACCATGATTCAGAGCACTTTCAGCTGAGAACCAGAACTCCTTGAACAAGGACAACTTTTACACTTACTACAAGTGGTATTTATCCATCAGCAAAATGTTAAACAGCTTTAGAAATCATTCAAAGAAAATGTAGCAACTTAATTGTAAACATTGATTTCATTAATCATGTAATTGAATATTTGTTCAGAGAGAAGTAGGTCAAAGGTTATGATTTTCCTCAGAGTAGGGCATATGGTATAAGGCATGACTATCTGTTTAAAGCGCTTCTTTGGGCAGGTTTGTTTTTTCTGCGTTCAATAACCCATCTGAGATTTCTTTGTCTAATCTAGTAATTCTCTGAAGTGCAGGGGAAGACAGAAATTCCTCAGGGTAGGCATCCAATGATTTATGTTTGGTCAAATTCAGGGATTAGCTCAGCATGGTATAAATAATAAGTAATAACAAGCTAAGGCAAGCTTCAGAATTAGTACTTTGTTTGGCAGAAGAAATTTAATAGACTTTAAAGACTGGAACCCAAGCTACGGTGAGTAATTTAACACGAGTTGAGTAAATATATATAGATCAAAGATACAAACTGCTGTCCTCCTGTTTAAAACATGTTTAAAAACCATGTTTTTTTTTAAAAAGTTAGTTACCAACACTTAAAAGTTGGGCAACTTCTCATAAACATCCAAATTTATAAGACCAGGCAGCATTGAGTATGTGTGGGCACAGGAGAGGCTATCCATTAAATAAGATGTATTCCAGGTTGTCATGGGGCCTGTCACCTCTGTCTGTACACTTGGGGTTGGCCTCACCTGCTTTGGATTCTCTTTTATTCACTTTATCCTGGTTTAGGAAGATTGCAAAGAAAAGGGGATTGACTATTAATGGCTTCTAAGGAAACAGGAAGAAACCAGCAGGATTTAGTCTTGAACTGAACCAGCAACAGAAACTCGCTCAGCAAAAGAAACTGCACAACATCAAGAAAATGCAATAAAAGCAGACATGGTACGTGATTTCAAACCATGAATAGTACTTGGAATGCAAAATCCCCCATATATACTTTCCTAGGTAACAACATGAGTAGTTCTATTCAGAAATATTGTATAAACTCAGTTCAATAAATAATTTTTCAACATCTATTTTATGCCTAACATTAAGTTGGGCCCTGAGGATGCCAAAATCGGGAAGACCATTTCTGCCTCAAGGAAATCACAAACTAAAGGAGACTAGCATATATAAATGCATAAAAATAAATGGTTTTACAACTTTATAATAAAAAAGAAAAATAGCTCAATTAAAAATAGTCAAAGGGCTTACCACATAAAAAATTAACTCAAAGTGGATTGAAGATCTAAACATAAGAGCTGAAACTATAAAACTCTTAGAAGAAAACATAGCAGAACATCTTCATGATTTTGGTTTCTTTGATGTGACGTCACAAGTAGAGCCAACAAAAGAAAAAATAGATTAATTGACTCCGTCAAAATTAAGAATTTTGCCCATCAAAGAACACTATCAACAGAGTACAAAGGCAACCCACAGAATGTGGGAAGATATTTGCAAATCACATATCTGATAAGAGATTAATACCCAGAATATATAAAGAACTCCAATGACTCAATGACAATAAAACAAACAACCCAATTAGGAAATGGAGAAAGAATTTGAATAGACATTTCTCCAGAGAAGTTATATAGGTGACCAATAACACATGACAAGATGTTCAATATCATTATCTATCAGGGAAATGTAATCAAAACCACAATGAGCTATCACTTTACACCTATTAGGATAGCTATAGCAAAAAAACAGATAATAATGTGTTGTCAAGGATGTGGAGAAATTTGAACCCTCATAAACTGCTGGTAGAATTATAAAATGATGCAGCTACTGTGGAAAACAGTCTTGCAGTTCCTCAAACAGCTAAACGTAGAGTTACCATATGATCCAGCACTCCACTTCTAGGTATATACCCACGAGAAATGAAAATATATGTCTACACAAAAACTTGTACACAAATGTTCCTAGCAGCAGCCAAAGAGTGGAAACAACCTAAATGTCCATCACCTGATGAATGGATAAATAAAATGTGGGCTATTCTTACAATAGAATAGTACTTAGCCATAAAGAGGAATGAAGTTCTGACACATGTTACAACATGGATGAACCTTGGAGACATTATGCTAAGAGAAATAACTCAGTCACAAAAGACCATGTGTTATATGGTTTCACCTATACAAAATGTCTAGAAGAGGCAAATCTATAGAGACAGAGTAGAGATTGAAGGTTGCCTGGGGCTAGGGAGATTGAGGAAAGGGGAGGTTGAAGGGTGATGGCTGAGAAATGTGTGGTTTCTCTTTGAGATAATAAAAGTGTTTTAAAATTGATTGTGGTGATAGATGTACAATTCTGTGAATATAATAAAAGTCAATTCAGTTGTACACTTTAAATGGGTGAATTGTATAGTATGTGAATACTCTCAATAAAGCTGTTATAAAATAAATGAATCAACACATTTGGTTGTGGCAGGTGCCCTAGTAGAAGCTGGCTGCAAGTATTATGTGACAACAAAAGAAGGAGTGTGACCATCCAAACTTAGAAGGCAGGGGAGATTTCATAGAGGAGGTGATTCACCAGACACACCCACAAACAAGAGAAAGGCTTTTTTGGCAGAAAAGCAAATACAAAGGCCTGGAAACATGACAAAGCCTGGAATGTTCACAAGTATTTAGTATGGCTGAAGAATAGGGGCAATAGGGACAAAGTAGGGGGTGAAAATCCAGGTCATGGGGGACTTGGCTAGTGAGGTTAGGGATTTTAGCCTTTATAATATAGGAGATGGGATCTAGAAAGATCCTCTGGCACCAGTATAGAGGATGAATTTGAGAGAATTGGGTATTTACTACTTCCTGCATTGTCCCACTACACTTGGTATGAAATGCAATAAAATGCATTTGTTGGGCTTCCCTGGTGGCGCAGTGGTTGAGAGTCCGCCTGCCGATGCAGGGGACACGGGTTCGTGCCCTGGTCCAGGAAGATCCCACATGCCATGGAGCGGCTGGGCCTGTGAGCCATGGCCGCTGAGCCTGCGCGTCCGGAGCCTGTGCTCTGCAACGGGAGAGGCCACAACAGTGAGAGGCCCGCGTACCGCAAAAAAAAAAAAAAAAAAAAAAAAAAAAAGCACTTGTTTTTATAATTGTTTATATGCCAGTTTGTGACATCAGTTCCATCAGTTTGTGATGTCCTTGAGGAAAGAAACTCAGCACTTTTTTAATCTTGGCATTCCCTGGGTCCAGCCTGATGTAAGGCATAAAGTAGGTGCTGGGAAAATACTTACTGGATTGCATTTACATGAGAATTCTAGAAAGCCCTGCTCAGGTTGTTAACTTAAAAATTACATGGGAGATTTTGTATGCTTCCTGTATCTTATTCACATAATGATATTAGGTGTAAAAAACACCCTCAGATGACAGTTAAGAGAATTCTCAACAGGTAAGAGAATGGAGGTCTGAATTAGACCGCTGGCTGTAGAGATAAAGAAAATGGACTAACTTGAGAGATATTTAAGTAGAGTTAACATCTAGGGAACAAATAGAAGTGAACATGAGAAAGAGGTTTCTTGATTCACTCCCAGAAACTTGCTGGGTATTATCAGTACCATGGTAGAGGCACTATGTGTCAGGGAAAGAAAGCACACAGAAATGAGCAGGTGAGGGCGGTGGACTTAGCAGGGGGTGGGGGATAGGACAGGCAGAGTTGAACATGCAGAATTCTAGGTGTCTGAGGAGCAAATAGATTTGAAGCCTCTGAGAAAAGACTGGATGAGGTGGTGGTGGGGGGGAATGGGGGACACCAAGTGTGAGCTGAAAAGCTTGCTCGAAAAAAGTCCTGTGCTGTACCAGTTTTAAGGGCAGGCAGAGGTGTGGGAGCCAGTAAAAGAGGCTAGGAAGATGATGGATGGGGAACTAGATGCAAGGCCAAGAAACATGGAGTTTCCTGAAGGAAGTAGTAAACAATGCTAAATGCCACAGAGAGGTCAGGTAACATAAGGTGGAAACATGACCACTGGAATTGGCAACATTTCCAAAGATGTGGGAGATTTTTGCCAGGACAGTTTCAGATGATTATAAAGGGCAGACACTGAGCATGGAGGGTCACAGAGGAAATGAAAGGGAAGAAAATCTTTTACGAGATGGAAACATCCCTCACATTTCTGTGTATATATCCAAAAGAATGGGAAACAGAATCTCAAAGAGATATCTGCACATGAATGTTCACTGCAGCATTATTCACAATAGCCAGGAAGTGGAAGCAACCTAAATGTCCATTGACAGGTGAATGGATAAAGCAAACGTGGTGTATACATACAATGGAATACTATTCAGCCTTAAAAAGAAGGAAATTCTGACACATGCTAGAACATGGATGGATCTTGAGGACATTATACTGAATGAAATAAGCCAGTCACAAAAAGACAAATACTGTGTGATTCCACTTATATGAGGTATCTAAAAATAGTCAAAGACACAGAAACACAACGTAGAATGTGCTTACTAGCAAATGGGGGCAGGGGGGAGTGGGGAGTTGTCTTTTAATGAGTATAGAGTTCCAGTTTTGCAAGATGAAAAGTTCTAGAGATATGTTGCACAACAAGGTGCATATAGTTACTACTCTACTGTACACTTAAAAATGGCTAAGATGGGGGACTTCCTTAGCAGTCCAGTGGTTAAGACTCCGTGATTCCAATGAAGGGGGTGCAAGTTTGATCCCTAGTCGGGGAACTAAGATCCTACATGCCAGGTGGTGCAGCCAAAAACAAAAATGGCTAAGATGGTAAATTTTATGTTATATATATATGTATTTTTAAGACACTAAAACAGTAAGAAATGAAAACAGTTAGTTTGAATGTGAAAATACTATACACTCACTGTTGCAAAATTCAAACCACACACAAACTATTTAAAACATAAATAGTGCACTGTAAGTAAGTAAAATGCAAGCCACAGATGTAATTTAAAAATTTCTCACAGCCACTTTGTTATTTATTTATTTATTATTTATTTTGGCTGCACTGGGTCTTAGCTGTGGCATGTGGGATCTTTAGTTTCAGCATGCATGCAGGATCTAATTCCCCAACCACGGATCGAACCCAGATCCCCTGCATTGGGAGCATGGAGTCTTACCCATTGAACCACCAGGGAAGTCCTTCAGCCACTTTAAAAAGAGAAAAAGAAACATATGAAATTATTTTAATAAGTTTTCATTTAAATTAATATATCAACACCAGAGAGCAGAAAGCAGAAGCAAGAAGAACCACAATCCTGCAGCCTGTGGAACAAAAACCACATTCACAGAAAGACAGACAAGATGAAAAGTGAGAGGGCTATGTATCAGACAAACGAACAAGATAAAACCCCAGAGAAACAACTAAATGAAGTGGAGATAGGAAATCTTCCAGAAAAAGAATTCAGAATAATGATAGTGAAGATAATCCAGGACCTCTGAAAAAGAATGGAGGCAAAGATTAAGAAGATGCAAGAAATGTTTAACAAAGACCTAGAAGAATTAAAGAACAGACAAACAGAGATGAACAATACAATAACTGAAATGAAAATACACTAGAAGGAATCAATAGCAGAATAATGGTGGCATAAGAACGGATAAGTGACCTGGAAGACAGAATGGTGAAATTCACTGCCATAGAACAGAATAAAGAAAAAAGAATGAAAAGAAATGAAGACAGCCTAAGAGACCTCTGGGGCAACATTAAATGCAACAACATTCACATTATAGGGGTCCCAGAAGGAAAAGAGAGAGAGAAAGGACCCGAGAAGATATTTGAAGAGATTATAGTTGAAAACTTCCCTAATATGGGAAAGGAAATAGTCACCCAAGTCCAGGAAGCACAGAGAGTCCAGGCAGGGTAAACCCAAGGAGAAACACGCCAACACACATAGTAATCAAATTGACAAAAATTAAAGATAAAGAAAAATTATTAAAAGCAACAGGGGGAAAATAACATACAAGGGCACTCCCATAAAGTTAAACTCTACAAGCCAGAAAGGAGTGGCATGATATATTTAAAGTGATGAAAGGGAAGAACCTGCAACCAAGATTACTCTACCTAGCAAGGATCTCATTCAGATCTGAGGGAGAAATCAAAAGCTTTACAGACAAGCAAAAGCTAGAGAATTCAGCACCACCAAACCAGTTCTACAACAAATGCTAAAGGAACATCTCTAAGTAGGAAACACAAGAGAAGAAAAGGACCTACAAAAACAAACCCAAAATAATTAAGAAAATGGTCATAGGAACATACATATCAATAATTACCTTAAACATGAATGGATTAAATGCTCTAACCAAATGACACAGGCTCGCTGAATGGACACAAAAACAAAACCCATATATATGCTATCTACACGAAACGCATTTCAGACCTAGGGACACATACAGACTGAAAGTGAGGGGATGGAAAAAGATATTCCATGCAAATGGAAATCAAAAGAAAGCTGGAGTAGCAATACTCATATCAGATAAAATGGACTTTAAAATAAAGAATGTTACAAGAGACAAGGAAGGAACTACATAATCAATCCAAGAAGAAGATGTAACAATTATAAATATGTATGCACCCAACATAGGACCACCTCAAGACATAAGGCAACTGCTAACAGCTATAAAAGAGGAAATCAACTGTAACACAATAATAGTGGGGGAACTTTAACACCTCACTTACACCAATGGACACATCATCCAAACAGAAAATTAATAAGGAAATACAAGCTTTAAATGATGCAATAGACCGGATAGATTTAATTGATATTTATAGGACATTCCATCCCAAAACTGCAGATTACACTTTCTTCTCAAGTGAACACAGAACATTCTCCAGGATAGATCACATCTTGGGTCACAAATCAAGCCTCAGTAAATTTAAGAAAATTGAAATCATACCAAGCATCTTTTCTGACCACAGCGCTATGAGATTAGAAATCAATTACAGGGGAAAAAATAGTAAAAAACACAAACACATGGAGGCTAAACAACACGTTACTAAATAACCAAGGGATCACTGAAGAAATCAAAGAGGAAATCAAAAAATACCTAGAGACCAATGACAACGAAAACATGATGACACAAAACCTATGGGATGCAGCAAAAGCAGTTCTAAGAGGGAAGTTTATAGCAATACAAGCTTTCCTCAAAAAACAAGAAAAATCTCAAATAAACAATCTAACCTTACACCTAAAGGAACTACAGAAAGAAGAACAAACAAAACCTAGAGTTAGTAGAAGGAAAGAAACTATAAAGATCAGAGCAGAAATAAATGAAATAGGAACAAAGAAAACAGTAGCAAAGATCAATAAAACTAAAAGCTGGTTCTCTGAGAAGATAAACAAAATGGATAAACCATTAGCCAGACTCATCAAAAAAAAAGAGAGAAAGGACTGAAATCAATAAAATTAGAAATGAAAAAAGAGAAGTTACAACAGACACCACAGAAATACAAAGCATCCTAAGAGACTACTACAAGCAACTCTATGCCAATAAAATGGACAGCCTGGAAGAAATGGACAAATTCTTAGAAAGGTACAACCTTCCAGGACTGAACCAGGAAGAAAGAGAAAATATGAACAGACCAATCACAAGTAATGAGATTGAAACTGTGATTAAAAATCTTCCAACAAACAAAAGTCCAGGACCAGATGGCTTCACAGGTGAATGCTATCAAACATTTAGAGAAGAGCTAACACCTATCCTTCTCAAATCTTCCAAAAAGTTGTAGAGGAAGGAACACCCCCAAACTCATTCTATGAGGCCACCATTACCCTGATACCAAAACCAGGCAAAGATACTACAAAAAAGAAAATTACAGACCAGTATCACTGATGACCATAGATGCAAAAATCCTCAACAAAGTACTAGCAAACAGAATCCAACAACACATTAAAAGGATCATACATCATGATCAAGTGGGATTTATCCCAGGCATGCAAGAATTCTTCAATATATGCAAATCAATCAGTGTGATACACCATATTAACAAATTGAAGAATAAAAACCATATGATCATCTCAATAGATGCAGAAAAAGCTTTTGACAAAATTCAACACCATTTATGAAAAAAATTCCAGAAGGTGGGCATAGAGGGAACCTATCTCAACATAATAAAGTCCATATATGACAAACCCACAGCAAACATCATTATCAATGGTGAAAAACTGAAAGCATTTCCTCTAAGATCAGGAGCAAGACAAGGATGTCCACTCTCACCACTATTATTCAACATAGTTTTGGAAGTCCTAGCCATGGCAATCAGAGGAGAAAAAGAAATAAAAGGAATACAAATTGGAAAAGAAGAAGTAAAACTGTCACTGTTTGCAGATGACATGATACTATACATAGAGAATCTTAAAGATGCCACCAGAAAACTACTAGAGCTAATCAATGAATTTGGTAAAGTTGCAGCATACAAGTTAATGCACAGAAATCTCTTGCATTCCTATACATTAATGATGAAAAATCTGAAAGAGAAATTATGGAAACACTCCCACTTACCTTTGCAACAAAAAGAATAAAATACTTAGGAGTAAACCTACCTAGGGAGACAAAAGACCTCTATGCAGAAAACTATAAGACACTGATGAAAGAAATTAAAGATGTTACAAACAGATGAAGAGATATACCATATTCTTGGATTGGAAGAATGAACAATGTGAAAATGACTATACTACCCAAAGCAATCTACAGAGTCAATGCAATCCCTATCAAATTACCAATGGCATTTTTTACAGAACTAGAACAAAAATCTTAAAATTTGTATGGAAACACAAAAGAACCCAAATAGCCAAAGCAGCCTTGAATGAAAAAAACGGAGCTCGAGGAATCAGACTCCCTGAATTCAGACTGTACTACGAAGCTACAGTAATCAAGATAGTATGGTACTGGCACAAAAAGAGAGATACAGATCAATGGAACAGGATAGAAAGCCCAGAGATAAACCCACACACCTATAGTCAACTAATCTATGACAAAGGAGGCAAGGATATACAATGGAGAAAAAGACAGTCTCTTCAATAAGTGGTGCTTGGAAAACTGGACAGTTACATGTAAAAGAATGAAATTAGAACACTCCCTAACACCATACACAAAAATAAACTCAAAATGGATTAGACACCTAAATGTAAGACCGTACACTATAAAACTCTTAGAGAAAAAACATAGGAAGAACACTCTTTGACATAAATCACAGCAAGACCTGTTTTGATCCACTTCCTAGAGTAATGGAAATAAAAACAAAAATAAACAAATGGGACCTAGTGAAACTTAAAAGCTTTTGCAAAACAAAGGAAACTACAAAGAAGACGAAAAGACAACCCTCAGAATGGGAGAAAATATTTGCAAACGAATCAATGGACAAAGGATTAATCTCCAAAATATATAAACAACTCATGCAGCTCAATATTAATAAAACAAAGAAACCAATCAAAAAGTGGGCAGAAGACCTAAATAGACATTTCTCCAAAGAAGACATACAGATGGCCAAAAAGCACACGAAAAGCTGCTCAGCTCAGCCTGATTCCTCCAGCTCCGTTTTTCGTTCTCAAGATTGCTTTGGCTATTCGGGGTCTTTTGTGTTTCCATACAAATTGTGAAATTTTTTGTTCTAGTTCTGTGAAAAATGCCCGTGGTAGTTTGATAGGGATTGCATTGAATCTGTAGATTGCTTTGGGTAGTAGAATCATTTTCACAATGTTGATTCTTCCAATCCAAGAACATGGTATATCTCTCCATCTATTTGTATCATCGTTAATTTCTTTCATCAGCGTCTTATAATTTTCTGCATACAGGTCTTTTGTCTCCTTAGGTAGGTTTATTCCTAGATATTTTATTCTTTTTGTTGCAATGGTAAATGAGAGTATTTTCTTGATTTCACTTTCAGATTTTTCATCATTAGTGTATAGGAATGCCAGAGATTTCTGTGCATTAATTTTGTATCCTGCTACTTTACCAAATTCATTGATTAGCTCTAGCAGTTTTCTGGTAGCATCTTTAGGATTCTCTATGTATAGTATCATGTCATCTGCAAACAGTGACATCTGTACTTCATCTTTTCTGATTTGGATTCCTTTTATTTCCTTTTCTTCTCTGATTGCAGTGGCTAAAACTTCCAAAACTATGTTGAATAAGAGTGGTGAGAGTGGGCAAACTTGTCTTGTTCCTGATCTTAGTGGAAATGCTTTCAGTTTTTCACCATTGAGGACGATGTTGGGCTCTTCCCTTTATTCTAAAACTACCTAACTCTCAACAGCAGGAAACTAATGATGAAGAAAGATGACCAAAATGTGAGGCAGAAAACAGGAAGAGTAGAGTCACAGAAGTCAGAGAGGAAGAAAGATCCAAGACAATGGCAGTGATAGACAAAACCAAATACTCAGATAGAATGAAAGATATATGGACAGAAAAGTTTTTATGGACTTGACTACAAGGAAGTGTAGGGCAGCAAAACTTGCCATCCCAAAATGTCTCTTTAGCATGCTGATTATTTTGAGCTAAAAACAATCAAAGCCCAAAAGACTCAGGAAGAAACTTTGACCTTCCTCCGAACTGCCTAAAAGAATTTAGATAGAGGGCCAGTCCCCAGAATAGAGCTGTCACCAGAGATACCTGCACAGAATATGGGCCAGGTGTGGTGAGAGGAACTCTAGGCAGGGCCTAGAGGTCAGAATTCACTCTGTGTTCCACTGTCTCTGCAGGGCCCAGCAAACATTTGTTTACCAAACATTTGCTTTTCTATTTCTGAGTTGCCTTCCTCCCCTTTGAAGTCCCAAACTACTACCCCAACATTCTCTTTTGTCTCTAGCTGAAGATGGAAATTAGGTGAGGGCTTCAGCCACTTTGGCAAGTTACTCAATTTTCCTGGGTCTCTCCTATGGATACATATTATTAAACTTTTGTTTGATTTTCTCCTGTTAATCTGTCTCATGTCAATTTAATTCTTAGACCAGACAGAAGAACCTAGAAGTGTAGGCAAAAATTTATTTCTCCTTGACAGAAATCATTGGTAACCTTGACAAGAACAGTTTCCATGGAGTTGTAGGGGCAAAGGCCCAGTATCAGGGGGCTGAGGAATGAGTGGGAGAAAAGGAAATGGAGACTGAATGAATTGTGTGTGTGTGTGTTTGTGTGTTCATTGCAATGTGATGGAGAGGGGTTGGGCATTGGACGGCAGCTGCAGAATTGGGTGGGGGCTGTTTTAATGAAAGAGATGTGAAAATGTTCATAGGCTGAGAGAAAACTAGTAGAGAGCCGGAGGTTAAAAATATAAGGAAAGGAAGATGGAGCAAGGATGAAGCGGGGAGGCTGAGAGCACAGATGGAGGATGAATCTTGGATCTGAGGTCATTTCAGAAAGAAAGAGAATGTCAATGTGTCTGCAAGGGTGGGATGGAGAGCTGATGGGGCTTATTTTCTCTGTCAGGTAGGACCCAGGTCAAATGCAAGATGCTGAGGGGCACTAATAGACCAGTAAAAATGGTGACCCTCATTTGAGTGCCACCATTTGCTTTGTTATACTCCTCGGTTTTTGCATCTGAGTGAAGGGTCAGCTGCAGACTGATTCAGTGTTAGGAGAACATAGAAGGATAAGGAGGTAAGGGCGTGGTGGATACAGATGGAAAAGAAGTTGATGTCATCAATCATAGGATCTTGGGTGATCAGTGAGGTAAGGAAAGGAACAAAAGACAGGGACAAGAGGACACAGACAGCATGGAAGGACAAAGAGGAAGAGTCAAGAGACATATGAGCTCCAAATCAGGCCTGGGGACATGGCAGGGTATTATGGACTGAGTGTCTGTGTCCTCCCCACAAAATTCGTATGTTGAAATCCTAATCCCAGCATGATGATATTAGGAAGTAGGACCTTTGGGAGGTGATTAGGTCATGAGGATGGATCCCTCATGAATGGGATTGGTGCTCTTATAAAAGAGACCTCAGAGAGCTCCCTCTCCCCTTCTACCATGTGAGGATTCTGTGTGAAGATGTCTGTCTAGGAACCAGGAAGTGGGCCCTCATCAGACACCAAATCTACCAGCATCTTGATCTTGGACTTCCAGTTTCCAGAACCATGAGAAATTCCTGTTTTTAATAAGCTGCCCAGTCTATAGTATTCCATTATAGCAGCCTGCATGGACTAAGACACAGTGCAAAGAATATGAAAGACTAGGGGTCTGTCTGAAGAGTAAACTTGAGGATTTACAGTTTCATAAGTGCAGCAATTGCTAAGAACTGATCATCCCCAGGATTTAGCTATGGAACCAGCTAAATGAATTGAAATGGAGGTGAATATATCTGGAGTTAAGGAACTATAAGAACTAGCTACTGGATGGACCCGTGAACCATGAAATCATCCAGATGTTGGCAGAAGTCAAAGTGGAGAGAGGTACTTAGAGTCACATGTCACAGTTTTAATGAGGTCAGGACGAAGTCACAGAACATTGCAATGATTTTTTTTTTTTTTTTTTGCGGTACACGGGCCTCTCACTGTTGTGGCCTCTCCTGCTGCAGAGCACAGGCTCCGGACGCGCAGGCCCAGCGGCCATGGCTCACGGGCCCAGCAGCTCCGCGGCATGTGGGATCCTCCCAGATCGGGGCACGAACTCGTGTCCCCTGCATCGGCAGGTGGACTCTCAACCACTGCGCCACCAGGGAAGCCCTGCAATGATTTTCAAACTTAAAAAAAAAAAAAAAAATGAAATACAGTGTGCACTCAAACACATGTGCGTGACTGAAATAAAACAAGAGTATTGCAAAAATAATTCTATTTACTAATTTCTATTCTATTCTATTCTATTCTTTCTGTTCTGTTCTATTTTATCTAAAAATAAACGCTGGTCACAACTCCCTACACTAATTTCATCACCCAACTGCTAGATTGCACAGCATCCATGGACTCTGGATCCAGATGGCTTAAATTTTAATCCTGGCTCTATCAGTTATTAATAGGGTCCCCTTAGACAAGTTACTTGATTGTTCTGGGCCTCAGTGTCCTCATTTGTAAAATGGGGATCATGGTACTAATCCTTATCTTGTACATAATTGTGTTGGAGAGTGGAATGACTTAGTACATGAAATGCACTTGGAACAGTGCCTGCCACACTGTCCATGAGCTACTATCATCATCATGTAGAAGAGTGCAGTCAGGGACAGGAGAAGCTGCTATTGCCAGGGGACAAAGCTGGCAAAGGAGGATGCTCTTTCTACAATGGCAGAGAGGAAAGGAGATCGTCTGCCTCCCTGGGAGAGTGTGGGAGAATGGCAGCCAGGACACGAAGATCCTACAAGGAGGCAAGGCCTCAGGAAGAATCAGAGGTGGGGGAGCATGGCCTGCTCACACTGGAGGGGGGCTTCCAGGAGGCAAAGTTTTAAGTGAAAGATTAGCAGTGGGAAGACAAGCTGCAGTGAGGGGAGACAGAACCAGGGGGAATCAGCTCTGCATCAACACTAGAAATTTGGTTCAGATGGCCTTTGAAGCAAGTAAGACAGGCTCAGGGAAGTTGCCTTTCCTTCATTTTTATAACACATGCTCAAGCCATAAAAACTGGGCACCGATAATCATCAGGAAAAGTTGGCACTGAAAGAGCTGCTGGACCATCTAGACTCCGCTCTATGTTTGAAGTCCCAGAAGTTTTAGAGACATGCTAAGGCCCATAGGTAATTCATGGAAGAGCCAAGACAGACCTCTGCTCTAGAAACAATGATTCTTTTGCTTTCTCTGGCAGTAAAATTATTTTATCCCAGAGTTTACATTTTGAGAGTAGTTACCCCTCCCACTCCACTGCCCACAATGAAACCTCTATCTTTACAAGTCCTTACAGCCCTTATCCTTATAAGTCCCCCTTGACCTGTTCACATGTGGCCTAAAGATGTTATATGCATGCTGTACATCCAGCTCCATATTTGTGGTTATGGATTTTATCTCCTCAGCTCCTGTGAGAACAGGGGCATTGCAGTGTGCCTCATTCATTCATTCATTCATTCAAAAAAAATTAACTGGGGCCCTACTATGCACCAGGTGCTATTCTAGGTGCTGGGAAACATAGTGCTTAGAAGTGGGGGAAAACAAGTTGCAGGGGGGACAATTTACCAATAAACAAATAATCAAGTGACTGCACTGTGGGTGGAGAAAAGAGCTCTGGAGAAGACTAAAGCAGGGTAAACAATTACTTAGTACTCAAAGAACATTGACTACTCAACCAATACTCAACTGGTAATCAACTCCTTGATTGATCTGAGGGTCAAATTCTGAAGTCCATACAGGACACAGTTTGGGGGCACCAAAACATGCTTGATGGTCTTGCCTTAGGACACGCTGGCGACTCTTCCCTGAGGCCAGCATTACACTGCTGACTGTCACAGCCACACCATGGTCTCCAGCCTGGCTCTGTGAGCCGTTCTTGGAAGCAGGAGGTGCATCACCTCTTATCAAGTGTTGGATGCTAAGGGGTCTGGGGGTGGGCTTCCGCCTCCCTGTGACCTGACTGCAAGGCTGGCAGGGAGCCGCACTGATCAGAGGGAGGCAGGTTCCACCCAACACATCTCAGGCAGCCCACAGAATTTGAAAAGCAAGGACTAGCAAGGGCTTTCTGAGCACAGCTTTCCACAGCCCCCCACCCCTTACCTCAATGTGGATGAATTATAATAGGCCACAGGAAAACGTCTCGAGAAAGTGTGAAAACCATACCCCAAAGGACACTTTAAAAGGGTATTCCTTATGTACAGAATTCCCCAAGCTGTCTATAAAGCTTCCTTGTTTTCATAGTTTTCCTTCAATCAATTGTTTTCAAGGTGAACTAATATGAGAAATTTCCATTTTTATTTCACCTCACATTCTAACAAATGCCCTTGGTCAATCTCCACCACAATTAGACACAGGCAGGTGCATCGTTGGCTTGTATTAGAAGGTGGGTACACACAGGATGTCTGGCACTGGGGTGGTTATATCAGAGAGAGCCTTCACCACACCCAACCGTCTCACCTACTTATGTTGCTTCTGTGAGCTGGTAACACTGTCCTGGCAATCACTGGGAACCTAGATGAGTAAGCAGAAGCTAGCTGGTGCTTTTCCTTTTTTCTTTCTACAGTCTGGTCGTTTGAGCGTATTTTGAAACAGTAGACCCATGACGTTACTCTGCAAAATATGTACAACAAAAATGAACTAATTAAATAATGCAACGTGATATTACAATAATTTACAATCATACTATCTAACATTGGAACAGAGTATCAGGGGTCAGGAGGGATGACATTCATGGCAAGAGGTAGAGAAGGGAAGGATGAGATGAGTGACTGACTTCAGAAATGTTTATCCTTTCACCAGAGTTGTAAAGAAAGCCTGCGCTCTAGGAAGTGGTCTCATCCAGCCGGAAAAAAGTTTAGGCACACACACCCATATTCTACACTGTGCAACTGCAGGACAGTTTCCTGGGAGGAGAAATAGTGGCTCAGAGAGAGAAGTGGACAAGACACGGCCCTTCACTGCACACTCTGCCTCTTTCATTTGTTCCTGGAAGCAAGGGGAGTTCCAGATGCTGCTGGCGGTGGAGGAACAAAAGCAAGGGCTGTCTCCTGGCCACAGGAATTGAATCCAATCCAAGTTGAGCCAATACTAATATTGGCCAACAGTCCTTTTTTTTTTTTTTTTTTTGGAATTTTTTATTTATTTTTGGTTGCTGTGCGCGGCTTTCTCTAGTTGCGGCGAGCGGGGGCTACTCTTCATCGTGTTGAGTGGGCTTCTCATTGCGGTGACTTCTCTTGTTGCGGAGCACAGGCTCTAGAGCACAGGCTCAGTAGTTGTGGCACACGGGCTCAGCAGTTGTGGCACACGGGCTTAGTTTCTCCACGGCATGTGGGATCTTCCTGGACCACACTCGAACGCGTGTCCCCTGCATTGGCAGGCGGATTCTTAACCACTGCGCCACCAGGGAAGTCCCAACAGTCCTTTCTTTTTTCTTTTTTTTTTTACATCTTTATTGGAGTATAATTCCTTTACAATGGTTTGTTAGTTTCTGCTTTATAACAAAGTGAATCAGTTATACATATACATATGTTCCCATATCTCTTCCCTCTTGCGTCTCCCTCCCTCCCACTCTCCCTATCCCACCCCTCTAGGTGGTCACAAAGCACGGAGCTGATCTCCCTGTGCTATGCGGCTGCTTCCCACTAGCTATCTATTTTATGTTTGGTAGTGTATATATGTCCATGCAACTCTCTCGCTTTGTCACAGCTTACCCTTCCCCCTCCCCATATCACCAAGTCCATTCT
This sequence comes from Delphinapterus leucas, assembly GCF_059928025.1. Classification (NCBI taxonomy): domain Eukaryota; kingdom Metazoa; phylum Chordata; class Mammalia; order Artiodactyla; family Monodontidae; genus Delphinapterus; species Delphinapterus leucas. The sequence goes on from NC_143134.1 coordinate 31,019,240, forward strand.
CTAGTAGGTCTGTGTCTTTATTCCTGTCTTACCCCTAGGTTCTTCATGACATTTTTTTTCTTAGATTCTATATATATGTGTTAGCATATGGTATTTGTCTTTCTCTTTCTGACTTACTTCACTCTGTATGACAGACTCTAGGTCCATCCACCTCATTACAAATAGCTCAATTTCATTTCTTTTTATGGCTGAGTAGTATTCCATTGTATATATGTGCCACATCTTTATCCATTCATCCGATGATGGACACTCAGGTTGTTTCCATCTCCGGGCTATTGTAAATAGAGCTGCAATGAACATTTTGGTACATGACCAACAGTTCTTTTTATAATGATGACCATTCTGAGTTTTCTAAAGGTCACAGAGGCATCTAATGAGTGACAACCAGAGACTGTCCTTTGTTCTACAAAGATAACACCACTTACCCAGTTTAGCTTCAGCAAGGGCTTACACTTGTAAGTAGGTCTAGGCCACATGTTTGTTTATGTGAAGGGACCAGCCTGTCTGTACTTGCCAAGGTGGGCCATCCCTCTGACGCTGCAGCTACATTCACAGAGGTAGCAGAGGAGTTAAAATAGATTTCTTTGAACTTTTTCTTCTTTAAGTCATAAGCAGGGGAGGAAGGTTGGCCAGCTTTCATTTCTAGACCTAGCTGACTGAAAAAACCAAAAAGTTTGATAGTACAGTATGCTTACAAGCTTCTGGTTTGCTTGTATACAGCTTTTTATAATTTAATTTCTCTCAATTAAAGGGAAAAGATTTTTGATATTCAAATCATCACAGGGTAGTCACTGGGAGTCCCTAAAAGCTAGTTCTTTGTCCCCTTAGCATCCTATTGACATCCTTGAAAGCTTCTTAGCTTCCTGGCAATGACAGGTATTCCAGGCCCACTGTGAGTTTTCTCAGCCTTGAGACAGTTCTCAGCTATTCTCCAAGATGCCTTTTAGGGGAGAATAGAATTGGAAACCAAACGGTGGATGTTCGGGGTGCACATGAGAAATGATGGTGGGCAGAGACACTGTGGTGGCTGTTGAGACAATTTTTTTAACAGGGGAAGTGTTTCTGTGAGTTCACACTGACTTTTCCAATTTGAATTTAGATATGTTTTTCTCTGCCACACATTTACTAAATTCCTTGACCCTCGGGCAACCTATGATTATACCTACATGTCTTCCCTTTCATTATTGTGTGGTCAATTTATTGAAGCATTTAAGAGATTAAAATACTTAACAACAAGAGCATGTTATTAAACAATTTAATGTAAATCCTTCATTTCCTTTACTATATTAAAACCATTTTCTTATGTCCTGCATTTTATCTACTTACTATACCAGGTAACTGACATGTCTTACCTTTGCGGTACGATGCTGGCCCTTGTTAACTAAGAGGCAGGGGGAGATCTGAATTGATTCCAGTTGCCAGCTTCTTTCATCTCCTTTCTCAGAGACAGGCCTGGTTATTTGGTTTTGTAACAGCTTTACTGAGATATTTAGGCTGTCCAAGATATGTGTCACTGGCAAATTGATTATTTTGAATTAAAGTTACTTAAGAAACAGCCTATGCAAGAGGGACACACTGACCCTCCTTTCTGTTTCCCTGAAAGCAGGAAATTAATCTCTCATATGAAAGATACACTCCCTGCATCTGGAGGTAGAAGGACACCCTTATCACTAGAGATATGAAATTCAGGCCAAGAAGCCTGTATAAACAAACCTTATTTACTTTACTACCCCAAGCCCAAACTCCAGATTCTTCACTAATTAAGTACCCATAGCCTAAATTTCTTTGTCCTGACAATTCCTCGCAAATTTATTGTTTCTTTGTCTAAAAAGTATATAAGCTGCCTGCTTTGGTCACTTCTTAGATTCCATTTCTATGAGACTCTGTGCGCACAAATTAAAATTTATTTGTTTTTCTCCTGTTATTCTGTCTTGTCTCAGTTTCATTATGAATCCAGGCACAAGAACTCAAGATGGGTAGAGAGGGAAGTTTTCCCCTCCCTGACAATAAACTTCACATACCTTTAGAAGAGGAAAAACTAATTTTATGTTGATTGACTGGGACTCTGTAAATTAGACTAACAAAAGATAGATTAACAAGAGAAAGAGAGAAGTTCATACAGGCAGGAACTCTCAGAAATGAGTAACTCCAAGGTGTAACCTGGGCTTATGTTGCATCTCTACAGAACAATAATAAATTTTTATTGAAGTGACAAGACGAAGCAAAGGACTTTGAGTTTCTAGGGACCACAACTTGTGGGAAGGTAAATACATGGGGAAACTGATGGAAGATAAGAGCTACTTGCAATGCAGATTCCTCTGCTGTGTCTCAGGGCTGATCTGGGTCTAGTGTGGTCGGGTGATTAACTTCCGTCCTTCCTGGTAGAGAAAGGAAGAGGGGGACGCCTTTACAAATTGATGTCTTTTTAGGCAAATGGGAGGGCAGAGAGCTTTTCTTGCATCTGCTGCTTCTCAATTGCCTTCAGCTTAAAAGAATCCTTATGTCAAAGTGGCATATTTTGGGTGGTATGTTCTCCTACCCTTTACCATACAATTCATCCATTTAAAGTATATAATTCAATGTTTCTAGTATAATCGTAGAGTTGTTCAACCATGACTGCAATCTAATTTTAGAACATTTTTAGTTCCCCAGCACCCCCAAAAGAAACTTCATACCTATCAGCATTCAATCCCCATTCTCCCACCTAATCCCCCCAACCCAGCCTTAGGCACTATTTTACATTTCCACAAGCACCATATGAGATTACCAATTTCTCTATATTCTTGCTAGCATTTGTTCTGTCCTTTTGATTGTATCCACTCTAGTGAGTGTGAGTGAAGTGTTCTCACTGTGGTTTTGATTGGCAGTTCCCTAATGACTAATGATGTTGAACATCTTTGCATGAGCTTGTTGACTATGTCTTTGGAGAAATGCCTAGTCAAATCCTGTGGCTAGTTTTAAATTAGGTTACTTGTCTTTTTCTTATTGAGTTGTAGGAGTTCATTGTCTGTTCTAGATACAAGTTTGTTAACAGATATATAATTTGAGTAAATTTTCTCCCATTTTCTGAGTTGTCTTTTCCTTTGTTTGATGATATTATGTATAGCACAAAAGTTTTTAATTTTGATGTGGTCTAATTCATCTATTTTTTCTCTTGTTTCTTTTGTGGTGTCATATCTAAGAAACTATTGCCTAAAACAAAGTCATGAAGAATTCTTCCTATATTTTCTTCTAAGAGTTTAATAGTTTCAGCTCTTATATTTAGGTCTATGAATCATTTTGAGTTAATTTTTGCATGCAGTGTTTAGGTCCAATTTATTTTATTGCATGTGAATGTCCAGTTTTCCCAGTACTGTTTGTCAAAGAGGCTATTCTTTCCCCCATTGAATGCTCTTGGAACTTTTATCAGAAT